>NC_081144.1:25272826-25605326 GCF_958295425.1 Solea solea | reverse complement strand
AATCAGTCAATAAATACATATGTGCGGATTAAAGTGTGTGTGTGTGTGTGTGCGTGCGTGGATTTGGACTCGTGTGTAATGAGTTTTAGGCCCAAGTTTCTGACACAAGCCTGGAAAATAACGCAGCGTGACAAATTACACGCGCGCACTGGCTCGTGGGTCTCACTCGGAATTTTTCAGGCTCATTATTTAAAGTCATTTTTGGCTTCTCTTTTATTTTTAAATCCTTGTAGTTTTCGTTTAAGACGCAAAAAAAAAACCCAGCGCATGTAATCATCATCATCGCTGACGTGTCTTAAACACACAACTATATGAAATAAATAGTCTCAAATGTGCAAAATAATAATAATTTAAATCATATTTATAATCTGTGTTTAATCTCATAAATCCCCCCCAGAAAAAAAAAATTCCAGTGTGTAAAATCACATTAAGATGTTTGCAATTAAGTGAAATAAAACTCCGTTTGTTACTATTTCACAACCATGTTTCTCATTTAGAGAAAATGAACGGAATCCAATCTTGTCATCGCGAGTTAATGCAGACAAAAAAAATGTTGAGGTTTTTCATTTTCATTTGAATTATTGGACTTTTCTGTTGTTTTTGGTGACGTGAGTCACGTTTAGGCTAAAAATCCTAAAGAAAATGCAGTGATTGTCATGTGACAGTGAGTGTGTGAGCACACACACACACACAGGAATGTGTGTACTTTAATTTGTCTATCAGTCTTGACATGATTCACACACTCGGAGCTGCTGCCAAATGACTGCTGTTACACAATGACAGCTTCAGGACACACACACACACACACACACACACACACTCTTCATATTTTTTGTTTTGCTGAGTCATGACTCGGCTCACAATGTCACAAGAAGAAGAAGAAGAAGAAAGACAGGCGATTAACGCTTATAGAACATGTTGATTTAATAAAATTTCAACCAAAATGAATAGTGTATGTGTGTGTGTCAGTGGCGTGCACACACATTTCATGGGTCAGGGGCTCAGGTGACCAAGAAAGGCACCACCTCTATAATTATTAATTAAAATAAAGAAACATAAAACGGAACTTCGTCACTTTCATGTGTTTTATTTGTCAATAAGCAGTGAAGGGCTTTTTCTGCTCATTATTTACACATCGAACATCATATAAGAATAATCAATGTTTGGTCGTGTATGGGCGGGAGAATGTCAGGTGTGTGAGCGCCACCTGAGGTCAGTCTGTGCATGACAGTGGTAAAAGTCAGGAGGATGTAATCAGACCAGGTGTTTGTGAGTCTGCAGCAGGAGTGTGTGTGTGTGTGTGTGTGTGTGTGTGACTGACATGCATCATCTCTCTCTCTCTCTCTCTCTCTCTCTCAGCTCATCGTCAGTATGAACCTGGGTCTCTGGTCCTGTGTGCGCCGGCCGCTCTCTTGGCCTCACGGCAGCATCCTGGACTCCAGACACTGTGTCTTCGCCCTAACGCTCCTCACACTCCTCATGCAGGTGGTGGTGGAGGCCAACTCCTGGTGGTAAGATTATACACTTTCTCTCTCTCTCTCTATCTATCTATCTATCTCTGTATATATACACATGTATTCCTCTTGTGTGCAGACTGGACACAATATGAAAGTTTCTGTTTTCATCTATAAATCTAAAAAAAAAGTACCAAAGTCTAATTTAAATGTATTTCAATGTGTTTTTGAGGCATTTTATGAGTTTTAAGCTCAATGACTGCTATAATTTGACAATAATTCAGTCAGAAGTATCATTTTCATGTGATAATATGTGCATTGAACTCTTGAAATCTGTACACACTCTATAACTGTCAGTGCTAACACTAACCGACACAAGGTGATATTAAATAATTGCAATAATTGTAAAAAATCTGCTTTAAATTCTTAAAATATATATAAAAAAAAGCTTACAACACCTCAAAGTTTTGGCAAGAAACAAAAGTGGGCAGAGCCAAAGTTTCTGAATTTTGTATCCATTTAACAATGTAATTGCGATAGATGTTAAAATCTTAAACGCGTCAAAATGCCGCATTTTATGGCTCTTAAACGCGTCAAAAACTGTTGTTACATTTGGGTTTAAAATTGCGTTGGTTCATATCCGATTTACGATATTATGAAGATAGCTATAGATGCTAATGCTAACCGACATGAGATGATATGATATTATTGTTTTGAATATATCAAAATTTACAGTGATATGAGAATCATAATTGCACTTCACAATAATATTGCAATAATTGTGCATATCTACTTTAAACTATCAAACTTTAACAAAAACGTGCTAAAATCATGATATCTTACATTATGCAGAGAATATGTTTTTTTATATAACTTTATAACTAAAAAGGGGCGGAGCCTTCCGTTTGTATTTGTGCATCTGTGAGTTTTCTTCAAATGACAGAAAGAGACATTTTACGTGTGTGTGTGTCTGTCTGTCTGTGTGTGTGTGTGTGTGTGTGTGTGTGTGTACACATTCACTAACACAGGGGACCTCCGTGCTAAAAGGGAACATTTTTTCTTTTTTTTTCTTTAAAGTTTAAAAAGTACATCTGAAGTACTATTGTGATAAAATACCTTAAAAGAAAATGTTCTATTCTGTTATTTAAAAATGAGCAGTAATAGAGGTCCTCTGTTGGCTGGTGTAAAGTCACAGTCCCCTGTTGGCCTGGTAAACGTGTGTGTGTGTGTGTGTGTGTGTGTGTCTTTTCCAGTTTCCTCTTGGAAAGCACACACAGGTGTGAATGATTTAGTCCAAGCTGAGTAGAAGTGGAGTAGAAGATGTTGATTTTTTTTTTTTTCTCCCCCTCGTACTCACACACACACACACACACACACACACACACACACACAGTTTCCTCCGTCGATCAGGTTTCACTGGGGGCTAATTGTGTCTCTCTCGAGGCTCAGGATTGGCTCCTCTAATTGTCCTGTGGCTTGGAACCAGATGCTCAGTGTTTCTCGCTCTCTTTTGTGTTTCAACTGTGTTTTCTCTCTCTCTCTCTCTCTCTCTCTCTCACTTTAAATTCATTTTCATTTCTCTTCAAAAGTGAACACAGAATTCTCGCTCGGAGCCAAACTGTGCAGCTTGTTGTTGTTGTGAGGAAACATGAATAATGACAAAGAGAACAAAGATATAAGAGGTTTATCGTCGCGTGCAACATTCAGACCAGTGTTTCCCAAACTTTTATTATGGAAACTTACTTTTTTAAAAGCATCGCAATCCAAAAATACAACATAAATCATGATTAGGGCAAATTTTGTGAACTCCACTGCACCATTTTTCTGAAGTTTCTGTAATATCTATATATATCGATATAATTTAAACAAAATGAAGCAGTCATTTCCCGGAGATTTATGTTTAATAAATAAAACAGACTTCATGTCATGCATGTTTTATTGAATAAATCTCAGGGAAAAGTTTCATTTCAAATTCTATTAGATATTACCCGAAACAAATGTTGTTAATTTATGTTATTGATTTTTAATTAATAAAGGTTCCTATTCCTGTCTCCTATCCTATTAAATAAGTTAAATGTTACACATGCCAAACTTCATGTTTGTCATATGTAACATTATTATTGTTTATTCTCTTACAGTGTAGTCCACAGAATGTGCCGTTGTCATGATTTATGTTGTGAATTTGCCATTAAATGAAGATAAACTTGTTGTAAGAGCTAATATCATTTAAAATAAATAAACCAGTGGTTTTCCTGAGATGGATGCGTAATAACTAAAACAAACTTCACAGTGAGCATGTGTTATTGAATAAAACTAAGAAACCTTTGGCAAATTTATTTTTGGCGAACCAAAAAAAAACATTTCCCGCAATTTCTAGGAACGACTGCTTTAAAATTGAATTCTTTCATTGAGTCAAAACAAAAGAGTTCTGGATAAAACACAGAAACATGAGTATGAAAAGTAACTGTATCACACGCTGACATACATTCACACATTTTTGTGAAATAGCTGTAGAATTCTGACTTCTATGTCAGGGTTGATTCACTTTATGGCTAAAATCTATCTTTAGTTAAATGAGCCAGTATAAATGAATAAAGCTTTTAAAGTAACAGTGAATTATGGAGCCAAACACAGACGTAGCTCAAAACAATTGATTTTTATTCATGAAAATCAAGGAGAAAGGAACCGAAAAGAAAAGGCAGCGTCACAGCAGCAGGAGCTCAGACGTGATGACGTCCAAACAGAAAATCTAACGCTCATCAAGTCTCATACAGACGTCTTTCTTTAAATCGACGAGTTGTTGGAAATACTGTTATTTAAGATTTATGTTTGATTTAAATGAAGTTGTAATTCATTTAACTGTCACATTTTGGACCCCTTTCTAGTTTTGGGCATCCCGTTCTGCACAGATCTGCACAATTTCCCCAAACTATTATTCGTATAAGTTGTAATTAATTTACCATCATGCAAACATGTACCGTCATCACAGTTTATATTGTGATCTTTAAAAAGTTTAAATAATAAAAAAAAAACAGCCGGAATTAAAAATTACAACATGAAACAGCAGCTAAAGACATTTTCACAATAGGAATATTATGGGTTTTGTTGCTCAATAAAAAGGTTAAAATGTACAAAAGTTGAAGATTGATGGAAGAAGTTAGAAATGTTTCATCTATTCCCATCTATTGTCTTCTTGAGTCCACGCTTTTGTTTTGTTTGGTCATCACAGTTCACGTCAAAGGCAGAACATGCTTTCATCAATGCACAGGAACTTATTGAGTTGTTGAAAATGTCAGGAAGCAGGAAACGGGAGTTGTGATTTGCCGACTCAGCACTGAGTGTCACAGGTTAACAGTTTAAAAACGTTCTTCATTTTTACTAAATCTTCTTTATTTCCCCCGTAACCCTTTTCTTCTTCTTCTTCTTCTCTGCTTTATTGTACGATCTTGGCGCGAGATATCACATTTCCAGTGTAGTGTCAATAAAAACTTAAAGTGTGCAGAGTTTCACTCCATCCAGAAACTAACTGCTTCCCATTTCAACGATTAACGTGCACGAGAAACACACACGGAGAGAAAGCAGTGGAGTGAAATCAGCTGTCGAGTGGGAATCTAGCCTGAAAACTTTGGATTTCTTTTTTCTTTTTCCCCCTGGAGTTAAAACAAGTGTGTGTGTTATGTGTGTGACTCGTCCAGGTCTTTGGCCATGAACCCTTTACTGATCCCCGAGGCGTACATCATCGGCGCTCAGCCTTTGTGCAGCCAGCTGGTGGGTCTGTCGCAGGGCCAGAAGAAGCTGTGCCAGCTCTACCAGGACCACATGCAGTACATCGGTGAAGGCGCCAAGACGGGCATCAGAGAGTGCCAGTACCAGTTCAGACACCGGCGCTGGAACTGCAGCACGGTCGACAACTCCTCTGTGTTTGGACGCGTCATGCAGATAGGTAAAAAAACACAAACTCACATCTGCGACTCATAAAAGTTCATGTTATCAGTGACTTGTCTGCTCCATAAAAACCCAATTCACTTTGGAAGATTGTCAGTGTGTAAAATTGACCGGATTTTTTTGGTTTTGGGGCAGAAATTGAATTTTTTTTTTTAAATGCACTACTTTTATTAGTTGTTTATTATTTAAATTTTATTAGACAGAGTACCTATGAAGTACTATTACTGTATACCTTTGGAGTAATCAATGGTCAAATGTCACTTTTCACAACAAAATTGAGGTAAATGGTCCCTATTTGAAGAAATATAAAATCCATCATTTGTATTAGTACTTTATGATTTCAGTTTTATTGGACTCAATACTTATTGTACTTCATGCACCAGTAGTATGAAGTACTTTTACTTGATACGTTTGGATTAATCAATCGTCAAATTTCACTTTTCACAACAAAAATTAGGTTAATCGTCCATTTTTTAAGTGGTATAAAATTCATAATTTATATTAGTAGTTTATGATTTCAGTTGTATTAGCAACAAATACCTTTGATAGTTCATGCACAAGTAGTATGAAGTACTTTTATTTAATACTTTTGGAGTAATCAAGGGTCAAAGTTCAGTTTTAGCAACATAAATGTAATATTCGTCTATATTTGAAGAGATATAAAATCCATTATTTTTATTCGTAGTTTATGAGTTCAGTTTTATTTGGATTTAATACTTATTGTACTTCCTACATGAAGTACTTTCACTGTATACTTTTGGAGTGATCAAGGGTCAAATTTCATGTCCATCTTACAAAATACACAATTTAGAAAAAAGAAACTGCTCTTGGATTTGTTACCTCTGTAAGACCTTGTTAGGACCAGTAGTCCTCAAAACCTGGTCCTAATGAAACAGAACCTCATTTCTGTGGCACTGGTTAAGTTTAGGACAGTTGAATTGTGGTTAGGTTATGGTTAGAGATGAGGCTTTCTTTACCCCGTCCTTGTGAAGGGAAGTCAGAGCAGTGTGTCCTTAGAAGAATAGCTGTGTAAACGTGTGTGTGTGTGTGTGTGTGTGTGTCGGGAATAGTTGGTGGGTGAGGTTGCTGGATAAATCACATGTGGCTTTGGCTCAATACAGCAGCTCCCAACATGGAGCAGGAGGGAGGCAGAGAATCTGTTTCTCCTCTGATGAATGGGACACAATCTCACACACACACACACACACACACACACATACAGTACACACACGTACAGTACACACACATGTAAAGTACACACACGTACAGTACACACACAAGTACAGTACACAAACATACGTGTATTCAGTGGAACTGATGTCATGTGACTACAGGCAGAGTTAGTTATCAGCTTGTCATAGATTACAGTGGATGTGTAAATGTGTGTACTTGTATTTGTTACCTCTTCAGGAACAAAAATGTACCTTGTCAGGACCAGTAGTCCTCATAGAGATCAAAACCTGGTCCTAATGAGGCAGAACCTCATTTCTGAGCAACGGGTTAGGTTTGGGGCCAAGATTAGAGTTGTGGGAAGGTTTAACTGGTCATGGTTAAGGTTTAACTGGTCATGGCTAAGGTTGGACATTAACTGGTCATGGTTAAGGTTAGGATAAATCTAATAAATACATTTTTAAGGGTGTCTCTGAGAGTCATTTAAATGATAGCTGCACAAACCTTTGTGTGTGTACTTGTATTGATGTCTTTTTGAGGACATGTTGACCATGTGGGGACATTTTTTAAGGTGGTTTACGTCATTTATCGACCGTAACTCTCTGACTGAAGTTTGTAGTCAAAGGAACAATGATGTGAGACGTCTTTAAAGGTTAATTTCACCCAAATGTGTTGAATAACCATCCCACCCAGTCGCGTTGTATACAGAAGGTTTATTTTTGTGTTCCTGCTCCTTCTCGAATGAAATTAATGGAATAGTAATGGAATAATTGCTGAGTGGAATTTCATTTTCTGCTGCTCAGAGTTTTAAAAATAGCTGTTTTCATTACACTCAGCAGCGACTCGTCTGTCCAGGAATAATATTCCAGTTACTGTGGTTAATCCACGTAATTTGCTGTCAAATGTTTTTCTTCATGGTGACACTTTTTTTTTTTTTTGGTGGAAACGATCACACTGAGTTTTTTTTTCCTTCAGTTGATGAAATAATTGAATGTGTCATTTTTTGTGTCTGTTTTCACACAGTTTTCTGTCATTCTGTGTTATTTTTACTCTCTTTCACGAGATCTTTCTAATCTCAAGTCTCTGTGCAAATATTATAGAGAGAAGAGAAACCCTCACTTTTAACAGGAGAGGAAACCGGGACAGAAACAGACTCAATCATGTGCCACATCTGCCTAGACAGGTTGTGGTGAAAGGAAAAAGGAAGTGGGGGAGGGGTAGAGACAGAAGAGAGAGCTCAGGAGCAGAAGTAGAACAGTTTAAATTATAGGTCCCGACATTTACTCATGCTTTTTATGTTTACCTCTATAAACCGGTTCTGTTTTCATGGGCGTGGCTTTTTCTGTAAGTGTGTCCTTGTGTTTGCAACTTCCTGTCTACAGTTTTTTTTTTTTTTTTTTTTTTTTGATGAATCACAGGTCAGGATTTGTCATGTTTATGTAAGACGGTGAAGTTCTTTAAACGTTTGGTGACATTTGAATCCACGTCTACGTTTTGATGTGTGGACCTCAGAGAGAGTAGCGATGACCTCAGTGGCAGTGATAGGATCTGATTAATAAACAACAAAGTTAAAAGCTCACAACACTTAAGGCAATCAGGAAATTCTGATTCCTCAAAACTTTATCGTTGCCAAAAATGGCAATTATTTCTTTTTCCCCCAGCTTATACAAGTCTGTACACACAGAACTCACCATTCTAGAGATTCTATCAGTAATTAAAAACATTAAAATGACGACTTCAGTCGCTGAGGAGAACAAGTAATGAAAGACTTGGAGAAACAGTTTGTTCTTGTGCGGAGCAAATGATATAACGCCACCCAGAGGGCGTCACAGTGAATTCACTGGAAAGAACAAATACACAAAAGAACAAAATAAATTTGTTAAATTACGAAATCCAATGAAAAAGTAAATAAAAAAGAAGTTGTGGTGCAGTTTAAAGAAACCTGGGTTTGGAGTGAAAAGAAGTGATGGCTGCAGCAGATCTGCAGAGTTCTGTTCCAGAAACTAAACGCTGCTTCTCCGTATTCAGTTCAGACTTTGGGGACAGAAAGTGGACATGTCCCAGACGACCTGTGGGGTCTGGACGCTTCCGAACCACAGCAGCAGATCACAAATGTGTTTTGGCCCTGAAACTCTGAACAGCTTAATAAACCACCGGCAGTATTTCAAAAGTCTTTTCTTCCACGACCACAAAACCACTGCTGCACATACTCTTCTCTTATTGTCTCCTTTTGTGAATTCTTCCTAATTTAATTTGCTTTAATCTTTACAGATCTTGTCTTTTTAAAGCTTTAGTTCTATTTTATGTTTTTGTACACTGTAAAAAATAGATTTTTGAGGAAAGTTCTGGGATATTTTTTTTAAATCTTTCTTTTCCTAATTTTACAGATCATTAGTCTTATTTTACCAGCTATTTTTAAGAATTTTAGCTGAGTCATTTTTAGCACATTGGCAGTTTTCTTTTATGCTAACATTAGCAGGTACGTCCAAGAATTTTGAACCTGCGATAAAACTGCAAACAAGACTTCATATCTTCTCCTTCATTCAATTTTGTAATGATTTTAAGCGCTAATAAAGTTTTATTAAATGTATTAAAAAGTTGTAAAAACTACGTTTTGCTAAAAACTTTAATGCTTAATAGCTATGCTAACATGCTAATCATGTGGCATCATTGGCTAATTCCTTTATACTGCCAGTGCAGCACTAAAAACGACGGTTAATACTTATTTTCTTTACATTACACTGATCTGCACTTGTTTATCATCAAGGCTTTTATTTTGAAAGACACTTGCCCACTTCTGGGTCACATGTTGTTTGAAAGGCGTTTTCTTTTTTTTTGTTTTTCTTTCCCAGTTTTCCAATTAAAGAGAATTACAAAATATCTATGATGTTACATTAAGGTATAATTAGATTATTTCTGTCTGCTTTTGTTTTTAGATTCAACAAAACAAACACTTTTTCACTTTAGTCTTGAAATTTGATGAAGTATAGCCATGAATATTGTGATATAATTTTAAGCTTGTATTACATTTTTTATTGCCCTCTCCGGATCATTTTGGCCACAGGTCGTTTGAGGCGAGACAAAGAACGTCCATGTTGTACGTTCTCACTGATTGTGATCGGACCCCAACCAGAGCCATTTGACCCAAGAAGGATTTGACGGGTTTTTTTGTGTCCGGCACCGAAACACTAAAGCAAATTCCTTGTATGTTAAAAGCTACTTGACTATAAGAGAGACTCTGGCTGAGGACACGCCTCCTGCTGCTCATTGACCTTCTCCCCTGTCTGGTTTTGGCAGAAGCTTCAGGCTGTAGGTAGAGGAGGAGAAGACAGGGGGACATCTGTCTCTTTGTCTGTCTGTCCTATCGTCCAAGTCTCCTCCTGCTGGTTGTTGTAGAATTTCGATGAATAAATCAAGCTCACCTCCTGCCAGCACCTGGGCTTCTCTTCTCAGACTTTTCCAAGTTCACCTCTTCATTCTTCTCCACCATCGTTGTCCTTTCTCCCCTCCCCCTCCCCCTCCCCCTCCTCAGATGTCTTTAACTTATCTCCTTGGTCATCTTGTCTTTCTGCTCTCGCGTTCTCCTCCGTCCATGTGTTCTTTCCATCAGGGCGTCGTCTGTGAAGGTTCAGCCCAGCAGGTACACGAGCTGTGCATTTTTATTTTGTCTTCAGTGTCAGCGCTGAGACTCAAAGTTTCCTTTTTCCTCTGCTTATCTCCTCATCTTGGTCGTCCTCCTGTGGACTGCGGCTTTTACGAAGCCATTTTCTTGAATTTTCTTGTAAAATACGTGACCTCTCGTGTCTGTAGAGGAAACGCGTGGAGGAGAAACAGTGGGAGTCGACCAGACTCTCTTGTCCTGTCAGTTAAAGCACAAACATCATTGTCAGTTTCAATTTGGGTGAAGGTGCAAGAGGCTTGTCAGGAGGCATCTCGGTCACTGGAGGGCGCTGTCTTCTCTCTGGCCGAAGCCCAACATCAGCAAACCAGAGTTGAGTGTTGAGAACGCTGGTGATGAGGAGCCTGCAGCGTTTGGCACGAGGTGTGGGCTGAACGCTGTCACATGACATCACAGCGCCGTGCACGTCCATAAAGAGAGCGTTTTCAAATAAATACACAAAATGAAGGAGCAGATGATGAAATGGCAGCTGTTCTGGTTTTTGGACTCTTGTTCTCAGGGTTATGAAGATGAATCCATTTATTTATATTTTATTTTAACCTCAAATGTGACGATGTTCTGCCATTTTTGCTCTCTAAAATTATTTAAAATAAATGCAAAACATGAAGAATTTAATTAATTATGGAAATAATTGTTGTTCAATCAGGCTGAACAATGAATCATTTTCAAATGGAAATCACAATTTGAAACAACGCTTTAGAAAATCATCGAGGTTTCAGTTTAGTTAAATGTTTGATTTGAATCCATCACAATAACAAAGACATCCTGATATTCTCTAAAAATGCTCATACATGAGGCTCATTTGATTTTTTTTTTTTTAAGGTCGATGGCAGAATTTGCTCATTTTGTCTTAAAACTGAATCTTGAAATGTTGATTTTTAAACAAAATCACAGAATTAATGTAGAATGAACACACTTCACATTTCTTTTTCTTCCTTTCTAAACTTTGTGTAATTTCTTTTAAATGGCAATTATCACGATTATTTAAAAGGGATAAAACCTGATAATGAAAATATCCTCAAAGTCGAAATTATGAGAAAAAAAGTAAAAAAAAAACTAAATTTCAACTTTTTATCTCATAATTTCGACTTTGAGGAAATTTTTCTTATCATGGTTAAGTTTTACTTCCATGATTATTTACCTTTTTCTTAAATGAGATGAATTATTATTTATTTTTTGTGCTTTTTATCTGAACAATCCTGAGAAAAAGTCAACATTTTAAATTTTAGTAACTGTATTCTGACTTAAAATTCAGATTTTATTTTTCAGATTTTATTTTTCAGCTTTTTATTTATTTTCTTTTCATTTTGTTTCACAAAAGTATTCACACGTGAACCCTGAATGAAATAAATAAGTGATTGAGTTTTGAAGGTGAATTTCTCACGATCTTCTGTCCTTCTGCGTCCACAGGAAGTCGGGAAACGGCGTTCACGTACGCCATCAGTGCCGCGGGGGTGGTGAACGCAGTGAGCCGTGCCTGCAGAGAGGGGGAGCTCTCCAGCTGCGGGTGCAGCCGGGCGGCTCGCCCCAAAGATCTGCCCCGGGACTGGCTGTGGGGCGGCTGCGGGGACAACCTCAACTACGGATACAGGTTCTCCAAAGAGTTTGTGGACGCGCGCGAGAGGGAGAAGAGCTACCCGAAGGGCACGTACGAGAGCGCGCGGCAGCAGATGAATCTCCACAACAACGAGGCCGGCAGGAGGGTAAGAGCGAGCGAGCGAGCGCGGGCGGGCGGGATTACGTGCACAAACACACTCGCAGCACATGTGGAGCGACACCGAGCTGAGATGATCCAGGTCACGGAGATGATCTCCGCTGATCATCTGTGTAACAGCTCCGTCTGAGCCTTTGATCTGTGGGCAGATGAAGGAGACGGTGGAGGCAGCTCTGGGCTTTGCTTCTCCTCTCCAAACATCTTGAAACCACCTCAAAGGAAACGCTAACATACCTGTTGCCAGATTAAAGGAGGACAAACGAGTGGACAACGCGTTATTGAGGACATGGACAGGATCACGTTGTCATGAGATCATGAGAAGAATATATGGCAGATATTGTTTCTGCGATGATTAACAAAATCTGTAGCTCAGCGTTGATTTCAGATCCTTCAGATTGTCCAGATCTTCACTTTTGTCTGTTTTTTTCTTGAGGTCAAAGGTTAAATTGGTCCAGCAATATATAAAATCGACGTCGTTTTTCAGTTGCAAAATGAATTCCACCTTTTTTGCCTGTAGATTTATGGTTTGACCAGCGCTGTGACAACCAGAGGCGTCACCTGACCACCAGGCTCCTATTGTACCTGTCATCTGTCAATCACCGTCAATAATCAGGACCATAACTCTTGAAGAACAGCTGAAAATGTTTACTGATGTTACAAATCTTCCTTTGAAACATTGTTCTTTCTTTCAACAAGAGGAGTCGCCCCCTGTCCCACTTCCTGGGCTTCACTTTTTAAATGTGTGTGTGCAGCAGGGGCAACAACAGCTGTCCCACTTTTTATTTAAAGGAAAACAGAAGCTGTTTCTTATTGAAGACACTTTACCTGAATCCACATGGTTGTTTCTGTGAAAGTGTAACTCAAACTCAAACTCGTCTTCTGATGCTAACTTCGCCGTGTGTCCAACACGTCTGAGGAAACAGGACAAAAACCTCGGGTAGAAGAGACTTGGAGCCCAGTTAAAGGATTTATATACCGTCTCTTTTAAGTATCAGATCTTAAAATGTAAGGACATTCTCACAGAATTGTCTGCTGTGGATTTTGGCCCCGCCCCCTCTGAGTGCAGGTGCTTGTGTCGCCGCCATGTTTCTACATTCTTGGTCGGCACTAAATGACTGAATATTCCAGTTCATTTTCCCACACGCTTTGATTTGTCCTCAATCCCAGAATCTATGGGCTTCAGTGTTGGGTGAGCGGCTGCATGTGTCGACGGTGGCTGTGCAGGGCCAAAAACTACATTAGGCATTGGACTCGGTGTAGACCAGGTCCAGTGAAGAACCCGAGACACGAGAATGGAGTTGCATTTGAGAGACGGCATCTAAGTTTAGGCTAACTTCTGAACCTCTGAAGATGAGCGAGAACCTTCACATGTCCACGGGGATGGTGATTGACGAACACATATATGGAAAACACAGATTATGCACGCACACACACACACAGGATCTGATAATCACAGATTCTGACGGATAAGTTATTTCATCAGCCAAATAAAATGGCATAAAACAAGTGATGATGGAATGTTATTCAAAGTTCTGCGTCTGTTTAACGTCTGGTGTCGTCTCTCTCCTCTCTGCTTCCAGACGGTGTCAGATCTCGCCCGCGTGGCGTGCAAGTGCCACGGCGTCTCCGGCTCCTGCAGCCTGAAGACCTGCTGGCTGCAGCTGGCCGACTTCCGTAAGGTGGGCGAAGCGCTCAAGGAGAAGTACGACAGCGCCGCGTCCATGAAGCTCAACTCGCGCGGCAAGATGGTGCAGATGCACAACAAGTTCAACGCTCCCACGAGCCACGACCTGGTCTACACTGAGTCCAGTCCGGACTACTGCCTGCAGAACCAGAGCACGGGCTCGCTGGGCACGGTGGGTCGCCTCTGCAACAAGACGTCAGAGGGCATGGATGGGTGCGAGCTGATGTGCTGCGGCCGCGGCTACGACCAGTACAAGGCACAGATAGTCGAGCGCTGCCACTGCAAGTTCCACTGGTGCTGCTACGTCAAGTGCAAGCGCTGCACCAAAATCGTGGACCAGTTTGTCTGCAAGTGAGGAGCCGGGAGCCGGCGTGTGCCCGCGTGTGTGCTCGCAGACGCGTGTGCTCGCAGATGTGTGTGCCCGCGGGTGTGTGCTCGCAGACGCGTGTGCTCGCAGACGCGTGTGCTCGCAGACGCGTGTGCTCGCAGACGTGTGTGCCCTCGCGTGTGCTCGCAGACGTGTGTGCCCGCGCGTGTGCTCGCAGACGTGTGTGCTCGCAGACGTGTGTGCCCATGCGTGTGCTCGCAGACGTGTGTGCTTGCAGACGACGGTCGTTCACGGTGTTCATGAGCGGAGCAGCAAATGAGTCGCACACAGTGAGAGAATGGAAGAAAGAAACTATATAAATTATATTTATAGAGTTAAACAATTATGCCTTTGTGAAAAGACTGACTCTTTTTTCTTTTTTTTTTCAAAAAAAAAAAATCTTATGTCTTCAGAAACTGAGAGTATCGTGAAATATTTATTTTGAGATTGTTCTGTTTTATTTTGGCCCAGTCATCACCAGCTGATTTTTAATCCCTGCAAGTGCCTAAAAAATGTCTGGAAATGTTTCCACTTCATTTCATCCAAAAAAAACACTTTTCTTGTCAAATGGCTCACACTGATTCCATTTCTAACAAGAGTTCCGTGCAGAGAGGAGATCACTCGTCATGTGTGGATGTGTTTTCATGGGCTCGCTCCAAAAACCCATCCTTGTTCCGGTTCTTTGAGTACAGTGGCTACAGTTTTAGGGATTGGGCCTTTATTTTTTTATATAATTAAGCTCTCCCAGAAACCTGAAGCCTGATTTATACTTCATTGTGCAACTATTTACAACCGTTGGACTAAAACCTATTTTTCTCACGTCTTTGTCCGACTTTATCAAATCCATACACTATCAAAACAAAGAAAAGTAGCACAAATATAAACGAGATGCGAACTTCGTGGAACTCTGTAGTCGGAACTCGAGTCACGTGTGTTCCAAGATGGTTGACTCCCTGTGATGTAGCTACAAGATATTTTTTTTTTTGCTTTTATGGACATAAATCAAATGTACACCTGCTGTTTTGGCAAATCGAGGACAAATGCCCACCATGGGCTGACTTTAGGGGGCGCTCTTGAGCGGTTTACCCATTCCCGTGGTTTAGAAACAGTCGATTGTGAATGTTTCCGTGCAGTTGGACAGAAAGACAATAGAAACTTTTACATTTTAAACTTCACATGTTGTGCCACGACGTATAAATCAGGCTTTAGCGCCACCTAGGTGCCGCATCAAGCCCTCCACCATTATGCACTTTGATACAGAGGCGTAAACCTGTCTGTATGTGTCTGTTCAGCTGTTCTTATTCTTCTTGTGTTATTTTTATTTTGTTTTTACTACAGTGCATCAGCAAAATACTATATCCATATTATAGCTTACATTCTTTTCCATATTAATTCAGATTATCCATTAACATAACATTATTCTACAATACGTAACATGGTTTGAATATATATGGGCAACGTTGTGGTTACAGTGGTGAAATAGTCAATGCTCTGTGTATATAGTACTGTACTGTGTGTCTATCCAACGATCAGTAAACTGTATTTATTTTGTTTTTAACCAGATTCTCCTTTTTAAGCTTCAAACATGTGAAATCATCCGAACTGTAGTGCGTTCCAGTTGTAAATGTGTTTTCCAGTTTCCACAGAACTTTGTAGTCTGATGGTTTAGCTAACTAGCAAGCTAACTTAGTGGTTTCCGACTAATTTGTTTGTTTTTTCCAACTAATTCAGGACTGTAAAATGACGTTACACTCGAGTTAAATACGTTCCAGTTTCGCCCGAACTTCACAAGTATAGCAAGACAGCAAGATGGTATAGCTGCGTTTGCTAACTAGCAAGCTAACTTAGTGGTTTTCGACTAATTTGTTTCTTTTTTCAACTCATGCAGAACTGAAAATGTTCCACTCGTGTTAAATACGTTCCAGTTTCCACAGAACAGCACAAGTTGGATAACAAGATGGTTTAGCTGTAGTTTCACTAGCTGGAAACGATGTTGTGCCCGATCTAAGTATTTTCCAGTTCCCCTTTAGAACTTCACAAGTCTGATAACAACATGGTTTAGCTAGGTACTATAGTGGTTTTTAACTAATTTCATGTTGTTTTTCTGGCTAATTTAGTCAGAAGTTGCCTAACTGTGCTAACAAGGAAGTCAATTTAGTCCTTTTTAATAACTGTATGAATGAGACTCGAGTGCTAAACCAAACAACAAAAATTACATCTTTCACATGTTAATGCTCTGAGCAGCCATCTTGAATTGTAAATTGGAGCATTAACAAGTAAACGACAACCCCAGGGGGCGCTCCAATGAAACCGCCCTACTCTCAAGTAAATTTACGACCTCTGAGTTCAACTGGAACGCACTGTATGTTGCAAATCTAAAATTCAAAGTTTAAAAACTTACATTTTGTGTTCACAATGGCGGCGTCACTGTTTGTTAAAGGGAAAAGCACCTTATCGTTTCTTAAACACTTGTTCTTCTCACTCATGTTCCGCTTCACTCTCTCACACACATTTATGTCACCGTTGTTCAGTTTTTAATCTTTGCCACAGAAAAAGAAACCACTCAGTTCACTGCTCACTGTCCCTGTGATGATTCTCAACTCTGCCGATCCAACGATGTATATTTATAAGCTTCTCCATGAATTTGAGGTTTGTTTAAGCATAAATGTGTAATAGCTGATATTTTGTTACTTTTTACAAATTGGCTCAATGTTCTACTTTGTTTCAATAAATATTAAATGTAAAACCAGCAGTGGATAAAGAACTATTTTTTGATTTTTTTTAAATGTTTGTTGCCTGTATATAATGTCTGTATAGTATGTCATCCAAAATGTGACAAAAAAGTCATAGTTTAGTATGTCGTCCAAATTTTGACAAAAAAGTCATAGTTTAGTATGTTGTCCAAAACCAGACAAAAAAGTCATAGTTTAGTATGTCGTCCAAAATGTGACAAAAAAGTCATAGTTTAGTATGTCGTCCAAAATGTGACAAAAAAGTCATAGTTTAGTATGTCGTCCAAAATGTGACAAAAAAGTCATAGTTTAGTATGTTGTCCAAAATGTGACAAAAAAGTCATAGTATAGTATGTTGTCCAAAATGTGACAAAAAAGTCAATAGTATAGTATGTTGTCCAAAATGTGACAAAAAAGTCATAGTTTAGTATGTTGTCCAAAATGTGACAAAAAGTCATAGTATAGTATGTTGTCCAAAATGTGACAAAAAAGTCAATAGTATAGTATGTTGTCCAAAATGTGACAAAAAAGTCATAGTTTAGTATGTCGTTCAAAATGTGACAAAAAAGTCATAGTTTAGTATGTCGTTCAAAATGTGACAAAAAAGTCATAGTTTAGTATGTCGTCCAAAATGTGACAAAAAAGTCATAGTTTAGTATGTCGTTCAAAATGTGAAAAAAAGTCATAGTTTAGTATGTTGTCCAAAACCAGACAAAAAAGTCATAGTTTAGTATGTTGTCCAAAATGTGACAAAAAAGTCATAGTTTAGTATGTTGTCCAAAATGTGACAAAAAAGTCATAGATTAGTATGTTGTCCAAAATGTGACAAAAAAGTCATAGTTTAGTATGTCGTCCAAAATGTGACAAAAAAGTCATAGTTTAGTATGTTGTCCAAAATGTGACAAAAAAGTCATAGTTTAGTATGTTGTCCAAAATGTGACAAAAAAGTCAATAGTATAGTATGTTGTCCAAAATGTGACAAAAAAGTCATAGTTTAGTATGTCGTTCAAAATGTGACAAAAAAGTCATAGTTTAGTATGTCGTTCAAAATGTGACAAAAAAGTCATAGTTTAGTATGTCGTCCAAATTTTGACAAAAAAGTCATAGTTTAGTATGTTGTCCAAAACCAGACAAAAAAGTCATAGTTTAGTATGTCGTCCAAAATGTGACAAAAAAGTCATAGTTTAGTATGTCGTCCAAAATGTGACAAAAAAGTCATAGTTTAGTATGTCGTCCAAAATGTGACAAAAAAGTCATAGTTTAGTATGTCGTCCAAAATGTGACAAAAAAGTCATAGTTTAGTATGTCGTTCAAAATGTGACAAAAAAGTCATAGTTTAGTATGTTGTCCAAAATGTGACAAAAATTTTGACAAAAAAGTCATAGTTTAGTATGTTGTCCAAAACCAGACAAAAAAGTCATAGTTTAGTATGTCGTCCAAAATGTGACAAAAAAGTCATAGTTTAGTAAGTCGTCCAAAATGTGACAAAAAAGTCATAGTTTAGTATGTCGTCCAAAATGTGACAAAAAAGTCATAGTTTAGTATGTCGTTCAAAATGTGACAAAAAAGTCATAGTTTAGTATGTTGTCCAAAATGTGACAAAAAAGTCATAGTTTAGTATGTCGTCCAAAATGTGACAAAAAAGTCATAGTTTAGTATGTTGTCCAAAATGTGACAAAAAAGTCATAGTTTAGTATGTCGTTCAAAATGTGACAAAAAAGTCATAGTTTAGTATGTCGTTCAAAATGTGACAAAAAAGTCATAGTTTAGTATGTCGTCCAAATTTTGACAAAAAAGTCATAGTTTAGTATGTTGTCCAAAACCAGACAAAAAAGTCATAGTTTAGTATGTCGTCCAAAATGTGACAAAAAAGTCATAGTTTAGTATGTCGTCCAAAATGTGACAAAAAAGTCATAGTTTAGTATGTCGTCCAAAATGTGACAAAAAAGTCATAGTTTAGTATGTCGTCCAAAATGTGACAAAAAAGTCATAGTTTAGTATGTCGTCCAAAATGTGACAAAAAAGTCATAGTATAGTATGTCGTTCAAACTGTGACAAAAAAGTCATAGTTTAGTATGTCGTTCAAAATGTGACAAAAAGTCATAGTTTAGTATGTCGTCCAATATGTGACAAAAAAGTCATAGTTTAGTATGTCGTTCAAAATCGGTCAAAAAAGTCATAGTTTAGTATGTCGTCCAAAATGAGACAAAAAAGTCATAGTTTAGTATGTCGTTCAAAATCAGTCAAAAAAGTCAGAGTCAAGGCCCGCAGGCCGGATCCGGCCCGTGAATGAGTTGTCTCTGGCCCGCGGGATGATATTTAATTACTATTAAAACTGGCCCGCAGTATTATGTGCCCGCAGCACCATAATACTACAAATCCCAAGATGCACTGCGAGTGCATTGGCGCGTTCCGAGTGCCCGCAAGCGAGCGCAATCCCGCGTCTTCTCTTCATGAGCAGCAGCACAGTGACAGTGGAGGACTAAACATCGCCGTAAATTTTCATCTCCCCCTCCCCCAAAATGGCAAGGTAGAAGGTAGACGCTGAACACAGGGGGTTTCAAGACAGGTGGGAGGGAGAATACATGTTCACCGAAGTAAAAGGAAAGCCTGTGTGTCTTGTGTGTGGAGACAGCGTGTCTGTTATGAAAGAATATAACTTAAGAAGGCAGTATGAAACATCAATGAAACACACAGACGCACAGAAAGACAAATCTTGCCTAAGAAATGATTGCAACTGTTTTGCACTTTTTCAAGTTTGCACTAACTTTTCTTATTTTATTATAAAAGACAGACATTGGTGAGGATCAGAGCAGCACACTGATTTGTTTTTAATGCATGCTGTTTCATTTTTGCATTTATCTTGCCATTGAGCTTTGAAGGAAAATTACATTTTGCTGTTTACCTGTTAAAAAAAAGAAGAAGAAAACACGTTTTCAATTTGTTACTGAAAGAGCCTTGAGAAAATATTGCAACTGATTTTATTTATGTTTTGCTTAATTTAATTTAATGATCAATGTTAAGTGCAATATAGGCTGTGTTATTGGTATTGGTTCAATATGTGCAATAATTGAACATTGAACCAGCCCGGCCCTCCACTTGTACCTTTTTTTTTATTTTGGCCCCCGTGTATTTGACTTTGACATGACTGGTGTAGTAGTATGTCGTCCAAAATCAGTCAAAAAAGTCATAGTTTAGTATGTCGTTCAAAAACGGTCAAAAAAGTCATAGTTTAGTATGTCGTTCAAAAACGGTCAAAAAAGTCATAGTTTAGTATTTCGTTCAAAATCAGACAAAAAAGTCATAGTTTAGTATGTCGTCCAAAAACGGTCAAAAAAGTCATAGTTTAGTATGTCGTCCAAAAACGGTCAAAAAAGTCATAGTTTAGTATGTCGTCCAAAATGAGACAAAAAAGTCATAGTTTAGTATGTCGTCCAAAATGTGACAAAAAAGTCATAGTTTAGTATGTCTTCAAAATCAGTCAAAAAAGTCATATTATAGTATGTCATGTAGCAGCAGAAACTACAAATCAACCAGTGACAGTTCTCATTCCGTCTCTCAGCCACAGTGGACGACAGCTGTTCCAGAACAAAGACGAGGACAGTCTGAAGATGTGGTGTCTCAGGGGAACGTCGATGTTTTATTGTAAGAACCCGCTCAACGATCCAGTGACGGTGGATCAGTTAATGGAATGATTAATCATCATGTGTCAGGAGAGAAGGAAGAGGGGGATTTTCAGTGTGGAGGCGGGTTCTGGTGTTGGTGTTGGGAAGACGACGCTCGAGAGGAGATGCAGAGAACACAGAGGGGGGGAGAAGATTGGGTAATGAGGGACGGGGCAACACGAGAGAGAGTGGGGGGTAATAAGGAGAAGAGAGGAGCTGGAGGACTTCCATTACAGCGTAAACGCTCCTGACATTGACTAATATTTACTCTGGTAAAATGATACTGACTTCAGGAGCACATCCCATATGTGACCCTGTCAATTGGCCCCACATGTGTGCACTTGTGTTACATCACGACAAGTGTTTACATTTGTGATTGGTGTCACACGGGCCAACATTCAGAAAACACACAAGATACAACGTCAAGAGAGAATAAAGACTTAGAGGCGGAGGAGGAAAAAGACATTATAAATGTATATAATCACAGAAGAAGACTTGGTAAAACTTAGCTTTGATAATAAGAATATACAAAAATATAAAAATTTCAACTTTTTACCTCATAATTAAGACTTTATACCTCATAATTGTGACCTTTTATCTCATAATTATGACTTTTTATCTCTTAATTACTTAATTACCTCTTTATTTTTTTGGTCGAAATGGGCTTCTATACTTGACAGACCCTGGCAACAAAATATCGACAAATGTCGTGACTTTTTGAATCATTCATTCATTTGTTTTTCAAAATAAAATGAAAAAGGATTACTAATAAACAGTCACAAACCATATTTATTTCAAACGGAGTGGTGTAGGTACGTACAGTACAGCAGTGAAGTTTCCAGAAGGTTTGACGACACTTCACTGTAATATGGTGTAGTTGTTAAAAAATTTTTAAATCTGCCCTTTGTAGACGGTCCCTGCTGGATCATTTCTCCTGCTCTTTGCCATGAAAACAAAGCTGTAGCTTGTTGTGAATAAAAAAGAAAGAGGAGGAAAAGGTTTTGATATATTTGAACCTTGTGTCAACAGAGGTTTCAGAGGTCAGAGAGTGCTGGCTCATGCTGGACCAGGCTCCTCTGATCATGTCTGAGCGAGCCAGAGGGAATTTCTCTGAAATCCAGGTGCACGGCAGGCGGGCGAAACACGACACCCACAGGTGCACAGGTACCAGACACGCTCATCCTCAGATCCTTCCAGATGTCTTTCACCTTTTCTAAACACTACTTTGGCAGACTCTCACTCAGAGTGTGAGAGATAATACGGGTAAATACTTACAGAATAATGACGTCTTTTGGCTTCTGCGGTCGCAGGGTGATAAGGTTGCCATTTAGCTTTGCACACACAATTAAGTGTTGACCGCAAAGAGCACTTTGTAAAGTGCAGCCCGCACTCAGAGAGAAGGAGGCGTGGCCACTGCCGCCAGTGCAGCCTGGTTAGTTGGACTAAACCACAGATATGTGTGAGCTCACCTGTCTCCACCACACTTTCACCACTTATTTCCACTCTGCAGACGAGCGTAGCAGCGTGATAGCGCTGTGACGTTTGAGGGAATGAGGTTGACGATAAGTTTCTTCCTTAAGGATATGATGGCAGCCTTTTCTAACAGGAAACCACTCACTCTCCCACACCAAAGTCCAGAGAGAAAATCAGTGATTTTAGCTGCTGGTCCTCTGCTGCCTCGTGTGGTCACTTTATGTCACTGCGGTCAATGTGAACAAAGGATTTCAGACAGTTTCAAGTCATTAGAACTTAGTAATGGAGGCAGCAGTGGATCAACAGCTCCTGTGTGTGTGTGTGTTTCCTCTCTGGACTTTGGTGTGGGAGAGTGAGTGGTTTACAAATCAGAACATGATGTCTTCTACGGTGGCCCTAGAGTTGTAGCACTTTCTTAATGTTGTTTTGTTTGACACTCCAGGGCCACCATACAACACTGTCAGATAATCTCCAAACACAACAGTATGACGACTTGTTTTCCTAAAACAGCGTTTCCATGGCGACGAAACACCTCACGATGAAGAAAAACTCCTGCACTTGTTTCCATGTGAAACAGAAAGTTTTTCCGACTGTTCTTCGTCTGTTTCACACCCTCTTTATATTTGTATCTACTTTCCTCGCAGTAAATAAACGTAAACGGACAGAAATTCCCGTCCTAAAGCAACATTTGCTGCTGTTAAAGTTGAAACTATGCAAAGAAAACAAAGAAAGCGGCGACGTCACTGACGACAGTGGAGAGGAGAGAGCGAGCGCTTTGATCGTCTGCTGCTTCCTCTGACGTTCTTCAGGACCAAGACGCGACGCGTCGTGTTTTCCTAAAACAAAGCAGCTGCTCAACGTGAGGCGCTGAGGCCGACTCTGCTCACCACAAATCTATACGTTCATAAATGTTTTGTTGATTCTGTTCCTGTTGTGGAAAAGCCTGAACTAATGTTCTACTGAAGAAGAAGAAGATGAAATATACCAGGCTGCACATATTGATGTAATACTTCTCTACATTTACCATCTGTGGAGAAAAATAAAAAAACCTCAGCTTGAACTTTGGCCAATTCTGCTTCTTCTTCTTCTGCTTTAATGTTAAGTCTTTATATCATTGTGTTTTTAATCACAACAGACACCAGAAACACACACAGACCAGTGTGAACCGTAACTGACCTGCTGTTATTTACAACGGGAAACTTTACATTCACACACAGAGGAAATGTCTGAATGTGACGTTTGTGTCGTAAAGTGATTCTGTTCACAAACATCTGACAGAGAATTTCTCTTATAACAAGATGTTCATGAGCAGCAGAAATGACAGTGTTTCTATGGACATCCTGTGTGAATTTACCAGTATTGTGAGGACATTTGGTGTGTTTTTATGGTATTTACCGTGTTATGGGGACACATGGCTGTGTTTTTACAGATTAATGAGGACGCTCAGGTGTTTCCGTGGACGTTACAGTGTAACAAGAACATCTGGGTGTGTTTTAAAGGTGACATGAATGCTTGTATCGCACATATATGTTAGTTATGGAGGTCTACTTACATATATTAACTTGTTTTCATGGTCACGTATATGTTAGTTATGGAGGTCTACTTAGATATATTAACTTGTTTTCATGGTCACATATATGTTAGTTATGGAGGTCTACTTACATATATTAACTTGTTGTCATGGTCACATACATGTTAGTTATGGAGGTCTACTTACATATATTAACTTGTTTTCATGGTCACGTATATGTTAGTTATGGAGGTCTACTTACATATATTAACTTGTTTTCATGGTCACGTATATGTTAGTTATGGAGGTCTACTTACATATATTAACTTGTTTTCATGGTCACGTATATGTTAGTTATGGAGGTCTACTTACATATATTAACTTGTTTTCATGGTCACGTATATGTTAGTTATGGAGGTCTACTTACATATATTAACTTGTTTTCATGGTCACGTATATGTTAGTTATGGAGGTCTACTTAGATATATTAACTTGTTTTCATGGTCACGTATATGTTAGTTATGGAGGTCTACTTAGATATATTAACTTGTTTTCATGGTCACGTATATGTTAGTTATGGAGGTCTACTTAGATATATTAACTTGTTTTCATGGTCACGTATATGTTAGTTATGGAGGTCTACTTAGATATATTAACTTGTTTTCATGGTCACGTATATGTTAGTTATGGAGGTCTACTTAGATATATTAACTTGTTTTCATGGTCACGTATATGTTAGTTATGGAGGTCTACTTAGATATATTAACTTGTTTTCATGGTCACGTATATGTTAGTTATGGAGGTCTACTTAGATATATTAACTTGTTTTCATGGTCACGTATATGTTAGTTATGGAGGTCTACTTACATATATTAACTTGTTTTCATGGTCACGTATATGTTAGTTATGGAGGTCTACTTACATATATTAACTTGTTTTCATGGTCACATATATGTTAGTTATGGAGGTCTACTTACATATATTAACTTGTTTTCATGGTCACATATATGTTAGTTATGGAGGTCTACTTACATATATTAACTTGTTTTCATGGTCACATATATGTTAGTTATGGAGGTCTACTTAGATATATTAACTTGTTTTCACGGTCACATATATGTTAGTTATGGAGGTCTTCTTACATATATTAACTTGTTTTCATGGTCACATATATGTTAGTTATGGAGGTCTACTTAGATATATTAACTTGTTTTCATGGTCACATATATGTTAGTTATGGAGGTCTACTTAGATATATTAACTTGTTTTCATGGTCACGTATATGTTAGTTATGGAGGTCTACTTAGATATATTAACTTGTTTTCATGGTCACGTATATGTTAGTTATGGAGGTCTACTTAGATATATTAACTTGTTTTCATGGTCACGTATATGTTAGTTATGGAGGTCTACTTACATATATTAACTTGTTTTCATGGTCACATATATGTTAGTTATGGAGGTCTACTTAGATATATTAACTTGTTTTCACGGTCACATATATGTTAGTTATGGAGGTCTACTTACGTATATTAACTTGTTTTCACGGTCACGTATATGTTAGTTATGGAGGTCTACTTACATATATTAACTTGTTTTCATGGTCACATATATATGTTAGTTATGGAGGTCTACTTACATATATTAACTTGTTTTCATGGTCACATATATGTTAGTTATGGAGGTCTACTTACATATATTAACTTGTTTTCATGGTCACATATATGTTAGTTATGGAGGTCTACTTACGTATATTAACTTGTTTTCATGGTCACATATATGTTAGTTATGGAGGTCTACTTACATATATTAACTTGTTTTCATGGTCACACATATATGTTAGTTATGGAGGTCTACTTACATATATTAACTTGTTTTCACGGTCACATATATGTTAGTTATGGAGGTCTACTTACATATATTAACTTGTTTTCACGGTCACATATATGTTAGTTATGGAGGTCTACTTACATATATTAACTTGTTTTCATGGTCACATATATGTTAGTTATGGAGGTCTACTTACATATATTAACTTGTTTTCATGGTCACATATATGTTAGTTATGGAGGTCTACTTACATATATTAACTTGTTTTCATAGTCACACATATATGTTAGTTATGGAGGTCTACTTACATATATTAACTTGTTTTCATGGTCACATATATGTCAGTTATGGAGGTCTACTTACATATATTAACTTGTTTTCATAGTCACACATATATGTTAGTTATGGAGGTCTACTTACATATATTAACTTGTTTTCATGGTTAAAAACCTCCTAGTCGCTGCAAACGAGCCGATCAAAATATCTCCTCACTGACGCTCTCGTCAGCCGCGCTGTTTCAGACCAAAACCACACCCCCAGAACGTGGACTGTGTTGTGATTGGCCAGCAGCGTTAATTGGAGCTTCTGGTCTATGTCGCCTTTAATGGATGTTACAGTTTTATGAGGACTTTTTAAAGAGATGATGTTGAGACACAATCATGAAAAAGGCCATGATTCATGCTTTTTTTTAAAAAAAAATATATATATTAAACCCTAACCAGGGATTATCATTGTCATCATTCACTCAGTGGTTGAATCCCTATCACACTGATGTGCACGTCTGTCGTCACGTGAATAAGTAACGTGGAGTCATTCTGGTGGAGAAACGGACGACAGATACAGAACCTCACTCAGCAGCAGCAGCTCTGGCAAAGCTCACAGCAGAAAGAGTCAAGTTTGTTCCGTTCGCTTTAGCATGAAGACGAGAGCTATTTGGGATTGTGGCTTGTGTGTTTTCGAGGGAACAGTCTGCACTGGATCAGAGGGACGGGTCCACGCCACAGAGTTTCCGGTCCCCCCTCCTCTGTCTCTGTCTCTCTGTCCTTACTGCCAGTTCTATCTCAGTCCACCTCCACCTCCTCCACCCCCCCACCCCCCCAGAAACCGCTCACACCACAAGTTGTTTCAATGGGGCGAAACTCCTCCTGAAAATAGAAGGGTTAAACATAGAGGTCACAGTTTCTCAATGTGTATGACTGAGGCTTTTGTGTGTGTGTGTGTGTGTGTGTGTGTGTCTTCCGTGTCATGACAACGACCACGCCTCATTTATTTTGTAAAAGTAGCACAAACTCGAACCTCGCACCGATCTGAACCAAACTGCACCGCAGAGCTCCGGCCGGCGTGTTGTTGTTCTACGGTGGCCCTGGAGAGCCAAACACTACAGCATTAAGAAAACACGACCAAATCTCTGCTCTGTGTTGCAATTCTTACACAGACGAAAAAAACCTGCCACAGAACAGACCAGAAATGCCTTTTTCTCTACACAGCTCCCCCTACAGTTTAGGAGTAAACCACCTTAAACATCCATCGTCTACCTCTTTGTCCTCACTGTTGGAAAAACTCACTGTTTTCAATGGAGCCGGCGAACGGCCATGGAGCCACGTCCTCGTCTTCGTCCTCGTCCACGTCCACGTCCTCGTCCTCGTCCTCGTCCACGTCCTCGTCCTTGTCCACGTCCACATCCCCGCTCCGGTGTTAACTCGTGTGGTTTCCTCTTCCTCATTAACGTCGTTACCTGGCTCAGGTGTTTGCTTCTTGCCTCCTGATTCTGCCGACTCCATGTCGGCGGCCCTGATCTTGTGATGCTGCTGTTCCGCTGACAGACAGTAGGGGGCAGTGGAGAGTGGAGACAGCCAACCCTGCTGTACCTGCTCCCCACAACAAGACTCTGGACATTCATCTGTTGTTCTTACCCTAATCATGTTTATTTCCTTAAGTTTATCTTATGCTATGTTGAAGTGGTTACCACGGTAACTTAATAATAAATTTACCTCCCCCTCCACCTCACAGTCATGATTCAATAAATACTGATGCAAAGCAGAGGAACATGGCAGGAGAGAATTACAGGAAGAAATGTAAAGCAGGAGGATGAGAGTGTGTGTGTGTGTGTGCGTGCGTGTGTGTGTGCGTGTGTGTGTGTGTGCGCGCTGCAGCTCATCCTCAGCTTTATGGCTCACAGATGTGGAAACATATTCACCTTCATACGATGAGTTTAAGGATTTCAGAAAAAGGAGCAAATGAAGATTTTCCCGCTCTTCAATGTTTTACAGGATTTTTCTGTCACTCTTCATCGTCCTGATAAACACTGACGCTCTGTGTGTTTCTGCCGAGTCACTGCTCTGCTCTCATACAACACACACACTCGTGCACACGCACACGCACACACACACACACGCATACACACACACACTCGCACTGTCATCGTTTGGGATTTTCTCTGTTTCCTTTTCTCTGGTGGACGTGGTGATGGTGATGGTGTGTGTGTGTGTGTGTGTGCGTGTGCGTGTGTGTGTGTGAGTGCCAGGTCAGAGGCAGCAGCTGAGTGATTCTGTCAGCCTGTTAATCCAGGGTGGATTACAGTGAAGTGGGCTCCTGGGGCTGCACTGACATCAGCGCCACTCTGCCCAGTTACAGCAGCTCCTTCCACTTCCTCCTCCGTCCTCGTCCTCGTCGACTGATGATGTCACAACACGACGAGTTAATACATTTAAATACGCAGCTTCCTCTTCCTGAAACACTCACTCACTCATCGTCTCACATGAGGGTCGCTGGTGCCAATCCCAGCTGACAAAGGGGCGAGAGGCGGGGTCACACCCTGGACAAGTCACCAGTCCATCACAGGGACACGTAGAGACAAAAAAAAAAAGTGTCCAAATCCAAAACTAAGGTTCACCAAATTTCACAAAATTTGGTGGAGTCGGTCATTTTGAATTTGGAGTCCATCTTGGCAACTTGCACGTTAATCGTACGTTAATTGTACGTTAATTGCAAGCTAATATTACATTAATTGCACGTTAATTGCACGTTAATTGTACGTTAATCACACGTTAATCGCACGTTAACGTAAGGTTTATCGAAAAGTTACCCAAAGGTCTTGCAGATTTAAAAGGGGCGTGGCCACGGCAACCATCAGAATTTAAGTGACCAAACATCTCAAACTTTTTATGTGACACGAGAGACACGGCCAGAAATCATCAGCACGTGAAAACTCAGTCGAGGGCATAGCGCGCCACCTGCTGGCAGCACGGCATCTGCCAAACAATACCCGTTTATTTCAGATGATAACATTTGAAATATTTAAGAACTCTGTGTCAGACTCTCAGTGTAAGAACAGGACGTGACCCTCAGTCGTCTCAAAAACATCTGCTTTTATTCTGAAAAGTGACAAAAACAAAGACATCGAACCAAAGTTCACTTAAGTTCGTGTAATACATCGCAATCACGGCGGTGGATGGGATCGCAGTGAGGAGAGAAAGTGTCGTCGGACGCGCACAGAGACGGACGCTCTCCCCGAACATGAAGTCATCTGCGTTAATGTACGCATTAATGAAGCGTGAATCAGTGAAGTGTTGAAGTTCAGCTGTTGAACAGCGAGATTCTGGTGAGTCACCGGCCGTCGACGGTGATCCATCACCTGACGTCTCGTGTGAAAACGTTTGATAGAAAAACAGAAAATGAATCTTTCCGTCATTAGAGCGGTCACGCTGAATTAAAGCAAATTATGGATTAATAAATACAGATTATTGGAGCGATAGATGATGTTGATACACGGTAACGTGATGTTGTGAGTAAAATTCTGCAAATGGATTAAAGGCATAGTTTAGATCTTTAGACTTTATATAAACAGAGTTCATATAAAGTGCTGCACTCACTTTATATAAACTCTATATCGCGATGGTTTAAGAATATGTTCACACCTCTACTCTGTGGTTAGTATTAAACTAAACTAAACTAAACTAAACTAAACCAAACTTTAGTGAAAAAAACAACAACACATATTCAACAGAAGACCACTGCAGCCCCTTTGGTCTGAGGAACATCTGAGGAACATCTGAGGAACATCCTGGATCTCAGACTCAAACCTTCATTACAAGCTCTGATCTTACAGCATGAACTTGCTCTTTATTGCACACATTTTTTTTATTTAAAAGTAAAGAAAAGAAAAGAAATCTGACTTCTTTTCCATCGTAGCCTTGTGTTTTGCCCGCGGCTGCTCTTCAGCACAGAGTGCAGTCACCTGTATGTAATACCTCCCCCCCCCCCCCAAACACTAACCCAAACTAACCCTTTAACACTCAGAGCCAAGAAAGATGAGCAGCTGCACAGGAAAAGTCAAATAAATGGGAGAAACAGACGAACACAAACACAGTAATTGGACCATATTATTACTGTAAGTGAGCATGAAGGCCCAGTCATGCAAACGTTCCACTGTCTGCCTCAGTGGGAACAGAAATGCAAACAAATCCCCAACAAAGGTCACACAGGATGCAACGGAACCGAGAGAACGAGGGAAGCATCGACACAAACGCTCCTCGTAACTTTTTACCGTCGCTCAGAAATATGTAATAAAGCACATTTTTCCAAGAGCGTTTGGCCGTTTTCTCTCCTGGTGACTGACACCCGTGCTGGTGAGTGCTCTCATTAAAAAGCACTTAATGAAATAAGGTGTTTAAACAGGGGCTTTACACTGAGGCCTTTGTGGTTAATGAATCAGACGGAAAAATGGAATCGCTGGGATACGCAGGTAATGTCCTGCTACATCCAATAAACCTAACACCTCTTTTTAAAGGTGAACATGACTGTGTGAGACTCTCTGTCTGCTCGTGGAGCGCTCACACTTCCTATTGGCTGGGACTGTTCTCACAGGGGGGCTTTGGGAAAGGCCACCTAATATTCCCACGTATTGTATGTCGTGTTTATTTGTCGGATTTGGCAGCGACGCCGCCTCGAAAAGCACCGCAGTTGCAGTTTTTACGAGCACAAACGTATCCCTCGCTGTTGTTTTAGCGCCGCACCCGATTGTTACGACTCGGCTCGTCAGGGAAAGAGAGAAGCAACGGAACGCCGCGTGGATAACGGTCAATTATTTGTTTATAATACAATAACTGAAGGCGGACATTAACTCTGCAACATGGAAAAAAGACAGAGTCTATATTTCACTCACTAACTTATGATTAATTGGGCCTATTTTTAATAATCAGCATTGGCAGATTATTATTTATTCATCAGAAAATTATTAAAAAAAACATATTTTAGATCTCTAAGAGTTGGTAAAAGCTGTTGAATCACTAAAACTTTAGTTTTTGACGACCAATTTAATATTTAGTTTTTACATTATTATTGAATGTTGTACAATAACTGAACTTGTTTTGTATTATTTGTTATGATTTAACATGTTTTATCAGCAACATGTATTAGAAAAGAATTTATTAGGATAAGAAATATGCATCGTCTGTAGAAAAACCCACATCTGTGGATTGTAACATGTATCGTATCATATTTTATGTTACTGTATCTTAATGCTTCGTGACATATTATAACATAAACTACCATAACGTATTGGAAAATATCATATTGTATCATGTCGTAATTTGTCGTGTTTCCATGTAAAACGTCGTAATACTTATCGTGACTAATATCACGTCCAAACACTGTTTTGGAACATTTGATATTGTAACATTTGTAAAAAATTGTAAAAACATACTGTATCTTTATTTATTGTAAGAAATCATATTGTAACATTATCACTGAAGTGTAATATGTTGCATCACATCCAGAGTGAGCGAGTGACGCCTCGTCAGAAATGAGTAAAAACTCCTCGTGATATAAAAACAGACGGAAAGAAAAAAACACAACAGAAGATAAAGAAACAGTGAGACATGAAAGCAGAGGACGGACAGAGATATGAGGTGATGCTACAGTCCAGCACTTCCTCGTCTCACGACGTCAAGGTCCAGCCGCGGAAAAAAAACCAATGATTTCCATTAAACTCAAATACCACAGAGTTTTCCTCTCAACTGTCAATCACAGCACACGTGTGTTGTTTCTCACACAGGAATGTTGTTTACAGTCGAGTGAAATCCGTTGCTCAACTCGTCGTCGGATGTTCGTGTTTTTGTGGCGTGTAAACGTGTGTGTGTGTTTTTTATTTTACGTGGCAGCCTGCGGGTGTTTGTGTGTGAGAGAGAAACCTGTCTATGCAGATGAGAGTTGGCACACCACTTTAAAACACGATATAATTCAACCGTTCATCACCTTTGCCTGCTCTCCTGCCGCTGTAATCAATCTCTCAGGCCTCCTGTTCCATGGAACGCCATATTTCAGCCTCCAAACATGATGAAAATCTGACAAATGACACCCCGGCATGTGGAGCCGTAGAAAAAGAAAAAGAAAGAAAGAAAAAACAAGTCTATTTATTGCAATGTTAATTAGCTGGAGTTCTACAAAGCCTCCAAATCAAACAATTAAGCCCACTTAATCATACGAGAATACAAAGTCGTTCAAGCGTTAACTTAATTCTATAACGAGGATCACATGAATAAAAAAAGCCACGTTGTGCTCATGTATATGCACATTGCTCAGCACATGGTAGCTCAGTGACCCGCTCAGTGTGCTGAGTGAGGGGCCACCCCTCCACAGTCGAGCCGTGTGCTGATCCAGCTCACATCAAAGCTGATGGAAGGCTGGCTCCAGGCCCAGCGCCGTGACAGACTGGCGGGGAGCCCGGAACTCCAGCCCCTGGATTGAGGCCTACAGGCCTGAGGCTGGAGGTTGACAGGGCCCGGCTATGAGGGCCTGATGAATAGCTTCTGGCACCAGGCTGGTTAAGTATGTGTATGTATAAGCACATGGAGTGGCTTCCCACCCCCCCCCTTGAGCTTGATCAGAGTTGCAGAGGGAACTCAGGGGAACTATAGATGGACTGATACCACTTTTTTTCCTGACTGAGTAAAAGTACCATTAAGGTTGGGAATCAAGAACCGGTTCTTGTTGAGAGCTGGCTCCCAGTGGCTCGATTACTTGAAACCGTTTGCCTGCTCGCTTAACAATTTCCGCTATCGATTCCACCTTCGTTGCATTTACGCGATGTTTGGTATGGAGCCAACATGGCGTCGAGGCAGAAGCGCTCCAAGGTTTGGTTATACTTTAAAAAGTGATTTCTAAAACTGTTTGCTTCTTTGCATTTAGTGTAAGTAGATCGGTCAGTAGATAGAGATATCTGAGTCAGTGCGTAAGAATAAACATAATCTGTGTTTCCATCATGGTCCAGAACGTTAAAGTCCTGGTCAGGCTTGTGTTTCAACTGAGAACAGTAGCTTTACTTCCTGGTAGACAGAGTGTGTTTTCATACGTAGTGTGAAGTTGTTCCGGTGCACTAATAACGAACATCGAACGTGACACCACAGACAAAGATGGAGGACATCCAAGAGCTTGTTTTTTTCCTGCTCGGTCTCAACAAGACAAAGTCAAGCGTTTAATGAGAATAGATTGCGCGGAGTGATGCTTTTCTGTCGCCCAATCAGCTGACTGTCCTGGGTGTAGCTCCACCCGTACCGTACCGAACCATTACTCTGGCACGCCAAGTGAAGGGTACCGAAAAATGGTCAGTTACTTTGGTACTATTCCGAATGGAAACACAAAAAAAACATGTTCCAAACCGAACCAAATCATTCCACTCAGTGGAAACACGGCACTAAGTATCTGCGATGGTAGGTATGTAGGTAGTACGAAGAGTATGAAACCTTCCTATGTATATGAGGTAGGTAGGAAAGTGTATAAGTCGGTATACATAGGTATAGGTGAAGGAAGATAGGCAGTACAGATAAGGTGGATAGGTAGGCAGGTAGCTACTCATCTAACTGTCCGTGAAGGTTCTCAGTTAACCTGGAGAAACCATCAGGACTTGACATCTATGATGCTGTCCTGAGCTCTCCTTCTAAAAGGATCAGGTGAAACCAACAACCTAAAACTGGGAGGGGTGAACAAATGATTCTCTGGACAGGTACCAGCATCAGAACAAAACACCTGGTTCTTCCCAGCAGCTCAAGAAGGATGAAGGATGAAGGTGAAACATCTTCAACTCAACTCAGGCAAGTCCAGTCGCCTACAGCCGACGCCTGAAGAATCCATCCAACTGTGTTCCCATGCATATGTGGGTGACTGATGTGTACTATTATCAATATGCCAACTTTTCCACCTCATTCAAGCATAAACACTTGAATGTGATGTTTATTTTTGTTTTATGTGTTTCCACTCAGGTGTTTTTAATGCACAAATTGAAATGTTTCTTATTGGCAGACTGATGGTGGCGCCACATTGGAGGGGGGAACTGCTTTTTTTGGACTTTTCAGCAACATATGTGAGTATGTGATACGTGATGTTGTCAAACAAACAAACAGAAACTCAGTTTTCCTTCTCTATACGACACTACACGCTTAACTGAAGGGCGATTATAGAAAATCTTCACTACATCAGCATTTTTTAAGAGATCTAACCCAGAGTTTGAGTGTATATAACAGGCCAAAACACACAGAAAAGACTACATTTAAAAAAAAAAAAAACAACACTGGGCCTCAGACTGTCAGACAAATGTGAGAACATTAGCACACACCCACTGACAAGCAACATATTAACACCCAAACACATACCAGACACATGGTGACGTGTGACGTCCTCCAGAGACTTTCACCCTCCAGAGATGGAAAACATTATTCATCCCTGACATACAGAGTAATAACGTGTTTTTGAATCCACAGCGCTCACATATACTTTGACTTTCATATAGTCTGACTTGAGGTCAGAGCTCGGCGAGGCCAGTTATCTCATTTATGGAAAATATATACACTTCATCTATTGACTTGGAAAGGACAGACATTTTCCACTGCCAGAAAACGGAAGCTGATTTCACAGCAAACAACAAGATGAAACAGAAACAGTGGATGTTTGACTTTTCAAGGCTAAATGTAAAGCATGCATGAGACGTTGTTTAGAATCCACTGGAGCTCATCTATCTCCAGTGTTTTTAAGCTTGTAGCACTAATCCACCGTTTATATTCATACTTTGATACACAGTATAGATACTGCTGTACAGAAGTAAACTTACATGTTTAAAGCTTGTAGCACTAACCCACCGTTTGTATGAGGTCGGTTAGGTATGAGGTAAATTAAAAGCTGGGTATGTAGGTAGAAAGGTAGATAAATACAAAGGTAGGTGGGTTAGAAGGAAGCTAGGTAGATAGATAGATATGAAGGTAGGCACCTAAGCAGGTAGGTAGGTAGATAAAAATGTCGGAAGGTAGGTAAATACAAAGGTAACCAAAATGTAATTTTGGTTCAGAATATACATTCCTTACAAATCACAATGTTCTTTGGTTGTGTAGGAATATCATTTCTGGTTGACAAGGTTAAATACCTCCCCTCACTTTCCCTCCTCATGTGCTTTACTATCACACAACGCCTTTTATGGCTCTTCCCTCCTTATTCTTCCAAGCTTTTTTTGGACACAAACAAAGAAAAGTACAGTTTCCTGTTTTTTAAAGAAGAAAGCCAGAATGAAAAGAGAAACAATACATGGACCTGACTGCTGAGATCTCATAGATGTGCACGTGAGAGAGAGCGACAGAGAGAGAGACAGAGAGCGACAGAGAGCGACAGAGAGCAACAGAGAGGGACAGAGAGCAACAGAGAGAGACTGAGGGGGACAGAGAGTGACAGAGAGAGAGACATAGAGGGACAGAGAGAGACAGAGAGGAACAGAGAGCGACAGAGAGGGACAGAGAGCGACAGAGAGGGACAGAGAGAGAGACAGAGAGTGACAGAGAGAGAGACAGAGAGTGACAGAGAGCGACAGAGAGGGACAGAGAGAGACAGAGAGAGCCTGAGAGGGACAGAGAGAGAGAGAGAGTGACAGAGAGAGAGACAGAGAGTGACAGAGAGCGACAGAGAGGGACAGAGAGAGACAGAGAGGGACAGAGAGCAACAGAGAGCGACAAAGAGGGACAGAGCGCAACAGAGAGAGACTGAGAGGGACAGAGAGAAAGACAGAGAGTGACAGAGAGGGACTGAGAGGGACAGAGAGAGAGAGTGACAGAGAGCAACAGAGAGCGACAGAGAGGGACAGAGAGCGACAGAGAGGGACAGAGAGAGACAGAGAGGGACAGAGAGCAACAGAGAGCAACAGAGAGCGACAGAGAGAGACAGAGAGCGACAGAGAGAGACAGAGAGGGACAGAGAGCAACAGAGAGAGACAGAGAGGGACAGAGAGCAACAGAGAGCGACAGAGAGAGACAGAGAGGGACAGAGAGCGACAGAGAGAGACAGAGAGGGACAGGTCTCAAAGGAACGTCAGTCTCTTAAAACCCTCGGGTAAGGACTGAGGAACCACGGTCTGACTGAAAACACCTGCACCTTATAGAGGCCAGCGTACAGAGTCTCAACATCCTGGTCCAACATACACATTCATGAATGTTCACATTCACATAAACACTCATGCACAGACCAGCAACAGATGCTCTCACACACACTCACACACACACACAGAAATATCCATATAAATTCTGCACATGCTGCATAGCTTGTGTCATCTTTTCCAACCTCTCTGACATCAGCAGCTTTTTCGGGTTTTTCTGCCTTCAATCGGTGAAGTGCAGTGAAATACTATCTACACAAGATGAGATGGACGAGACCCAAAACTGCTCCACACGTCCAACTAAAGAAGACGCAGAGACGGTGTGTGGACACTGAGTTATTAGTGCAGGTCTGCAGCGTGTCTGCAGGCTGGGACGGGGGACTGGTTTTACTGGTCTTCTTCTGCAGGGGCGGAACAACACCATCACGGTGTCATGGTGGAAAACAGTTGAGCATGTCCTCAGATTAAAGGTTGACAGATTCTGTTTGAGTTGATTATTCCATTGATTGATTAATAACTAATAGACCATTGACCTTTTACTAGACCATAGACCTTTACTCCAGACTCCAGACTTAATAAAGGTCTGGACGCTCAGTGAACTTGAAAATATATATTTGTCCTACGACACAACTGCTTTTATACAGGGACACAAATGTCCAAGGAAAATTTGTCTTTACCTTACCTTACCTTACCTACCTTACCTATCCTAACCTACCTTACCTTACCTTACCTTACCTCACCTTATCTTACCTTACCTTACCTTACCTATCCTACCTAACCTAACCTACCTTACCTTACCTATCTTAGCTATCCTACCTAACCTTCCCTTACCTTACCTTACCTACCTTACCTACCTTACCTATCCTAACCTAGTCAGACAACAGAAATCCATTGAACAGTGCCTGTGTTCTTAAATTGTTACTGTGACCACAACTCTTGCACTTTATGTTTGTCTAGCTGTACTCTTGTATTTCCATGTTTGTATTGTAGTTGCTGCCTTCCTGTTTTTATTCAACTATGATGTGTGCTGCTGCCTTTCTTGGCCAGGTCACCCTTGTGAAAGAGATCTTGATCTCAATGGGTCTTTTATCTAGTTAAATAAAGGAGAAATAAAAAAAATAAAAAAACCTATCCTAACCTACCTTACCATACCTATCCTACCTATCCTACCTATCCTAACCTACCTTACCTTACCTTACCTACCTTAGCTATCCTACCTTGCCTAACCTAACTTACCTTACCTTACCTAGCCTACCAATCCTGCCTACCTTACCTTACCTATCCTACCTATCCTACCTTACCTAGTCTACCTATCCTAACCTACTTAACCTTACCTACCTTACCTATCCTAACCTACCATACCTATCCTACCTATCCTAACCTCCCTTACCTTACCTACCTTACCTTACCTAACCTATTTTAACCTACCTTACCTTACTTTACCTATCCTACCTATCCTAACCTACCTTACCTTACCTTACTTTTCCTTACCTAACCTTACCTACTTTACCTATCCTAACTATCCTAACCTACCTTACCTTACCTACCTTAGCTATCCTACCTAGCCTAACCTAACTTACCTTACCTTACCTAGCCTACCTATCCTGCCTACCTTACCTTACCTATCCTAACCTACCTTACCTTACCTTACCTAGCCTACCTATCCTAACCTACTTAACCTTACCTACCTTACCTATCCTACCTATCATACCTATCCTAACCTACCTACCTACCTACCTTACCTGACCTTACCTTACCTACCCTACCTACCCTACCTATCCTACCTATCCTAACCAACCTTACCTTACCTTTCCTTACCTTACCTACCTTACCTATCCTACCTACCTATCCTATCCTACCTATCCTAACCTACCTTACCTTACCTTCCCTTACCAATCTTACCTATCCTACCTGTCCTAACCTACCGTACCTTACCTATCCTACCTATCCTAACCTGCCTTACCTTACCTTACCTTCCCTTCCCTTCCCTTCACTTACCTTACCTTACCTACCTTACCTATACTACCTATCCTAATCTACCTTACCTTACCTTACCTACCTTAGCTATCCTACCTATCCTAACCTAACTTACCTTACCTTACCTAGCCTACCTAACCTGCCTACCTTACCTTACCTACCCAACCTATCCTACCTTACCTTACCTATCTTACCTAGCCTGCCTATCCTAACCTACTTAACCTTACCTACCTTACCTATCCTACCTATCATACCTACCCTAACCTACCTACCTACCTTACCTTACCTACCCTACCTATCCTACCTTACCTTACCTATCTTACCTAGCCTGCCTATCCTAACCTACTTAACCTTACCTACCTTACCTATCCTACCTATCATACCTACCCTAACCTACCTACCCTTACCTTCCCTTCCATTCCCTTACCTTACCTACCTTACCTATCCTACCTATTCTATCCTACCTATCCTAAACTACCTTACCTTACCTTCCCTTCCCTTCCCTTACCTTACCTTACCTTACCTTACCTACCTTACCTATCCTACCTTACCTTACCTTACCTTACCTTACCTTACCTTACCTACTTTACGTATCCTACCTTACATTACCTTACCTTACCTTACCTTACCTGGATGTCTTTGCTCTAAAAGGCAGACAGAAATGAAATGATATTTAAACCACATTGTTGGCCGTTTTAGGCTCGAAGCGTCTGAGGAAAAGAAGTTGGAGGACAAAGACAAAAGGTAGAGATGAAGGCGGGGGGTGGGGGGGACAGACAGAGACATGAGACGGACATGGTTGTCTTCTCCACTACGATAATATATGACTGTGTTCCCCTGAGCACAGACGGTTTTCAAGAGAACACAAATCAAGCACAGTGCACACACACACACAAACACACACACGCGCCCACGCACACACAAACGCACACGCACGCACAAACACACGCGCGCACACTCACTCACACGCACACACACATACACGCAAACACAAGCACACACACACACACACACAGCCATCCAGGTGTTTCACATGAGTCCACAGCTTAAAGGTAACAACACAAATGTATGAGACTGAGGAGGAAATCGTCCGTCCCATTCGTTATAAAACATAAAAAGCTCGGTGTAAAATAAGTGTGTGTGTTGTGTTACAGAGACAGAGTCATGTGATCACTGCGCGGGGCTAAAACAACACAAACAGCCGAGCAGCACTTATGTTGTTAGAAGTCAAGCGCTGTAACACGGTGACGGATTCAATGTGACAGGAGGGGAAAGGAAAAATATCAAGTGCCCGCATCACTTACAGGCCTCAGATTTATACAGGTACATGTGTACACACACACACACACACACACACACATCAAACTAGGCTTAATTTGTTTGCACTGCGATCGCAGAAATATGACGTGAAAGAGTGAAGTTTGTATGTGTCGCTATAAGAAATTCCAGCTGCGGCATATTTAGTCTACGCCGGCTTTTGTTTTGGGAAACCAAGAAATGAGTTTACTGTCGGTGTCCAGAGCGAGAGATTTAAGAGTTTTCGATCACAAACGAGTGGAAACGCGTCATCAAAGGCGACTGATGTGTGCGCGGACACAGATCACACTCTGTTACTGTCCTCTGATAGAAGTCAGAGGCTCGTCCACTCTCGCCGATAACAAATCAACTTGTGTGAGTGCCAGGATGCTCCACGTTTGTTTTATTGATACAGACCTGAGGTGAAAATTCCAGATTTCTTTTATTACATGTCGAAGAATGTGGTCTAAAACATCCCATATGCAGGCGGCTTTCATCTCTCTTTATATAAAGTGCTTTTGATTTATGAGCCTTTTTTTTCTCCTGCAGGAAATAAATTACGGAGGTGAATTCCAAAAAAACAAACAGGAGAAGAAGAGAGAGAGAGGGAGAGAGGGAGAGAGGGAGGGAGGGAGAGAGAGGAAGACAGAGGTAGAGAGGGAGGGAGGGAGAGAGAGAGATAGAGAGAGTGAGGTAGAGAGGGAGGGAGGGAGAGAGAGAGATGAAGGAAGTCCTCAAACCAGAGAAACTCAGACCTGTATGCGTCCAGGTTTTTCTAAGAACGTATGAATGTGATGGTGAAAGAGAAGAATGACAGATGAATGAGTCAGTGGTGATTCATTAAACGTCTGTGAAAATAAACTCTGCTGAGTTTTATCACAGAACATCGTTCATGTTATGAAAACATGACATCGTAGGTGTTCAGCTCAGCTGACACTCGCGCGCTCACATTACAGCTGCAGGCAAATATTAGTGCTTTTAATTATCACTGGACACTTTGTCTTTTTCCAAGACTATTTCTTACTTTTGGAAATTGTCTTTAGATGTATTTTTTTATACCAGTTGTTCTCAATCAGGGGTGAAGGGGACACAAGATTGTTTGCAGATATCAAATGAAATATGAAAGCAATTTGAAAATGGAACGACTCACGCTCCAGTTTTTTTAACCTAATTTAACATCTTCAGTCTTGTTGCAGGGAGACTGAAGGCTGTCTCCACCAGTGCTGCTCAAGTTACTTGGAAATAGTAATCCATAACTGATTACTTCTCCAAGAAAGTAACCCAGTTACTTTACTAATGACAAAAGTAATTCGTTACTTTACTTGGTTACTTTTCAAAAACATGATGCACAACCTGAATACGTTATAAAGCAATCGACCTTTCACCGTAATTGTATTCTTTAAATAAATCCTGTAAAAAGGAATGGGATTACAGTAACGTGTCACTGCCCATCAGTGGTCTCCACTGCCCCCTGCTGTCTGTTAGTGGATAACCAGCCTCGCAGAACATCAGGGCCTCTGAACCGGAGTGTGGTGAAGTCTCTGGTCTTTTATGACAGCAAGGACAAAGATGGTGGTGTCTCTCCCAAACTGTAGGGGGAGCTCTGTAGAGAAAAAGGCAAAAAAGCGTCCAGACTTCAAAAATCTCATGTAAACACAGAAAAAAAGGTGATTAAAAAGGTTTTTAATGGTCTGTTCTGTGGTGGATTCTTTCCTCCGTACATTAACTGCGTTATCGACGCAGAGATTCCGACAAATGTCCAGAACTATTTTCCAAGTTCAGTCAAAGTTGGAGAAATATGACACCGTGGTAACAGAAGGGTTAAATGATGGTGATAATAAGCAGCACCTGGTTTCATCCACCTGTGACACCAGGATGTCTTCATAAAACCATCCATTCCACCAAATGAAAGAGTGTGACGGACATCGATGTTTACGAGCCGTGTTTTCTCTTTGTTTCTTAAAGAAAGTGAAATATCCGAGCAGTGACTGAGCAGCTGAGCATCGTGCAGTCATTAGAGTGAGTGACAAAACTCACTGATACACACGGATATCAAACATCAGCCATGGAAACCTAAACACGAGACTTGAGAAATGAACTGTTTTCATGACTTTGGTCCAATAAATAATAGGAATATTGTGGATACAGGCGCAAAATAAAGGGGACACTGTGCTTTTTATGTGGATTGTCAGAGCAGGACAGATCAGGTGAGGCGCGGATTTAAACCCAGGAACGACCTGAAAAGGCAGAGACGTCAGATTCAAGGCTGCTGGCAACATTTGAGCGGCTTTGGAAGAGAAGAAAAATGATGTATGACACGGTTTATCTGAGCGGGATCTGATCCAACAACATCTCATCAACTCACTATGGTTCTCACTCTGCTGCAGCTGCACACACACACACACACACACACACACACACAGCACGTGCACACACACAAACACACACACACATGCAGCACGTGCACACACATGCAGCACGCACACACACACGCAGCACGCGCACACACTCACACATGCAGCACGAGCACACACACACACATGCAGCACGTGCACACACACACACACATGCAGCACACACACACATGCAGCACGTGCACACACACACGCAGCGTGTGTGCACACACACACACACGCGCATGCAGCACGTGCACACACACACACACACACACACATGCGCGCATGCAGCACGTGCACACACACACACACACACACACACGCGCGCATGCAGCACGTGCACACACACACACATGCATGTGTTGGACATTCATGACTTGAGGGGACATTGCATTGACTTACATTCATTTCCTGGAGACTTAGTCTAACCTTAACCACAATTACTACTGGCCTAATCCTAATCCTAATCCTAACCTAACCGTAAAACATATCTTCACCTTAAAATGTAGACATTTACGTGATGGGGACTTGATTTTTGTCCCCACAAGCAAGACAAGTCCCCATAATGTGACTGTGTAAACAGGTTTAGGTCCCCACAACATTAGTAATACCTGGACACACACACACACACACACGCAGAGCTGACATTGGTCCACTGAGGTTCACGCACACACACACACACACACACACACACACACTGAGGTTCAGCACGACAGGAAAACAGAGCTAAAACTTTACAGTCTCACAGTAAAAGACACAAAAACAATGACTGTCTCCACTGAACAAGGCAGGTTCAAGTCTCCACAATCACATGCACATGAGGAACCATCTCAGTGTATCACAGTGACCTTTGACCCTTGAAATTCTGATCACATTGTCACAGAGTCCAAGTGAATGTAAGGACTTTAGTTTTCAACCTCTAACTTCTCATGGTGATTTTCCCTGAAACAGTTCGACTCGACTCAGTCGCCTTGTTTTCCATGACTTCATAGCTCCTCCTCAAAGTGGGCGGGGTCATCACAGCACGGCTGCGTGAAACAAACACGTGACTTGAGTCCTTCCTGCCACTAATGAATAATAACATTCTTCCTATGTTTTCAGAAGGACTTCAGTCTTCAACCTCTACGACGGTCATCACTGAGTCCACGTGAACATTTGGTGACACACGGTGACACAAGACCCTCAAATCTTAATCTTTAAAGGGTTCATCTTTAGTCCAACTGAACAAGAGATCCGACGCTCACATGAGAAGACATGTGATCTCTGAGGTCACCAAAATAAATCAGTCCAAGTGATCGAGTGATCGAGTACTACATGTTCAGAGACGTGTCAGAGGTGTTGTGTTGGTACGTCCTGAGGCCACAGCTGTCGTCACAGATTGTGAGTGACACGGTAGTGCTGGTCAGATTACACATATGTATATACAGTATACATATATATGTATATATATACATACGTGTGTGTGTATAAAAAATGACATGTTTAAGGATTAAATACACAAACATGTAAGTGTGGTGTTGGAATCACCACCTTCTGTGTTGCACAAGCGCGAGGACGTCTCACGGATGTTTTACGACGCAGGAAAATGTGTTTTCTATCAGGGAGTTTCTTTAAAGTTCCAGACGGGATTTCACAGCCACGACCTGAGGTATCAGGGCTTTCTGAAATAAATACACACGAGTTTCTGTGAGATCTTCTGCTGATGAAGACAGTTCCAGAACATCTCCTGAGGGAGGACGAGGAGGAGGAGGAGGAGGACGGAGCTGGAGCCAATCCCAGGTGACACGGGACGAAAGGCGGGGTCACAGGTCACCAATCCATAGCAACTGACTCCTACAGTTTAGAGTCGACAATGATCCTCACATCCACGCGCACACACACACACACACACACAGGGTTTTTAAAATTCACGGTTTACACTTTTTTACAACTTTGTGTCCATTTTTTTATTGGACAAGAGGACAGTCTCTGTCCTCTTGTCTCTGTCTGGGTCTCTGTCCTCTTGTCTCTGTCCTCTTGTCTCCATTGTGGACAAATCAGATGGTGTCTCCACTCTCTTTCTCCAACAGTGACATAATCCAGGATTGTGAGATTACACGGCTCATTAACGGTTCACTTCATACACCCACTAATAATCAACACAGCTGTCACACACACACACACACTTACACTGACACACACACACACACACTGAGACACGCACACACATACGCTCATATATACACGCACGCACACACACGCACACACACGCACACTGAGACACACACACACATAATTTATGAAACTGAAACATTTGAATTTCCCCTGTGTGAGATCCATGAGTAATCTAATCTAATCTAATCAAACACCAATCAAAAATAAATCTAATCTAATATAAATGTATGTAATATGAACCAATCTGAAGTAAACTAATCTCACCAAATTTCTAATCTAATCTAATTGAATCTAATCTAATCGAATCGAATCGAATCGAATCTAATCTAATCTAATTTAATCTAATAAAAATCAATGAAAATAAATTTAATCTCATATTAATTTAAGTAAAATAAATGACTTAAAACTAATGCCATCTAAACTAAACTAAACTGAACTCATCTAATCCAGTCTATTCTAATGTGATCCAATTCAGTTTAATCCAGTTTAATTCAGTCCAAATACAAACCAATCACATCTAGATTTAGGGATCATTTGTAGATGTAAAATGATAAAAGTGAGTTTTAAGGTTTGATTTAAAGGAGGGAAATAAATAACACACAACCACTGGACTCTAACTCAACAGGATTATAATCTCTAATCCTAACCTCAACTATAACCACAATTCTAATCAATTCAAATGAGGTTCTGCCTCATTGGGACCAAGTTTTGGTCTCTATGAGGAAGACTCATCAATGTTCTGCCTTCATCATCATCATCACAGCAGGATTTATGACCTACAGGAAGAAGAAGAACGTAAATGACTAAATTGTGGTGAAGATATGTTTTAAGGTTAGGTTGAGGTTAGGGTTAGGATTAGGATTAGGATTAGGCCAGTAGTAATTGTGGTTAAGGTTAGAGTAAGTCTCCAGGAAATTAATGTATGTCAATGCAATGTCCCCGCAAGTCATGAATGTCCAACGTGTGTGTGTGTGTGTGCGTGTGAGAGTGTGAGTGCGTGTACGTGTGAGAGTGTGAGTGCGTGTGTGTGTACGTGTGAGAGTGTGAGAGCGTGTGTGTGAGTGTGAGAGAGAGCAGTCACTGTTTCCAAAAATCTAATTTGAACAGATATTATGTGACATGATATTGAGAAATTCTCTGTAGACTCTCTCTCTCTCACACACACACACGCACACACACACACACACTCACACACACACACACAATGACAGATTCATTATTACTCTTGGGTCACAGGAGGCTGAAGTTTTGTTACATTGTCTCTGACGTCTCCTCCTCCTTTACACTAGTGATTCACTCACATTTATTCACACATTCACGCACACATACATTCACACATTCACTCACACATTCATTCACACATTCACTCACATTCATTCACACATTCTAGGGCTGGACGATATGGACTAAAAGTCATATCTGTCAGTCCGTTTGGGCCACATGCCAAAGGTCAGAGGTCACTGAAGAAAAATGCTCTCTTTCCTGCATGACAATAATATAGTCATTAATTTAAAAATACAATACTGTTACAATTTTAACAGAAATAAAAACAGACCAACAAACATGAACATTGAACAATTTTCTCAATTATTTCACTGAGATATTTAACACAGCTTGTTGATATGATAATTAAATAATGTCTTATATTCTATTATCAATATTGACAACTTCGGGCTTCCATATGTCCAAAAGTGACTGACAGTCACCAGCTAGTTCCCGCCTCCTCAGCACGAGCTGAACGATAAATCTAACACACCAAGAGAGGCGGGACTTAAGGCAGAACAGCCAATCATCAGCCGGTCACACTCAAATCCGGTGTCATGTCTGAGGCAACAACAGGAGAGGGAGGGGGAGAGGAGGGCGAGAGGAGGGGAGAGGGAGGGGGAGAGGGAGGGAGGGCAGCCGCAGTGAGCGCAGAAACAGAGCGACTGTAATGAGGCAAAAACTGAGGAAAAATTGCAGAAAAAGTGGGTTGTGAACCCTCTCACTGGGAAAACTGTGGGTTTTAAAACACCCAACTCCCCCATGGGTGTGACACCCCGTTGTGTGTGTGTGTGTGTGTGTGTGTAGGGATGCAGGGAGAGGAGTGCGAACTTGCAACCCATGTATTGTTAATTAATTAAAATTAATTATATTGATACGAGCGATATTGTCCTGTGTTTTACCTCGTTTAGAAATATATCGATATATATATTAAAATATCGAGATATCGCCCAGCCCTTACACATTCACACACACATTCACACACACATCCACTCACATTCACTCACACATTCACTCACACGTCCACTCACATTCACTCACACATTCACTCACATTCACACACACATCCACTCACATTCACTCACATTCACACACACATCCACTCACATTCACTCACATTCACTCACACATCCACTCACATTCACACACACATCCACTCACACATTCACTCACTTTCACTCACACAGTCACTCACATTCACACAATCCACTCACACATTCACTCACACATCCACTCACACGTTCACTAACTTTCACACACACATTCCCACACACATCCACTCACACAGTCACTCACATTCACACAATCCACTCACACATTCACACACACATCCACTCACACAGTCACTCACACACACACTCACACATTCACTCACACACACACTCACACATACACTCACACAGTCACTCACACGTTCACTCACATCCACACACACATCCACTCACACAGTCACTCACACATCCACTCACACAGTCACTCACACATTCACTCATATTCACACACACATCCACTCACACATTCACACACACACATCCACTCACACATTCACTCACACATTCACTCACACACACATGTTAGTATCAGCTGTAAATAAACAGCAGGAAGCAGGTTCTATCAGTGATGGACGAGTGAAGTCGATGGTGCTGAAACTGTGTCACATAATGTTGTTTCTGATTTACAGCTTGAGGTTGAACTTTCCCCCTGAATCACGGCTCCGCCCTGAGACCACCTACTCTGCTACAATCAGCCACGCCTTCTCCCGCCTCCTCCTGCCTCCTCCCGCCTCCTCCCGCCTCCTCCCTCTGTCGCTTCACTGACCTTCACTCCAGCTCCTCACTGACCATTTTGTTCTAACATGACTCTAAAAACAGCCCGGGTGCCTTTGATTGGCAGAAGTGAGGCGGGTATGGTGGGGGGGGGGGGGGGGGGGGGGGGGGGTCTGTGCTGCTCCTGGGCCTCCATTTAGCCACTTCCTGTTAGAGGGAGCCAACATGTATATGCGCCTCCAGGGCCGCTGCTTAGCTTTCCATGTGTAACCGAATGAGGCTTTTTTTTGCGTAGACGCTGACGCGCTGGCGGCCGCCGCTGAGCGCCGCAGCTACAAAGACGCCGCCCAATATGCAAATGTGCAGAAAATGTGCAGAAAATGTGCCCCTCGGTGTGTTTGCACAAACACCAGATGGAATGCTTTGATTTGTTCTGGTTTCTGTGATTTATGATCGACTTTTCATCACATATACACTGTGTGTGTGTGTGTGTGTGTGTGTACACTGCAGGCTACAGCTAATAATAGCAGCAAAACAATGAGATATAGTTTCTCTCCACACGCACACGCACACGTGCACACACACACACAGTATTAGTTCAGCTGGCTGTCAGGTCTTCAAACTCACCAAGAAGTCCATAAGCACTGAAGACTTTTCTTCCTGTCACAGCATGGGGTCACAACCAAGTCTCTCTCTCTCTCTCTCTCTCTCTCTCTCTATATATATATATATATATATATATATATATATATATATGTGTGTGTGTGTGTGTGTGTGTGTGTGTGTGTGTGTGTTTTCAGCTGGCACCTCTCAACCTTGGCATCAGCATGTCTCCTGGCACCTGCAAGAACAAATTTGTCTTTGGGGTTTGGGTCGGATTTCATCTCCAGTGTGTGTGTGTGTGTGTGTGTGGTGGTCAAGAGGTCTGGTCATTATCAGCAGCCTCTGACCGTGTGGTCATGCAGAGCAGAAGGAAAAAACCCGGAGGTGAACAAGGACATCCAGAAACTACATTTTCTCCCACATTATATTTTTAAATATTTTCTTCACCCATGAAAAAACCCTGTTTCTCCCTGTGTGTGATGACCTTTAGTAAACATGAAGTCAATATGTGACTGCCTCTGTTCTTTTCCAAGTGCAAAATAAAGTTTGTAAACCACTCACTCTCCCACACCAAACCCCAGAGAGACAATCAGTGATTCAGGAGCTGCTGCTCCTCTGCTGCCTCGTGTGGTCACTTTGTGTCACTGAGCTCAATCTGAACAAGGGATTTTAAAAGCTGAATTTGAAAAAGGCAGCAGTGGATCAACAACTCCTGTGTGTGTGTGAGTGGTTCACAAACTTGTGTTTAAGCTGGTGTTGACATGATGCTTTTTTGTTGTTTTTGTCAGAATAAGGGATAAAAATCCAGATTTTTTAAAAGTCTAAACCTAACATTTTCATAATTAGAGCACGTTACCATGATGGGTGGATATTAGCATAGAAAACAGAAGTGAAAAGGCTGCCGTAGCATATATTTGAGAGTAGAATTGAAGCTGTCGGCTTTTACACAGTTCACACCGTAAAGCTGAGCAAATAAACCACTTCTCATTGTTTCTCTAAAATGATTCACTTGTGGAAAACGAATCCTCTGTGAAAACGCGTGAGAGTGGATGCACACAGCGCCCTGAGGAATGCCGTGTTTTCTGTGGTGTGTTGTGGTCACCGGGCCTGTGTGTGGTCCTGGTCTGGTTCAGCCGCTCACAATCGCTCCCATTTCAACATATCTGTGGTCTTCAAAGCAAAACCACCACTGGAGGTAACACCAAGAGCTTTGCCCTCTGGGTGACCGCCTGTGTGTGTGTGTGTGTGTGTGTGTGAACGTGTGAATGTGTGTGTTCATCTGTCTTCCGACATGTTAGCGACGCAGACTTCTCATGGAGAGCAAACAGGACGAGCGTGAGCTGATGGATGAGGCCGCGTCCAGGTCTTTGTGTCCCGGTGATCGGTGACTCCTCTCTCGGGGGCCCCGCCCCTCCCCTCGCCTCGCCTCGCCTCGCCTCCCCTCCCCTCCCCTCCCCACCACAAACACCAGACACGCTCGGATCCCTGTGGAGGAATGTGTTCAGTGATGTTTCACTCACTCACTCACTGTGGCTTTAAAGACGACTCTTTTGATGGACGTGGATTTTCTCGCCTGTAATTTGGAGCTAAAACCCTGTTTTTAAATCATAAAAAACTGTTTTATCTTCCGTTCATCTTCCACTGCTTTATCCTCCACATGAGCATCAGGGGGCGCTGGTGCCAATCCCAGGTCCAATCCTGGACGGGTCACCAGTCCATCACAGGACAAGCGGCATTCTCTATATTCTCACGTCCAACGCGACTTTTGACAACGTGCTTTACATTCAATGCTGTTATTTGGGTTAATTCAAGTATTCCAGGGTTCCCACACAGAGGTTGACATCAAATTCAAGGACTTTTCAAGGAAGTTCCATGACCAATTTCCTCAAATTCAAGGACTGGCGCAGCGTAAGATGGGAGGACAACTTGTAAGCGCGTCTTCGTATCTACTGACCGAGTCCTCAGAGCGTCTTTAGCATTGATGGAGACTTTACACCATACTTCCTGTAGAGGGCGGTGTGGTGTAAAAAGACCACTCAACCGAAGACGTCCCGTAAACATCTCACAGAGACGCTCTTTGAAACCATTTCATTTATTGACGTTTGACTCTACGCTGCCCCTACAGTTTCCCTGTGGTGCTGCAGCGTTACGAAAGGCCCCGTCCGTCCCCGTCTTCTGTGTCGATTATAAATGAAGAAGAGGAAGGAAGAGAATGTCTTTAAGTTGATCGGCTGCAAAAACTAGAAAAGAAAACCAGGACCAGAACCAGGTTGTTCAAGGACGTCGAGCGATGACATCACATCTCTGAGACAAAGTGAACCTCGTCTCTTTCCCTGTCTTCAAAACACACGTCATTGTTCGAGACTTATCGTCACGTCGGGATCTGAGTCTCATTTTCACCTGCGTGATTTTAGCATGAACGCGTGAAACCGGGTCAAACATCAGACCAGGACTTAGCACTCGCACGACCCCGCTGTGGCACGGGGGGTCGGCCATTGTGGCATCTCCCCAGAAAGAAGATTGCTTTGGCTTGTGTACACACACACACACGCACACGCACAGACCCACACGCACACACACACACTTTGTTCCCATAAGTCATCTGGCAAACGTAAAGGAATCACAGAAATGGATTCGATGCCTGTTGACTCAAAACAGCCTCGATCCCATTATGCAGTGATAAATGGCCCATCAGCAAGTCAGGGAGTCTTTGGAGCGGAGAAGGAGGAGGAGGAGGAGGAGGAGGGGGAGGAGGAGGAGGAGGAGCAAGAAGAGCTGAGAATAATTAGAGTGTCGGACAGTTGTGCTCGGGGGACGAGGACAGAGAAACTGCTGGAGAAGCGAGTCATCGACCACTGGGGTGGTGAGAACGACCTCGTCAGGAGGAGGAGGAGGAGCAGGAGGAGGAGGAGGAGGAGGAGGAGGAGGAAGTGGTGGAGCATGAACACCCGGACCTCGGTGTTGACGTGGAGACCACAGCAGAGTGGCCTCCTTCTGGGAATAACACAAAACTTTTGTTGTGTTTTTTCCCTTTTACTTAAACCATACACACGAGTTGGCGGAGCGGGCGAGTGAAGCCGCTCATGCATACATGTGCAAATGGGAATGTTTGTCAGAAAGTTTGATTGTTTGTGTCTATATCCTAAATAAATACAGATGTATGTTGTGGTTGGCCTTCCATTCCAGCGACATGGGCTTTATTGTCTCTGTGTGTGTGTGTGTGTGTGTGTGTGGGGGGGGGGGGGGTTGTGATGAGCCTCTGGGGTCGAGGGCGTGCATGAATGACAGAGGAACAAAACACCAGATGCACACACACACACGGAGAAGCAGCCAAACATTCCTCAGACTATTTCAGTGGATTCGTACGAATCCGTCGACTCGGCCAACAACAGCACAGCGACCTGTGGGGATGAGACGCTCCGTGGTTCCCGTGGCAACAGTTCAACGACAGAATCAATTTTAAACATCGTTTTATTTCAAAAAAGTACTCAAACAAGGCAAAAGCTCTGAATATTAATAACCACTCAGACATGTCAGAGTCACAGTTTATGGGTTTATGCAAATCATAAATAAAAATTCTTCTTTTTTTTTCTTCATAGACATTTAAATGAAACAAAAAAATGAAAACGGATTATTAGACAAACATTTTATTACAGTCTCAGCATCATCTTCATCTTCATCTTCACTATTATTATTATCATTCTAAATCCTTGGAGTCATTATTGTCCATGAAAAATTTTGTGAATCACTGATTACATTACATGTCATTTAGCATTTAGACGCTTTTATCCAAAACCACTTACAATGGAATTGAGTACAATCAGCCAGGGGTGGAGTCGAACCTGCGGCCATTGCGACCACGATGTCTTTCGCATACAGGGCACCGGTCTTAACCACTGAGCCACTCCACCCCATTAGTCAAATCACTGAATCACTGAGTCACTGAGTCACTGAATCACTGAATCACTGAATCACTGATTAATTGAATCACTGATTAATTGAGTCACTGATTCGTTGAATCACAGAGTCACTGAATCATTCGTTGAATCACTGAGTCACTGATTCATTGAATCACTGATTAATTGAGTCACTGATTCTTTGAATCACTGATTCTTTGAATCACTGATTCTTTGAATCACTGAGTCACTGATTCATTGAGTCACTGAATCACTGATTTGTTGAATCACTGAATCACTGAGTCACTGATTTGTTGAATCACTAAGTCACTGATTCATTAAGTCACTGAATCACTGATTCGTTGAATCACTGAATCACTGAGTCACTGATTCATTAAGTCACTGAATCACTGATTCGTTGAATTACTGAATCACTGATTCGTTGAATTACTGAATCACTGATTTGTTGAATAACTGAATCACTGAGTCACTGACTCGTTGAATCACTGACTAACTGGCAGACAGTGAGCGTGATTTGTTTGAAAAACACTTTTTGTTTGCAATGATCAGAAGTTTCGCTTGTTCCGACTCTTTTGTGTTTGTGACTCTGACCATGGGAGGGGCTAAAGAAGCTGCCTGCTGAAACCCATATTTTATATTTGTCTATTTCTGATTTTGTGGTTCCTTTTTGTGTTGTTTGATAATCGTGACACAAATGTAATTCCATAAAGGAAAAGGATCTTTATTATCATTATACAACGAAGACGCTCGACTAGAGGACCCAGCTGTTTCTGAAACATGCAGAGGACACGTGATTGTCCTCAAAGTCCATCTTTGTCTTTTGTCTTTGGTGAGACAGAGATTTCCCAGACATCACGTCGTCATTTTCTCTCTCTTTCTTAACTTTACTCGCTCATTGTTCTGCACGGAATCTCACGTCAGCGGCGGAGAGAGAGACAGTGGACAGTGAGTCATGATGTCTCCACGTCTGTCCTGCGTCGGCCTCGTCTACGTACATCAAGCAACGCAGGGCGTGAACAGTAGGTGGCGTCGTCACAAACAAGGGAGACATTTACCTAAATATCAACTTCACTTCTTTACTGCACAACATTCAAGCACTTTCAAGGACCCATGTCTGTTTAGGCTGATATTCACAAACATTCAAGGACTTAAAAGATGAGGGTTGAAGAACTCCTCAGCTGACAGAACCAGCACCAGTGAATGAAACCGTCCAACGGACAATTTTGCCCACATTTTGTCTTGTTTTTGTCAGAACCTCGGACACAACACACACGCGCACACACACACACACACACACACACACACTGCTTTGTAAACGAGGTTAAAGGTCCAGTTTGTAAAACGGTGCTGAGTCATTTTCTCTTGGCAGAAATTGACGATAGTTTTTCGTGAAACTATAATTTACCTTTTTTATCGATAAGGAGCAACGTTAGCGCTACGGTGGCCGCCATTATGGACCCACGCTTTTTTTTTACAGTAGCCAACAAAGGACAAACTAAATAACTTTTCAGGTTCGATGCTAACTGAAGGCTACATAGTCTAACACATTTGGAAGGGAAGAGTCAGGTGAGGGAGCGGCAGCTAAAATTTTGGGTCTGTTTTTGGGCTTTTTGTAGACGTTGAGATGAAACTGGGCGAGTTTTCAAAAACAGGGCAGCAGGAGTGTTTTCATCTTCTTCTTCTTCTTCTTCTGTAGTTGTCACAATACTTTAGCCAAGCCGATCCCAGCTGAGCGCTGGATGGGGGGGCGTGGCTAGCTCTGGTCACCTAGGGAACAGCGCCGGGAGGACGCAGAGCAGCGTAGCAGCCAGAGACGGGCTGAGAGCCACAGCTGCGCCACACTCCATCGAGTTCTCCTGAGGAAACAAGGGCATGGAGCGATGTTTTAATGAAACACGTGAAGAGAGGACCGCGTGTTCAGCACACCACTCGCCGGGAACATGTGTTTCTGCAAACCACAGACGTCTGTGCAGACACAAGTTATGTTTCGTGTTCACACGTCTACAGACGAGCAAATCCAGGCGTTTTAAACTGACACCTGAACCTGAAACTTAGAAACTAAACAAAAATTCAAAAACAACTGCGTCTACACTTGGCATCACGCTGCAGTGGTGAAAAGCACAATCTTTATAATCCTGTAATCTGTTTGCGTCCACTTAAAAACATTGGATAACATTCCATCAGAGGTTTGAGGTAAAAATGACCTGAAAAACCTAAAAAACCCACAGAAAGAAAACTAAACCTTCGAAGTGAAGTTTACAACTTGCTGTGACATCATTTCATCACTTATAAACATAATAAACACATAATAAATAAACACCTGACTCCTCAGAACTGATGTAAATGTTTGTTTTTTCCAGATAGGTATTGTGGTATAATCCACAGGAAACCAGTGAAGTCTGAGGTGATTTTAAAGACACTGCGCTGCATTACAGCGATGATCTCAACTCATATTCTGGATAAAAATGACCAAAAATCATCACCAATGTCGTTCATTCAGCTTGTTTAGATAAAAATGAGAGTTACTGCACATCTTTTCAACGTTAATGAAATACAAAAGACTTTTGTTGTAATTATTATTACATTTTTACCTCCCAGACTCTGTGGAAATCGACAAAACTTAGGGAAAAAAAAGTGAAACTGTTTTTTTACAGAAAGGTGAAACAGGAAAGCAGACGTTTGTGTGTTTGTGTGAAAATACCTCGGGGTGAAAGGGGTGACAGGTATCTGGACGCCTCCTGTCCTTCTGCGTCTTCAGTCTCTCGCACTTCAGAGATTCATTATGTGCAGCTGAAGTCAAGGCAGTAACAGACGTTTAGTATATGATGGAGACGCGTCTCTGCAGACCCGCGTCTCTGCAGAACCGGGTCTCTGCAGGCCTCTACTCTCCCGGCTCATAATGCAAAGGAATGTGCGTCTCTGAGAACAACACCACACACCACACACACACACACAGACATTCGGGATGTTTTAGCGCGGCAACAGCCAAATAATCAGCGGTGGACGTGTTGTACACACACACACACACAAAGAGCGGGACTGGACTGTGTGGACGCTGTTACAGGAGGACGTGGTGAGACTGAGTCTGCTATAGATCACTGTCCATTCTCACAAACACGCATCCATCCATCCATTCATCCTCCCGGTGTTCCGTACGTGTCCGGCAACCTTTTCCACTTCTTCCTTGAAAATCCTTGAGACATTCCTGTGACAGCTGGGACACATAATCCCTCCTGTTTCAGATCAATGTCGCCCCAAACCCTCGATCATTGGCAGACGGGGTACAAGACAAACAAACTCCCCAAAGCACAACTTCAAAATAAATGTTCTCCATTTTCCCCGTCAACTACAATGATTGTGACAGCTGAAGAAGAGAGCTGGCTCCAATAACAAAAAGAAAAACTAAGTTAATAAAGATAATGAGGTAATGTTGATATTGTTCTCAATGGGGAGACGTTTGGGAACAGGTTTTGTTGAATATTGGAAAATATTTCAAGGCTCATTTGAGCTTCCTTTAGGTAGAAAAAGAGAAACATGTGCACAATAACGTCCACGTCTCCTTTACATCGAGTCACATGATTCACATGATTACACCGCCATGTTGTCAGGAATCTACGGTCCAGTGCCAGTTTCATGTCTTCAGAATTCACCGCGCAGTCTACTCTGGACCACATCGCAACACAAACACGCAAAATCAACAAGATATTCAAGTTCATGAGTGTTGAATTCTGTGCCTGAGAGGAAGTTTGTCCATCCCTGAGAGGAGGACAGAGGATGTTGACTACAGTTATCTTTACTTTCCTGGAAATAACCTGGAAATAACCTGGAAATCAGCCTCTAACACTAATGAGAGAGGTTCTCACATGAGCAGCCACACTGCCTTCTACAGGTCCCTGTGGTACTGCTCTGTGTAAGCGTTTACTTATGATGAAAAGAGAGGACTGAGCCTTCATCTATTCATCCAACCATCCAGTCATTCATCCATCCATCCAGTCATTCATCCAGTCATCCATCCATCCAGTCATTCATTCATCCATCCAGTCATCATTATCCAGTCATCCATCCACCCAGTCATTCATCCAGTCATTCATCCATCCAGTCATTCATCCATCCATCCATCCATCCAGTCATTCATTCATCCGTCCATCCAGTCATCCATCCATCCAGTCATTCATCCATCCATCCAGTCATCTATCCATCTATCCAGTCATTCATCCATCATCCAGTCATTCATCCATCCATCCAGTCATCCATCCATCCATCCAGTCATCCATCCAGTCATTCATCCATCATCCATCCAGTCATCCATCCATCCATCCAGTCATTCATCCATCATCCAGTCATTTATCCATCCATCCATCCAGTCATTCATCCAGCTATCCAGTCATCCAACCATCCAGTCATTCATCCATCCATCCAGTCATCCATCCATCCAGTCATTCATCCATCCAGTCATTCATCCATCCATCCATCCATCCAGTCATTCATTCATCCATCCATCCAGTCATTCATCCATCCAGTCATTCATCCATCCATCCGCCCCCCCCTGTGAAGGATATAGATGATCTCGACAGGGTCCATGGTGATCGGCTCGAACATGCTGCAGTCACACTGGTTGTCCAACACCACCATGAAGAGATTACTGCTGGGTATCTGCTGGATCACAAAGGACCTGCCAATCACAGCGAGAGAGAGGGAGAGAGGGAGAGGGAGAGGGAGGGAGGGAGAGAGGGAGAGAGGGAGAGAGGGAGAGAGGGAGAGAGGGAGAGAGGGAGAGAGGGAGAGGGAGGTCAGAGTTGGATTGGCGAGGTGCATGAGTCTGATGTAAATTTCCATGTGTCAGGAGGATTTGTGTTATGTTCACATTCTCCCCTGGCAGAGAGGAGACATTCTGAGGAGACGTGATGAGGAGACGTGATGAGGAGATGTGATGAGGAGAGGTGATGAAGAGACGTGATGAGGAGACAGGACAGTGGACGATGACTTGTTTCACCATCAGCTTTAAGCAGCGACAGAGACAATTGGACAGACTCACAACAAAAGACGTACATTTAAAAGTTCACACACACAGTTTTTCCTGGAACTCGCTGCGTCCCCTCGCGTCCTCCTCACCCTCTCCCCGTCTTTTGTCTTTGTAATATTCTCTCCGATGAAGTGTTGAGGAATATAAAACACTCCAAAGACAAATGGGAAGCACACGTCAGTGCTCAGAGTTTTACCGGACAGAGAGATCAGGCCTCGCCTCGGCCTTCTGGACGCTGATTTACGAGCGTGGATAAGTTTTATGAAGAGGAGAGGTCGTAAACATGATCTCTTCTTTCTGTCTCTCCCTCTCTTCCACCACAGCTGTGTGATCTATCACGTTCACCACCAAAGGCTTTTATCAGACAGAACGTCCACGTGTGAACACACACGAAAAATCAAATAAACACACATGTGTGGACTTTCCTGACTCTGTTCAACGAGAGCAGGAACAAAAATCCTGCTTCTTTCAAACGGAACGACCTTTCAGGTCCAAGGAAGTTCCCTCCAGACCTGGAAACCAGCGTTTCAGCTCTGCAGCGATGCTAACTCACCTCAAACTCACATCATGTGATCGTCAATTATTCTCTCGATAAATCCAGTAATTAGAGAATGTCAGAAAACATTGATCAGTGTTTGTCAAACCTGTTTTTGTCCACAAACCGACAGTGAGACAGGTCTGAGGACAGTGTTATGTTGTTTGCAGATGATAAAGAAACTGCCTGCCAAATAATGAGCTATGCTAGAGATCTACCAAGAGACCAACTGCCACATAATGAGCTATTCAAAAATCCAGCAACAGACTGGCTGTCTAATAATGAGCTGTTCTATTCATCCATGAAGAGACTTACTGCCAAATAGTGATCTATTGTCTACATCCACCAACATAAGGAGTGCCAAATAATGAGCATTCACTAATGGCGTATTTCCAGCAGCTCTACTCGCCTCGGCACAGCATGACACGGCACGATTAGGTCGCATCTCCACTACAAAAAAAGTACCTACTTAACGTGGGCGGAGCCATCACTGCACGCAACACACACACACACACACGGGTGACTAGTGACAGAAACTGGTTTTAATTATTTAAAAAACACACTTATTTAGTAATCAATTAATAATTAATAATTGATTAATGGAGTAACTGTTTCAGCCAGTGTTCAAACCAGTGTTTGCACTTAAAAATGTGAGTTTTTGACGTTTATTTATTTATTATTAATAATTAAATGTAGTAACTTGGATGAAGACAGACAGTGTGATGATGTTTGAGAAGCTGCTACACTCCAGTCCACCAGGTGGTGGCAGCACGACGACTTGTACAACACTAATGTCACAATTATTTACCTCAAAATTAATATGAACATATCTATGAATTCATATATGAAAGGATTAATGCCGACAGACGTTCTGTGTACTTTAGAAAACCCAGACTTTTTATTATTAATATTTAGTGGGTAAGACATCGTCGTATTCACTCTGGCTCCCCCTACAGGTGCGCAGTAAAGTTGAATTTTGTAGACCTGCTCAGGTTTGACTGTGGTGACGTTCACCCTGCTGTAAATTCACGCACCATCGAAATAATCTGAGAGATATTATTTGAAGGTTGAAATCATACACTGTTCCACTTTAATATGGAACTTTTATTTAATCCCTGAGATGAAAAGACACAAAAAACCCCAGTGGAAGTAGAAGTCAGTAGTTCTGGGGGACAGATTCCCGCAGTGACACCTGATGGGTCCAAACTAATCCCAAATCTGCAGGAATATCTCCATCCTCTCTAATTTAATACCATGACCAATTTATCCTGACCACAAACAGCCTCCGATCCCCGAGCTGCACCGATCCACCGCATCCTAATGCAGCCATCCCACTGTGACCGACCAAACCAAACCCAACCGGGCCGAGCCAGGTTCAATCACAGTGAATTAGGATCTGCAGAGGTTTAATAATCTGTGTTCAGGCGCCGCGCCGCACCGCGCCGTGCCTCGGCTCCGCTCAGCCCGCTGATACAAAGCAGAGCAAGTGTTCCTGGAGAAAAGACTGAAACGTATCCTGACAGCACAGCTGCTGGCCTTGAACACACTGAGTGCTGGGAAAAGACGCACACTCACACACACGAGATCAAGCGCCCACGCGCACACGCACACACACGAGATCAAGCGCACACGCACGCGCACACACACGAGATCTTGACACGACAGCGACAAAGACATTTAATACCTTTCCTTTGACAACAGACAGAGGGCGACAGAGACGTTATTAGTAATAGTATGAGTATTAGAGACACAAATTCACAGACTTCGAGAATAAAGTCGCACATTTACGAGATTAAAGTTGTATATTTGCAAGAATAAAGTCGTAAATTTACAAGATTAAAGTCGTATATTTACGAGAATAAAGTCGTATATTTACGAGAATAAAGTTGTAAATTTACAAGATTAAAGTCGTATATTTACGAGAATAAAGTTGTAAATTTACAAGATTAAAGTCGTATATTTACGAGAATAAAGTCGTAAATTTACGAGATTAAAGTGGTATATTTACAAGAGTAAAGTCGTAAATTTACAAGATTAAAATTGTATATTTACAAGAGTAAAGTCGTAAATTTACGAGATTAAAGTCGTATATTTACAAGAATAAAGTCGTACATTTACAAGATTAAAGTCGTATATTTACAAGAATAAAGTCGTACATTTACGAGATTAAAGTTGTATATTTACAAGAATAAAGTCGTACATTTACGAGATTAAAGTTGTATATTTACAAGAATAAAGTCGTAAATTTACGAGATTAAAGTTGTATATTTACAAGAATAAAGTCGTAAATTTACGAAATTAAAGTCGTATATTTACAAGAATAAAGTCGTAAATTTACAAGATTAAAGTCTTAATATTCTAAGCTGTTGTTTTAGAAGAGGAGAGTAAGAAAACTCATCTTTTCTGCACAAAGAACCAGGCGGACTTGAAATCACTGCTTTTGTGGAAATAACAATTCAGAGGGTTTTGTGGTTTGTCTCGTTGATCACATGCCATAAGGCGTTGGGCTTTCTTTCCAGGTGTAACACCGGTGTCGCAGACGCTGTGCTCGCCGGACCTTCTTTCAAAATCTCCACCAGTAACACAGTGATTCTCACACTGGGCAGAGCGCCCCCCGGGGGAAGCATGGCGTCATAACAGTGATGCACTGGATTAACTTTGCCTTGTGTTTTGTTTTCCGTCTCCATGGAATTAAGTAGAAAAATAATGAACTTGTCACGGTTAATTAAAAATCTGCACACACACACGCACACACGCACACACATTCAGCGACACTGACTCACACTCATTTAAACTTTGCTGAAGTTTGCACAGAACAGAAAATGAGCGCTGAGAACCAGCAGAGACACCACGATACGATGTTATCGCGTGTTTTCGAAATTATATATTGCGATAAACTTACACACACTCAACACATTCTTTTTTAATATTTTGGGAATAAAGTCAAAAGTATTATTATTATTATTCAAGGGGTTTGTGCTTCACAATGAAATAAATACATCTTTTTGTCACGTGATCATTAAAATCAGCACTTAAATAAACTGAGTCTGTTTTAAAGAAAGAATCACAAAGATTTGGATTTTATCTACATAACACATTAATACTGATTTGATTAAATAATGATAAAAAAACGTCTCATTATATTGCGACTTCTTGAAAGATAAACATGTTTCCTCTCTTCAGTTTGGCTCCGTCGTACAAAAAGTGAAACAAAAATGTATATGTATCTATTTTTCCAATCATTACAGTCCATCATTATTTACAGTCTTATTATTATGATTTTGTTTTATCCAAAACATAATAAAGCAGGCGTCTCAAAAAGCCACAGAGCATCTAATCTGGCCAGTAGGGGGCAGTCGAGAGGAACTTTTGGGCTGCTATCGCATCATGATGACAGATATTTGTCAGAATTTCAAAATAAAATGAATAATATACTGTCCATATTTCACAATAACAATGTATTTATGATACTTAATTACACAAAAAACATGGAGAAATAATAATCTTGTATAACTTGATATATTGATTGAAATGTCGAGCCACATGAAATGAATCGGAGGGTTTTTAACCCACACTGCTTTTAATCCACACTGTTTTTAATCCACAGGGGTTTTAACCCACACTGTTTTTAATCCACAGGGCTTTTCAATATACACTGTTTTTAATCCAGTGATTTTAATCCACACTGTTTTTATTCCAGTGTTTTGAATCCACACTGTTTTTAATCCACATGGTTTTGAATCCACACTGTTTTTAATCCACAGGGGTTTTAACCCACACTGCTTTTCATCCACACTGTTTTTAATCCACAGGGGTTTTAACCCACACTGTTTTTAATCCACAGGGCTTTTCAATATACACTGTTTTTAATCCAGTGATTTTAATCCACACTGTTTTTATTCCAGTGTTTTCAATCCACACTGTTTTTAATCCACATGGTTTTGAATCCACACTGTTTTTAATCCACAGGGGTTTTAACCCACACTACTTTTCATCCACACTGTTTTTAATCCACAGGGGTTTTAACCCACACTGCTTTTAATCCACACTGTGTTTAATCCACAGGGGTTTTAACCCACACTGCTCTAATCCACACTGTGTTTAATCCACAGGGGGTTTACTCCAGTGTTTTTAATCCACAGGGTTTTTAAACCTCCACATCAGTGGTTTTTCTGCAGCTCAGTTTTTGGCAGCGTTCTCGTTGAGTTGTGAGCGTTGCTGTTGTAGAATCCAGTGATGCAGTCGTTACATAAGTGACTGTCATCATCCCACACGGTGACCAGTAATTACTCAGTGGAATTTAACAATTACTAATTCACTGAGTTGAAATGGCTCCAATAAAATCTCAATAAACACACGGGCGGCGTTTCACAGAGACGTCGTCATTTTCTTTCCATTTCTCTTGGGATGGATCATGATGTTAAATATCAAATAATCAAAAAAGGGAATGAATTTATTAACATATTACAAAGTCTACTGATGATTTTTGAATAGCTGCATTAATCCACACCACAAAACCATCAAGATACATGACGGGGATTATACTAATAAAAAGGTTATGATACGTGTAAAAGTAAATAAAAAACACTCTATCAGTTACACTAAAATATCACAGTGGTTATGTTTGCTAATCTATTCTTAAGTAAAAACATCAAATCAATCAAACAGTCACATGTAGAGAACAGCTCATTATTAGGCAGTCAGTGTGTTGGTGGATGTAGAGAACAGCTCATTATTTGGCAGGCATCTGTCCACAGAGTCCACAGAGACTCCTGTCTGTCCATCACTACTGCAAACAAGGAGGACCCACCTTCACCACACACCTGTCTTGCTGTCCTCACACCTGTCTCACGTCCTCACACCTGTCTCGCTGTCCTCACACCTGTCTCACTGTCCTCACACCTGTCTTGCTGTCCTCAAACCTGTCTCACGTCCTCACACCTGTCTCGCTGTCCTCACACCTGTCTAGCTGTCCTCACACCTGTCTCACTGTCCTCACACCTGTCTTGCTGTCCTCACACCTGTCTCACTGTCCTCACACCTGTCTTGCTGTCCTCACACCTGTCTCACGTCCTCACACCTGTCTCGCTGTCCTCAAACCTGTCTCACGTCCTCACACCTGTCTCACTGTCCTCACACCTGTCTCGCTGTCCTCACACCTGTCTCACTGTCCTCACACCTGTCTCGCTGTCCTCACACCTGTCTCACACCCTCACACCTGTCTCACTGTCCTTTCTTTGCTGTTTAAAACAAAACAAAGAAATCATTCAAAGTGAATCACTCAATTTTTGGTTTTGGACAAAAACAAAGACATTTGAAACCATCGTCATCATTTTATGACCAAACATCAAAATCAATGAAACAAGAAAACAATCAACAGATGAATCTTCCTGTGGTTCTTTTTAATTCAGCTCTTATTGTTTTTATAATGATACGATTTCTTCTTATTATTCGTTTCTGCGTTTGATTTTATGCTTCATGTCTTTCTAATATTTAATGTACGTTTTAAGTGGACCACAGGACGAGCAGGCCTGTCCTCATGTCCTCATGTCCTCACTTACCATTATTTTCTTGTTTCTCTTGTGTTCGTCAAACCTGGAAATGATGATGTTTCTCAAATGTCTCGTTTTTGTCCACAAACCAAAAATGATTCAGTTTTAATGATTTCTTTGTTTTATGGAGCAAAGAAACCAGGAAATATTCACATTTAAGAAGCTGAAAAACCCATGATCAAACAAAGCTGAAAACATCTTCACTCTAAAGAATCTCGTTTAAAATACTGTGTCCTTTCAGGACCTTTCTCATGTCAAGGGAAACAAAAGAAGCAAAGAAAAGGCTGCAGCTTGTGGAGGTTCATGATAGATATCCGTGAATATTGTAGCTAATAAAGCCCTCGATGACTTTCTGTGGTTGGAGACGTGACACGAACTTCGTCCCGGAGCTCAGGTTACAGTCCACAGACGCTTAAATCATCGCAGAGAGACGATTCAAGACGAGACGCTGATGGATCCACTGTGTCAATTATTACAATGTGCACGCGCACACACACACACACACTAATGTGAAACACATGTTTATCACCAATATCCTCGATTACTAATATGAGCTATAAAGTTCCATATAATGCAAACTAAAACCTCAATTTTACCATTTTATTTTGTCAAATTCGTTAAAAAAGATTTATGACACACACACACACACACACACACACACACACTCACTCACTCAGCTCTGATCGCTAATCCCACTTCTGTGTCATTGTCACAAAAGAACTGCTGCTCACTCACTTATGTCATGTACGTGACACTGAGTGTGAATGTGTGTGTGTGTGGGCGTGTGTGTGTGTGGGCGTGTGTGTGTGTGTGTGTGTGTGTGTGACTGCATCCATCACCCAAACTGTATTTTACTCCTGGCACTGAGGGCAGTGGTTACACTGCTGACCTTGAGGGGTTGAACCGACAGCTAACACACACACACACACAGATACTGACACACACACACACACACATACACACACACACACACACACACACACAGTGACTCCACAGCTGGGAGCAATGATGGTTCCACAGCAGGGTTCCAGAGAAAACCCCACAATTGCCTGACAGAGAAGCCCTCACACACACACACACACGCACGCACACACACACACACACACGCACGCACACACACACACACACGCGCGCACACACACACACACACACGCACACACACACACACACACACACTCACAGTCATTTCCCCCGTTTTTAAAGGAAGCGTTGTTGTTGATCCTAGTGTGTGTATGTGTGCGTGTGTGTGTGTGTGTGGCGGGGTTGGGGTCAAAGGTCCTTTGTGAAAGATTTGGCGACATCTAGAGGTGGGACAGATTATTCTAAGAAACAGAGGAGCCTCTGTGTTCACTCCTCTCTCTCAGAGCACGTCAGGGTGAAGAACCCCTTAAATGTTACGTGCTGGTCCTTTAAATCACCTTCATGATGTCCTCTTCATGATATGTGTCTACATGTGATGGATTTACTATTTTATTTCTGTTTGTTTTTGTTATTCACGCTTTTACTCTGAAATGTTGTTTTTAACTGATGATTATCAGGATATATCATTTTAATTTCTATTTTTCCCAAACTGTTGTTGTTTTGTTTTTGTTTTTACTCCTGACCTTCAGCTCATTAAGAGATTTGTATTATAAAGTATTTGAACAGGTGTACCTAATAAAGTGGCAGGTTTATTTTCAGGCTTTTCGGGTGTTTTGCTCTTATATTCACATTTTACACATTTTTGTTTGATTCCTAATGGTCAACAAATCATCTATGTGTGTGTGTGTGTGCGTGTGTGTGTGTGTGTGTGTGTGTCTCTTTACTTGATGCAGCCGCCACAGTCGATGTTGCCCATGTTCTCCTTGATGGTTCTCTCCGACACGAAGGCCGGATACTCTGTGTCACACGGAACCTGAGTGCTCCGACCCATCCTCTGAGCTGAGGGGGAGGAGAGAGGAGGGAGGAGAGAGGAGGGAAGGAAGGGAGGGAGGGAGGGAGGGAGTGAGGTAAGGGAAGGAAACAAAAAAATAAGAGAGACAAGAAAAAGAGGGGAAAAAACGGAGTCAGACTTGGTGGGAAAGTCATGGAACAGGCAGAGCAGTTCAAAGTCAAATCTATATTTAAAATAGTTATGCAAATGCAGTCGAGGCTGACACTTAAACACACCACATCCTCACTAACACACACGTTTGAGAGAAAGCAGCGTTTCTCTGCTTCCTCCTCCTCATCATCCTCCTGAGGAGAGTCACACCAAACTTTCATGCAACATTGCTTGAACTCTACTGCCACCCAGAGGTTTGAAACAGTACTGCAGGACGGTAAGAGGCAAACAAACGTTTGAACGTAGTAAAGAAATCTTAAATAAATTGTGTTTATGTAAAGTTGTTTGGTTTTATTCAGCACATTTCACTTTGAATATGAAAGTGTGAATTCATTCATTCACTTTTGTGATTTTACAACCTTTCTAAGAGTGAGCGTAATAACACAATATTCATTTAAATGGATATAAACATGTATCAATCACTAAATGAATGAAATCATTTGCAGTTGATGGTAAAGGTTAAACTTTATTATCCATATGTGTAAAATTATCTAAAAAAACAAACATTTAAAAAGAAACAGACTAAAAAACAATTTCATAATGTGACAATTTAATTTAACTTCAGCGTCTTAAACGTGGAGATTTTCTGGTTTCTTTGCTCCATTATGACAAAAACAAAGAGAGAAGATTGAATATTAGACATTTTCTGAAATAAAGATGTTTATCCTTTAATTATTTACATGATTTAATCTTTATTTATTTATTGCTCTTAATTTGCTGGTGTGCGACTCAGAGGTTTAAGGTTCCTTTATAAGTCACAGATGAAGAATAAATAACTGAATATAATCATTTCTTCTAACATTTATTGTTATCTATTTATTATTTTTACAGTGACTTTCAATTTCTGTTTAAATAATAATTATGATAAAAACATACGATAACATGTGACATTATTATGTCAACGTCGTCTCATATTCTTTAAAAAAAAGGTTTATAAAATCATTTAAACACATTCAAATCTGTTTTATGACCTTTCTTTGACAAGGAAGAGACGATGGAGGATTAGTGTGTGTGTGTGTGTGTGTGTGTGTGTGTGTGTGTGCGTGTGTGCATGCGTGTGTGTGTGTGCGTGTGTGCAGTTACATGAACTGAACATGTGTGAAAGACAGTGTACATGTGCAAATGTCTGGGATTAGTTCAACTCCACAGGTCGTGTGGATTATGTTACGTGCTGCGCGTGTCACACACACACACACACACACACACACGCGCACGCACGCACGCACGCACGCACACACACACACACACACACACACACACTGCTGTGTACAGATATGCTAACGCGCGGCTAAGGCCCGGAGCTGCTCAGCTGTGAAACTGCCCGCAGCTCGACTTCAGTCGGGATTAGGAGGTTTTTTTTATGCCGTTCGTGACGTTCACATATGAATTATTGTCATGTCAGTTTTGGCCGTGTCAGTGCAGACACTTCATAAAGCATCAAAGCATCACAGCATCAAAGCATCAAAACAGCCACAAATGATCCACATGAGGACGCTCGCTGAAGAAAGTGTGAGAGGAAACACGTCGTAAAATCATCCTGTTTTCATCACGGCTGCAACTAAACATTTATTTCTCAATTAACTGAGAACGTGTTTAGTCCATAAAACGGCAGAAAAACCTGGAACTGATGTTTTGTTTTGTCCTCAAACACAAAAAGATTCCGTTTTGAATGATTTCTTTGATTTCTCTGTACGAACAGCGTCTCAGACCGGTCAGGTTCCGTGTCAATCATCGGTGGGAAGTTTAGAGGCAAAACTCCTGTTTGCTGATAGTTTTGTCTGTAACAGTCAGTCTTAGGATTCCGGGTCGTCCTCCAGGTCGTCCTCCGGGTCGTCCCCCGGGTCGTCCTCCGGGTCGTCCCCCGGGTGAATAGATGATCCAGTAGAGACTTAGGACCACACACAGGGAGGAGATTTCAGGGATTCGAGATCTCACAGAATCTTGCGTGATTTAACGTGACTTCAGAATATAAACAGACGTCTCCGTTCAGTTGTGATACGTCTTGTGGGACACAGTTTGTCCTGTGTCTCTCGCCTTCACTGAGGTCTGTTCAAGTCATAATTATCAAACACGATTAGTACTTGGAGTCCGATGATGTTAAATTGGTGAAATCTCATCTGTTAATCCCTCACACTACAGGATTATTTGGCCAGATTATCTGTTCAAACTAACCTGAAATCAGAAGACAATTTGAATGTCTCAAATTCAAGGACAGAATGTGCTGACTCAGTTTAAGACGGGAGGACAACTAGTAAGAGCGTCTCGGTCCATGATGGCGTCCTGTTATATTGACGTGCAGCAGCTCTGCATCTGGACAAGTGATTGTCCTCAAAGTCCGTCTTTGTCTTTTGTCTTTGGTGAGACAGAGATTTCCCAGACATCACGTCGTCATTTTCTCTCTCTTTCTTAACTTTACTCGCTCATTGTTCTGCACGGAATCTCACGTCAACGGCGGAGAGAGAGACAGTGGACAGTCATGATGTCTCCACGTCTGTCCTGCGTCGTCTCGTCTACGTACATCAAGCAACGCAGGGCGTCAAACAGTAGGTGGCGTCGTCACAAACAAGGGAGACATTTACCTAAATATCAACTTCACTTTACTGCACAACATTCAAGCACTTTCAAGGACCCATGTCTGGTCGAGAACAGACGAGTTTGTTCAAATGCATAGACTAGCCTTCTTTGTTTTTCCAAAATGGCCGACTTCTGGGTGGGCGGCGCTAAAGGAAGTACATTAGAAAGTTGTTTGGAATCATGAGAACAACAAGTTCACCAAGTTTGGTTAAAATCGGAACAACTATGTGCGACTTAGACACGATAGAAAAAATCTAATATTTTGCATTTAATGCAATTTTGACCACTTTCTCTCGCGTCAAAAATTCCCCAAAAATTCCTCAAGAAACTTTGGAGTGAGCCCGACAGCCTCACCAAATGACTTTTGTCTGACCATGACCCGACTTCTGGGGGCGCTATAGAGCCCTGGAGTTTTTATGCACTATTCTATTTCAGCATTAAACACATAAATCCAGTGAAACAGAGAAATGACCTGAACGAGGTAAAGACGAGAATCTCTCACCTTTGGCTGTGATGTCAGAATTCCACCAGCTGTACAAGTTGAACTCCACCAGGAATCTGAACGTGGACAAACACAGATTATTACAACACAACAGAGTGTGCAGTGTTCACACACAGTGTTCACACACAGTGTTCACACACTCCCGACAATCACATGAGCGCTGATCCACAGCTGATTCTCACACAAGAAAAACCCTGAAATCAACACAACGATCAATCAAACATGTTTAATACTTCTGTGAATGTGTTGATCACTCACAGCACAGATCAGATAAATGACAAATAAACCAATAGATGCATCAATAAATCAATAAACTCACTGCTGTCGAACACATGAAGTTGTTTTCACGTTAAATGGAAAGTGACGTGACGCATTAAATCGTGAAGTGGTGACAGAATGAAAGTGTTAGACGTCTTACATGATGAGTTCAGTCAGGATCCACTTCACAGCCGAGAAGAAAGCAAAGTACGGCTGTGGGAAGAAAACAACATTCAGTTATACACGATCTCCATCACGATGTTTTCCATGACTTCATAGCTCCTCCTCAAAGTGGGCGGAGACTCCTCTGTTCAACACATTTGCTAAATGTTGCAGATTCACTGTCATCTACAGTTGGACATTGTTGCGTTGACGTCGCGCTCATGACGACACTCTCTGACCAATCAGAGGCCGGCAGTCTGATGACATCACATGTTCAGCTGAACCTCGTCAGAGCAGGAAGTAAAACAAACACTCACTGATGGAGGAGAAGCATGAACATTTAAAACCCTGTAAAAACACCATCAGACGTCTTCAGGTGACAGAGGTGAGAGTTCAAATGTTGGACTCACGTCCAGAAGTGTGTGTCCACTGTCGCTGCTCTCTGAAAACACCCAGCACAGAGCCTGGTAGTCGTAGAGAGTCACTCTGAAAGAGAACAAGCCACAGGTTTGACTTCTCAAGTGATGCAGGAGATTATCTGAGGTATAGGAGTGTGACAGATTATCACTGACGAGCCTCACAACAACACACACACAGTAAAGTGGTCATGGTGAATTTCCCTCTCTTCATTTAAACTTATTTTGAACACTTAATAAAAGTACACATTCTAACAGCGCTGCAGTTACACATCTGTGGAAAGATTCACCTAAGGATTATATATACTCTGTGTGTGTGTGTGTGTGTGTGTGCAGATGATATTGGACGAAGGATATCAGAGGATTTAAGAGCTTAGAAAAACCCTGAGGGTGTGAGGTCTGACTCTGTCTGAGGTTATTAAAGAGAGTTGGAAACACACACACACACACACACACACACTGTAATACACTTGTGTATGAACGTGTCTCTCACACACACACACACACACACACACACACACGCACGCACGCGCTCATACACCGGCAGGAACCAATTAGCCCTAACCCAGGCCACATAATGGTGTAACTCAGACCTGAGTCACATATTTGTATCTGAGTACAAGCAGGGCTGTGTCAAAGGATTTTGGGGCCCCGCGCAAAAGGGACCAAGGGGGAACCTTCACTGACACCCAACCAAGAAGCTCCGAGCTCCTGAACGCAGCATGTAATAGACTTCAAAGTTTCACTGTATGAAGAGTCGATCGTTTAAAATACGCAGGATGATGTCACACGTTCACGTCTTGACAGACTGAAGTTTGTAAACCACTCACTCACTCTCCCACACACACACACACACACACTCACTCTCCCGCACCAAAGCCCAGAGAGAAAATCCCTGATTTTAACATCACACACACAGGAGTTGTTGATCCACTGCAGCCTCCATCACTACGGTCTAATGTCTGATTTTGTTTCATTCAGCATTTAAAAACCTTTGTTCAGATTGACCTCAGTGACACTAAGTGACCACACGAGGCAGCAGAGGAGCAGCCGCTCCTGTGTGTGTGATTTAGAAAAGACAAACAAACAGACTTGTGCATGTTTCATTAGATGAGACTTTTGTTGAGTAGTTTTTTGTTGTTGAATGAAACAGAAAGTGCGTCTGGTTTAATTCTCTGCAGATGGAGCCGAGTTAAGACGGATGGTATCGGATTCATTAGCGTTAATGTCCATAAGCTGTTTTACTCATCAGGCTAATACCGCGCTGACTCACAGTCAGATTATTTATTCGTCATACGTCGGACGCAATTTGAAATAATCCCTCATCATGTGCCATTAGAGAGAAAGAAAGAGAAGAAAAGTCTTGTTTTTATGAGTCTCATCCTCACCATAAACAGGCGTGGTCGTCCACGTCTGCCATGATTTGTCACCCGTGATTATTATGGGCTAAGACGGCATGGCAACTAGAATTACTGTCACGCGGCTGGACGCTTTAACCGAGCTGGAGTTTGCATCTTTGAAAAAGGAATTTAATAAGATGTGCATGAGTGTTTGTTGTTGTAATTAGTGCATGAAAGCTGCATTTAATGGACTTTGAGCCTCAAACGTTTTATCCTCCAGTCCCAAACTGAGGCTTTTGCCAAATGCAATGAGATTCCTGTTAAGATATTTGATCTGTTGGATCCACACCAGACATGTCGAACACATCAAACACACACACACACGTACGTCTGAAAAGGATTTTCTTGGTTTCGCTTGTAAAATGACACACAAACGTAAGAACAAAGGGTTTTTTGTCACCAAAAAACTCATTATTCCGTTCATGTTTGAGTCCAAGTGAACATTTGTGTTCACAGGGAGTTTGACCTTTGACCTGCTGCCAAATTAACATGTTGATAACATTTGAACACGTTATTCCTGAGATCTCACGTTCACAAGGCGACAAATCTGGGTTGAATGAATTCATCCATGAGTCCAAGTGAACGTTTCTATCAAATTTGAAAAAATATTTATGGGGTTTGACGTTCTTGACAGTCTGTTTGACCTTTGACTCACAAAATCTAATCAGTTCATCTTTGAGTCCAGGTGAACATCAGTGTGTGTAATTGTTCCTGAGATGTCACATTCACAAAGGAACAAATGTGTTGTTTTTTTTAGGTCATTAATGGCATTTGACAATCAAAATGTAATCATTTCATTCATGAGTCCAAGTGAATGTTTGTGCCAAGTTTTGGTGAAATTAGTTAGAGGTGAAAAATTCTTATTCTCTGAGGTAAAAATGACTTTTTAAGTTTGCGTTTAAGTCCAAGTGAACATTAATACAAAATGGTGAATATAAGTTCATCCTTAAATCCATATGAACATGTATGACAAACATGAAGACATTAGATGGTTGTTCCTGGGATCATTTTAAGATAAGAATGACGTACGACCACCGACGTTCAGAGTCCAAGTGAACATTTGTTCCAAATTTGCTGAATTTGGTGAAAATAAAATCCATATATTTTTGGGGGGCTAACAATGACCTTTCACCACCAAACTTTGTTACGTTCATGTTGAGATCCAAGTGAACGTTCATTCCAAATATAGACATACTGAATTAGTCCATGATGTCCCTAAAATACCACATTCCAAAGGTAAACATTGTGTTTTCTTGAAGACAACACTGATGTATGACCATCAAAGATTCATCAGTTCATCCTTGAGTCCAAGTGAACGTTTGTACTCTGAATCCTGCTGAGCATAAGTCATGGATTTATGGCCCAAACCATATCTTTGTGACCTTAACATTTCACCAAAATTGAACTTATACAGTAAACTAATGTTCTTAAACCAGCAGAGCCTCATGTGTTCATCCTGGAGTCCAGGTGAACGTGTGTAACAAAGATTGAGAAACACATGTAAACCTCTGCTTTCACAGTAATAAAAACAGCTGTGAATGCTGAGTGTTGGAGATGTGGTCACGAGCTTCCGTTGCGTCTTTATTATTATTATAAATTATATTATATATACAGTGTATATATATATATATATATATATATATATATATATATATTAATAATATATTATTTATTATTAATTTATTCTCAAATGTGGACTTTTCTGTCGGCCCACAGCAGCTCGACATGACGCTCAGAGTCTGCGTCTCTGACGGCTTCTGGGAAAACTTTCCTCCTGAGTTTCAAACGTCACCGCCCACCGCTGCTGGCGTTTCACCGCCGTACGACCACCTGTGTGTGTGTGTGTGTGCGACTTCAAGTTTCTCCTAATTCCTTCATTTCAGGAACAGATTTGCTGTAATCCCTTAAGCGAGGGGTCAGAGTTGGGCTGCGTTCAGAGCCGTCAGCGCTCACACATGCACATACATTAACACACACTTCTTCCTCACTTCCTCACCTCTTGAACGAGCCCATGTGCAGCAGTTTACTCATCACCGCTCCCTCTGCGTCTCCAAAAAACTTCCCCGTCTGTGACAGAAAAGCAATGAAGACACATTTTAAATTAGGAATAAAAACTGACCTTGTTAAGTCAGGAAATGACCGTTTATTTTCTGTCAGAATCAGAAAACTCTATTGTTCATAAAACACGTTTAAAAAAGATAAACCATAAAGAAAACTTCAAATAAGAAACTTTGAACAACATGTAGTTTATTTATCATAGAAGTGTTTTATTGCTTGTTATTTATGTCCTTTAGATAGTTTTAGTTATTGTTAAGGTAGTTTTAGGTATTTTTAGGTTTTGTTAAGGTAGTTTTTAGGTATTGTTAAGGTACTTTTTAGGTATTTTTAGGTTTTGTTAAGGTAGTTTTAGGTTTTGTTAAGGAGGTTTTTAGGTATTGTTAAGGTATTTTTAGGTTTGTTAAGGTAGTTTTTAGGTATTGTTAAGGTAGTTTTTAGGTATTTTTAGGTTTTGTTAAGGTAGTTTTAGGTATTTTTAGGTTTGTTAAGGTAGTTTTTAGGTATTGTTAAGGTAGTTTTTAGGTATTTTTCGGTTTTGTTAAGGTAGTTTTAGGTATTTTTAGGTATTGTTAAAGTAGTTTTTAGGTATTGTTAAGGTAGTTTTTAGGTATTTTTAGGTTTGTTAAGGTAGTTTTTAGGTATTGTTAAGGTAGTTTTTAGGTATTTTTAGGTTTTGTTAAGGTAGTTTTTAGGTATTGTTAAGGTAGTTTTTAGGTATTGTTAAGGTAGTTTTAGGTATTTTTAGGTTTTGTTAAGGTAGTTTTTAGGTATTGTTAAGGTAGTTTTAGGTATTTTTAGGTTTTGTTAAGGTAGTTTTTAGGTATTGTTAAGGTAGTTTTTAGGTATTGTTAAGGTAGTTTTTAGGTATGTTTAGGTTTTGTCATAAACTCTGACCTTGTCAGGACCAGTATTTCTCATGGAGACGAAAACCTGGTTCTAATGAGGCAGAACCTCAGTTCTGAGGAACTGGTTATAAGTATAGGTCTAAAATTTGAATTGAGGTTATGGGTTAGTCATTAACTGATTATGGTATGGCCAGGCAGCACATGCCCAAGTGGAAGGGAAACTTGTCTTGTAACAGGAGGGTTACTGGATCAAGTCCCCACCCGGTCAAAAGAGTTCCCCAGTGGAACTGATAAAAGATGAATTTCTTTTTTATTTAAGATGGAACTTTTTGTCCAAATGAATGGAAGTCAGTGTGTGTGTGTGTGTGTGTGTGTGTGTTACCAGAGTATAATCCTCTGCTACCAGAATGAATCCATTGTTATCGATGAGGTAACAGTTGATGTTCTGTTAAAGAGGACATTATTTAAAAAAGTCAGTCAGAGTCAGACAGACGTGACAGCATCATGTGATCAAGAATCAAAAACACTGACCTCATCATCACAGCTGATGGAGCATTTCCCGTCTAAAGCTGCACACTGTGACACCAACAGGTTACAATAATTATTACAAATGAAACACTGTCACTGTTTGTGAGAAATCATCTGCTTTTTATCATGAAATAAAAAAACACTGGTGGACTTTTGTGTGTTCAAATAGATCGTTAACAGGTGAATATTGTTTACTTCAGTTCAAAAACAGCAACAAACACATGAAGAACAAGGTGTGTGCGTGTGTGCGTGTTTGTGCGCGTGTGCATGTGTGTGTGTGTGTGTGTGTGTGTGTGTGTGTGTACCTGTCTGCTGGCAGTCCAGAACTTCTTCTGGAAGAAGTCTAGTTTCATTTGGATACCGACGGCTGAAAGAAAAACAACACTGAGTCACTGACACGAATGAAGTGGCAAAGAGACAAAGGGACAAAGATACAAAGATACAAAGAGACAAAGAGACTAAGAGACAAAGAGACAAAGACAAAAAGACAAAAAGAGACAAAGAGACAAAGAGTCAAAGGGACAAAGATGTTTTTTTTCCCACGAGCAAAAATATAAAAACAAAGAAAAAAAGTTGTGTGACTGCAGATATTAATGTTTTAAACTGTCATTGTTGTTTTTAAAGAAAATTCCATAAAATGTAACATTGGACTTAAACATGATTTCATCATCAGGTAAAACGTGATTTTCTTCCAGTCTTGTACAAATAAACAGTCATTTGGTAAAACAATGGTTCAGAGAACAGAGAATATTAAACTCATTATCACCAACTTTAGAATACATTATTAAAAACCCTGGTAAATACCACGGTTTGAGAACCCTGGTAGTAAAAGTATTGTTTAGAAAAAGTAAGCTTGTGTTTTTAAACTTGTAACAAAAAACTCTTTTAAGACAAATGTGTGTGAGATTAGATTAGAGAACTAGATTTAGTTTATAAGCTTCATCTTCTCTTTTATTTAGATTTTTTGAACCAAACCTAGTTATTTGTCAAATCTAACAACACAATCTATTTGGATCAGGTCATGTGTTTTTTCAGAATAAAAGCTCTGAATTCGGGATGACATTCTGATTGTTTTTATACATGTGCTGGGCCAGACATTGATGTCAGGGTGCCAGTTTTGGCCCACGGGCCACCAGTTGTTAACCGCCTGACTGTCTTATGACCACGGTGAGCAAACACACAACTGAACGTGTCCCACAAACGACAAACACACAGTGTCCAACTCAGTGACGACATTAAAGCGTAGGTGATTTGACTGCAGCGCCCCCACGTGTGAGTGGCAACAGCAGGAAGTGCATTCACAGAACATAAACACAGACTTCACTAATATTATTATTATTATTGTTTATCTCAGGAACCTCAAAGATGCAGAAAATCAAAGTCTGTGACACAAAAATGGACGAGGTTTTAAAGTCGAGCTCGTAACTCGAACCATGATTTCTTCAGCGACTCGTGACACACGTGCGTTTTTAATAAAAGAGGATTTTATTTAAAACTGCTGCGTTCAAACGGACGACATCCAAAAAAGAGCTGAGAAAACATCGACATCACACGTTCAATCCTCGCTGTGACTGCATGTGTGTGATTGTTTTAGCAAAAAGTGCTGCTTCTGCTGCTGCTGCTGCTGCAGCTTCTGCTGCTGAAGCCACTTGCTTCTGCTGCGTCTACTGCTGCTGAAGCTGCTGCGTCTGCTGCTGCCGCTACTGCTGAAGCTGCTGCTGAAGCGTCTGCTGCTGCTGAAGCTGCTGCGTCTGCTTCTGCTGCGTCTACTGCTGCTTCTGCTGCTGCTGCTGAAGCGTCTGCGTCTGCTTCTGCTGCGTCTACTGCTGCTTCTGCTGCTGCTGCTGAAGCGTCTCCGTCTGCTACTGCAGCGTCTGCTGCTGCTGAAGCGTCTGCTGCTGCTGCTGCTGCTGCTGCTGCGTCTGCTTTGGCGGCCTGTTTTAGCCTCTGCCCAGAGAAACAGGTGCAGATTATCCCATCATAAGCTTTGCCAGATCCTTTCAGCAGCAGCAGCAGCAGCAGCAACAAGCATCTCTACACCTACATGGAAAACCCAGGAGTGGCGTCTAATTTAAGACGCTGGGCGGCCGCAGTGGAAACACACATGGTGTAAAAACCCTGCATCATCGCACCAATAAAAGATAAACGCTCACCGAGGATGGGGGGGGGGGCTAATCCCACAGTTGATATGAAATGGTTTAAGAGCATGTTGGCTCAGGAGGGAAAAGAACTCACAGTCCAACATAAACACAATAAACACAATAAACACAATAAAGAGGTAAAGACAGCTCTGCTGTTAGCTGTTAGCTGTTAGCTTCAATCTGTTTCACTAAAGCTGAAAGAACATTTCATTTCCCTGGGTATGATTTAAAAACTTGGGGGTATTTACGCCCTGAGCCGCTTTTATGAAGAGACATCAAATCCCCCCCATCATCATCATCATCATCATCATCTGGCTCGAACCACTTCAATCCCAGACAGAGACGCAGACGAGCGCTAAAGCCTGCAGAGATTTGGGATTCTGTGAAGGATTGTGTCCATTCAGAGGACGTTCTGGTCCACACTTGATCACATGATCACATGATCACATGATCTTTCCCTCAGTTTAAGCATCACTTCACGTCCTGGAGATTCCAGAACTAACAAAACAGCAGCAGCGGTGATTTGATGAGGAGTTCAGATGATGCATAATCTAAGGCCTGTGTGAGTTCATATAAACAGAGATTAACACGTTCATTTGATATATATATGTTTTAGAAATCTTTGAAAAAACTTGCTCAAAATGTTAGTTATTTATTTATTTTTATGAGTCAGAAATGAATCAATCATAACACTGAACCACTAAAACTCAGCTTTGTGTTCAGGAATGTAAAGTAAACTATAATTATAATGTGTTTTATTATTTTATCAGGTTTTATTTGTAAATCAGTCAATTTGAAAATTCATGGATAACAATAATAATTATATTTTAGCATTAAAAATGATGTGGTTAACCCTCGAGCGTCATTCAGGACAAATTCTTCCTCTGGATCTGTTGGTGAATATGACACATTTAATCATTTATTTTCTATATAATGAAATATACAGATCAATATAATATCAATATCATAATATCAATATAACACTGATTTATGTTTTTTTTTTTTTTTTACTACACTCTCAAGTCATTAGAGGACAAAACTGTCCACATCCAAAAACAGCTATAAACAGATTAGTATATTTATATTTTTGGGGTTAAATATTTTCCTATTCACACACACACACACACAGATTCTTGTACAGCAGTTTTACTGAGGACATTCATAGACATAATGTGTTCCATAGCCCCTTACACCAAACTTAACCATCACTTACTTATTACCTAACCCATAACCCTTAATCTTATCCTAAAACAAAGTCTTCCTCACATAAACTTCACACACTGATTTAGATGAGTGAGAGTGACTCAAGGTATTTGTATTTATTTTATTATAAAAACACTAACCTTAACTATAACCAGTCAATGACTAACACTAACCATAACCAGTCAATGACTAACTAACGTTAAACATAACCAGTTATATACTAACTAACACTAACCTTAACACTAACCATAACCAGTCAATTACTAACTTACCTTAAACATAACCAGTTATATACAAACACTAACCTTTACCCTAACCAGTGAATGACTAACACTAACCATAACCAGTCAATGACTAACTAACCTTAAACATAACCAGTTATATACTAACTAACACTAACCTTAACCCTAACCAGTGGATGACTAACACTAACCATAACCAGTCAATTACTAACTAACCTTAAACATAACCAGTTATATACTAACTAAGACTAACCTTAACACTAACCAGCGGATGACTAACACTAACCATAAGCAGTCAATTACTAACTAACCTTAAACATAACCAGTTATATACTAACTAACACTAACCTTAACCCTAACCAGTGGATGACTAACACTAACCATAACCAGTCAATGACTAACTAACCTTAAACATAACCAGTTATATACTAACTAACACTAACCTTTACCCTAACCAGTGAATGACTAACACTAACCATAACCAGTCAATGACTAACTAACCTTAACATAACCAGTTATATACTAACACTAACCTTTACCCTTAACCAGTGGATGACTAACACTAACCATAACCAGTCAATGACTAACTAACCTTAAACATGACCAGTTATATACTAACTAACACTAACCTTAACCCTAACCAGTGAATGACTAACACTAACCATAACCAGTCAATGACTAACTAACCTTAAACATAACCAGTTATATTAACTAAAACTAACCTTAACCAGTGGATGACTAACACTAACCATAACCAGTCAATTACTAACTAACCTTAAACATGACCAGTTATATACTAACTAACACTAACCTTAACCCTAACCAGTGAATGACTAACACTAACCATAACCAGTTAATGACTAACTAACCTTAACCATAACCACAATTCAAATCCTAGTCTTTAAACTTGAACCACTTCCCCAGTAATGAGGTTCTCTCCTCATTAGGACCAGGTTTTGGTCTCCATGAGGACAACTGGTCCTGACAAGGACAGAAAAAATGTCCTTAAGAGTCAATGAATACAGAAACACACACACACACACAGAAGAAGGCAGATTTAGATCTGGATCTGCATTTGTGTCCAAACACAGACTCAAACATGGCGAGCAGAGCGGGGACGCTGTCACCGCGGCGTGTTCTGAAGATGTTAGAGCGTGGGCGGGAGCGTTGACAGGACACGCCCCCCAGCACATCCACATACACACATCCACACACACAGGAGATTTAGTTATTTTGTGTTTATGTAAATGGTTTCACAACATTCATTCATTTATTAAAATAATATTAAGTGTCTGTACATAGTTGGACCAAAACCTTTATAATATAATCTATAATAATATTGTAGATTGCGACGGACAGGGACAGACAGACAGAGACGGACAGGGACAGACAGGGTTGGACAGAGATGAATGATTGAATCATTGTTTTAATGATGAGTGTGATGACGATGACCTCAGCTTTGCCGTGTCCTTTCCTGTCTTTGTCCTCATGTCTGCTCAAATTTATTATCCTTATATTCTGCTGAAGGGCGGGACAATTATTTATATATATGTATGTGTGAGTGTGTTTGTGTGTGTTTGTGTGTGTGTGTGCGTGTGTGTGTGAGTGTGTGTGTGTTTGCGTGTGTGTTTGAGTGTGTGTGCGTGTGTGTATTCCATCATGAAAAGTGCGATGACACCTTCATATCTGCTCAGTGTTTGTCACAATCGTCTGAAAATCATTGCGTTAGAAACAGGAAAGAGATAAAAAGATAAAAACAACAACATCCTGTGATGTCACATGTTCGCCATCATGTGACATCACAGCCTTGTCTGTCTCTGGATTTTGTTATTTTTCATTATTATTAACATCATATCATGAGTGGTCAGGACAGGAACAGTGTTTGTGTCGGTGTGTAAAAGCTCTTTAACGCTCACACTCGCCCTCTCGAGTCATTAAGGACGTATAAAAGCACATAAACCACAGGAAGTGAGGACATGTTTGTCTCCTTGTCACATTTTTAAAGGGATTCTGAGGAGTTAAGACTTTGTTTAAGGGTTAGATATAGGTTAAGGGAAATGCATTGTGTCTAATGATGTGTCCTCAGTATGAACGCTGCGCGAGAATGTGTGTGTGTGTGTGTGTGTGTGTGTGTGTGATTTAAGAGACACAGCTGTCCAATGGGAGATGACACACACACACACATGCACATACACACCAATACAACTGGGGATAGAGAGAGCGAGCAAGCAAAACATAAAGAGAGAGAGAGAGAGAGTGTTGATTTGGATTCAAACAAGAAGAAATCAGGAAATAGAGAGAGAGAAAAAGCATGAGGAGAATTAAAGAGAGAGAATCTGTGGCTGAGAGACAGTGAGCGAGAAAGAGCGGGAGAAGAGGAGAGAGAGCGCGAGAGAGAGAGAGAGAGAGAGAGAGAGAGAGAGAGAGAGAGAGAGAGAGATCTAGTAGCTGGTTTAAAGCTCAACGCTCTGATCTTTTCCTGCTCTCTCTCTCTCTCTCTCTCTCTCTCTCTCTCTCTCTGTCTCCCTGACTCTCTCTCTCATTCTCACTCTCTTGTGGACGTGCAGCGATGATCCTGAGGTCAACACTGTCTCCTGCCGTCCACACTCTGTCTCTGTCCTCGTCGGTCCACACAGGTGAGACTCAGGTGATTCTCTGTCTCATGGACAAAGACCTGAAGAAGAGCGGGACTGGAATCCAGAGAGGGCGATAAAAAAAAAGAAAAGAAAGAAGAAGAAGAAGAAGAAGAGACGACGAGAGAACGAGCCCGACGACGACAGAGATGAGAGGTGAGAGAGTGTTTTTGTTTTTAATGCTGCTGCTGTTTCTGCCGAGTCATGATATCTCATATATATATGTGTATGTATATATATATATTATATAGTTGTATATATATATATATATATATATATATATATATATATGTGTCCCTGAACTGACTTTGATACTGTTACATGTTACATGTCAACAACACGGTGAAAACTGTCTCACTGTCAAAGTGTCTCCATCGTCTGTGTCTTTTTTTAAACTGTGAGTCATGTGATGTGTTTTAAATTTACCTGTGTGTATTTATTATGATATATATGCACCTACATGTGTGTATGTGTGGGTACATGTATATATATATACATATATATATACATATATATATACACATATGTATATATGTGTATATATATACACATATATACATATACATATACACTGTATATGTATATACACATATATATGTATATTAGTATAAAGTCAAAGTTGTATATTTATCATTTTATTCTTTCTAATCTATTCTTATTATATATTAGTTATAGTACAATTTATATACAGTATGTACAGGGGTGGGGTGGGAATCACCAGAGACGCCATGATACAATATTATCACGATATGGCGAGATACAGTACTGAGTATTTGCGATAAACTCGTGAGAGTGAGCACCATCTAGTGGACTGAAACGTCAATGTTTGTCAAATAAACAAAACGTATGCAGAAAAAAATCGATACTTCTTCTCTGAAAGGTGATAATAATAATAATAATAATAATAATAATATTGTCAGATAAATGATCGTAATCCTTCATTGTATCAATTTTCCCAGACCCTTATATAAATAACGTTGTCACATGTGTGTATTTATCATTTAACTTTTATTCTGAATCTTTTCCTCTCATTATTTATATAGCATGCAAAATATCCTCATATTTCACTGTATACATATTCAGTGAAATTCATTAAAACAGGTATGTTCATTATTATTATCATTATTACAGTTGTGTACATTTATTAGAAATAATACATGCAGTTAGACATGTTGTATACTACATATAGTCAGACTGTGTATGTGTGTACAGTATATTATTACTGCATTATGTGTGTATTCAGTGTATTCATATGAGCACAAAACTTTATGTTTACAACTGTATATTAATATTGTCTCTCTGTGTGAGTGTGTGTACATGTGTTTGTGAGTGTGTGTGCATACATATGTGTGTGTGTGTGTGTGTGTGTGTGTGTAGGTGTGTGAGGACAAAGTTTTCATACAAATGTGTCTTTTTGAGGACATTCATTTTTGTCTTGTCCTTAAAACTATAAAGGACTTTATTTTCAATTAAGACTTTAGGTTAGGGTAAGAAATTTAGTGAAGAGTGTCCTCACTAAGAATGCTGTAAGAGAATGTGTGTGTGTGTGTGTGTGTGTGTGTGTGGCTGGAGGGATACTCTCCTGTGTTGACCTCATTCCAGAGCTTCTGCTTCTTCTTCTTCTTCTGCTCTGTTTACGCGTTTAAACGTATGCATGAGAGTTTGTTTGGTTTGTATCTGTGTGTGTGTGTGTGCGCGCGTGTGTGTGTGTGTCTCTGTGTGTGTGTGTGTGTGTGAGTCACGTGTGTCTCAGTGAATGTGACTGAACATTCTGGCATAAACACACTCTCCATTCATTAACAAGCATGTGATTAACACTAACATCTCAACTCAACCATGTTCTCATGCTAAGTCGTCTTGTTGTTGTTGTTGTTGTTGTTGTTGTTGCACCAAAATAGACTACATATGAAACTGATATTAAAAAAAATTGCAATATGGGCTTTAAATGTACAGCTGACTGAATCGTACGTACTGCACCTTTAAGACTGTCAGTTTATAAATACGACACAGAGATAATGTTTGTCCACAGACATGTTTGGTATATTATATAATTATATTTATTATGTAGAAAATAAATGTGTCAAATACACTAAATATTGTCTATATTCATTAAAAAATACACAGAATTAACACAATGGTATTAAAAATCCAAAATCCTAATTATTTGTGTGATAGCAGAATTTGACCATATTTAGAGTCAGTTTCATAGTTTCTAACACGTAAATAACCTTCATCACATAAAGAAGGTGTGACTCGATTATTCATCGACTTTAAATGAATCTTCAACTATTGATTCTAAATCCATTCAAAGCTTCTTAAGACGTTAAGCACTCTGCTCTGCTGCTGTAACCACACAAACACTCCCTCAGTGGGGTTATGATAGTTTTGCCTGACACAGTGTTTTCAGCTGAAGGATGAACAAAATAATAATAACAACATTAAACCATTTAGTAAATGTGATCATCTGAGAGACGACGACCTCTGAGAGGTCTGTCGACATTCTCTGATCATTCTGTCCCTGACTTTGACCAATCACAGGACAGATCAGAGGACAAAGAGGCTCCTCCTACTGGTGGAAAAGATCACTGCACTAACACAGACAGCAGCTGCCTACACACTGCAAACAAACCGAGGAAAACGGAAGAAAATTCTAACAACAGAGTCACAATCATGTGGAAGAACCTCAACCAGGAAGTACTCCAGTGATCTTACGTACTGCGGCTTTAAATCACAGGTTCAACTCGATTTAACACAAAACTAGCAGGAAACACACACACACACACACACACACACACACACAGAGAGAGAGAGAGACAGTGCATATGCTGTTGTTGTTGTTCTTCACAGATGCACGGATAGGTCGGAGATTCTAGAGGGAGACGCCGCCTGCTACAGGAGAAAATTACATAATTCCCAAATGGGAAAGTACTAAATATTCCCAGTTGAGAAAATGGCTACCGAGCTGCTCATTTAAACCGTCGTGCCTATGGAAACCAAAGCCCACGGTGCAGCTTATTCATCTGCTGCAGTAGCAGCTACATGTGCAGGTGCTGCCTGGCCTGACTGAGCGCTCACTTCAGCGCTCCGCCGGCCCGAGTCCAGCCGCTGCTATAAATACTGCTGTAATGCAGCAGCAGGAATGGAGATGTGAAGTCATCTCAAAGGGAATCAGACACCCAGTATCTGCTGCGTATGGATTTGTGTGTGGGCAGAGAGTGGGTGAGGGGTCAGAGGGCGGAGCTGGAGTCACACGGCCGAGAGGCGGGACTTTCCACTGCAGCTACAACTTTACTTTCTCTGGTGATTAGACAAAGAAAAGTGTTTTCTCAGAATGTGAAAGAACTCATTTTAGCCATTTAACAAAAGCTCAGGTGATAGTAGTAATGTCTTCTACAGGTCTATCCCACTGTTAGACAGGAACCTGGTTTTTCTGTCTCTTTGTAAACCACTCACTCTCCTGCACCAAAGTCCACAGAGAAAATCAGTGATTTTAACATCACACACACACACACACACACACAGACAGACAGGAGCTGTAGATCCACTGCTGCCTCCATCACTGAGTTCTAATGTCGGATTTTGTCACTTCAGTGTTTGAACTCCTTTGTTCAGATTGACCTCAGTGACACAAAGTGACCACACGAGGCAGCAGAGGAGCAGCAGCTGCAGAGTGAGTGCTTTACAAACTTACAGGCAGCTGTGTTTTCAGTGACCAGCGTCTGTATCTGAGGCTACGCTGTGTCCACCTTTCCTGCTCCACCATGTCTGCGTCCCAGTGGACAAAGTGAGGACTCTGAAGACATGGTTTGACTTTGGTGTGGAAGAACCTGACAGAACCTGACCTTTAACCCCATCTAGCACCTTTGGGATGAACTGGAACAGAGACCGTGAGCCAGAACCTGTCTGACCTCATCGCTGCTCGACACACTGAATGAAAGTAATTCACAGAGAGAATGTTGAGGAAAGTGTCGTGGCCCGGCGTCCACATGTTGTATTTTAAAGTCGTGTTTGTGGTTTAGTTGAAGAGTTTGTGTGTACAGCAGTGAAACATGTTTTGTCCTCGTTGTCTCCTCAGTGGTACTCGCGTGTGCCCTCCTCTCCCTCCTCTCCCTCCTCTCTTCATCACATGCCTGTCCAAAGGAGTGTTCCTGCAACAGCGACACCAAAGTGGTGGACTGCCGGGGTCAAGGACTGTACGACATCCCCCGACGACTGCAACCAGACACGCAGGAGCTGTACCTGCAGGACAACCGCATCCGGGGCGTGGGGTCCATGGCCTTCAGGGAGACACCGCTCGTGCGCATCCTCGATCTGTCCAACAACTCCATCGCGTCTGTTTCGCCCACCGCTCTGCTGGGTTTGAGGACTCTACAGCGCCTCAGTCTGGCCTACAACAACCTGAAAGAGCTGGACAAGCGGTTGCTCGGACCGATCCGCTCCCTTACACACCTGGACCTCTCACATAACAGGTTAAGCCAAAAGAAAACTCAAACCAGAAGCGCTGTGACTTGTTGCTCACTCACTCCTGTGCTCTGACTCTCCTCAGCCTGTGGGGTTTACCCGGAGCCATTGTGGACAGTCTGAGGAACCTCAGCCACCTGGGTTTGGCACACAACAGGATAACACGAGTGGACCGCTCCGTGTTGGAGGCTCTGACCCGTCTGGACAACCTCACACTGCGAGGAAACCCCTGGAGATGTGACTGCCAGCTCATCGGCCTCAAACTGTGGCTGGAGACGTTCCTCTTTAAAGGTTAGAGCGCGAGCTGCTCCAGGCAAAGTCTGGGGAGCGTCTGCCATGTTGCTTTCATGTCGGCCATGATATTTCATTATGGTAATATTAAATTATGGTAACGCCGACCTTCAACACCAGAGACGAGTAGAGTGGAAACAGTTGTTCTCCAAACTCATGTAGGAAAGTGACAAGTTTACACTGAGGGATGAGGTCACCATGGCAACATTCATTTGAACTGAGGAGGGAAGTCTCATCTTACACAGTCTCACCTGAACTATATAAAAAAAATCATTCATTTTATAGAAATGTCTTTTTCTATAAAAGACATTTCTGGTCTATAATGAAGATTTTACACTGTGACCCGGTTCCAAGTGAGCTGAGCCGAGCTCATACTGAAATGTGAGAGTCATGAACGCGACATCAAAGCAACAATGTCCAGCTGCAGATCAACGTGAAGAAGACTTCAAAATCCTGAAAACCTCTTATGTAATAAAAGAGTAAGAGAGAAGTGAGTAAAACACTAAAAACAGTAAATCTGTACTAAAAGTAACAAAGTAAATAAAGAAAACAAAAGATAAAATAAGGAGCCGACACTAAAGGGTCAAATAAACTCATTTGTGTCAGATAATAAAACTCAGGTTAAAAAGGTGGAGTATTTAGGGAGACTGGTCCAAAGACCAGGACCATAATAACACAAAGTTCTGCTTCCAAATGTGGTTCTTATTAAAACCCTGAGGGTTCTCCATGGTTCTGACGATAACCAGTAATAGAAACAGGAAGTGAGAGTAATGGTTTTATTATCTCATCTAAATATGATCCATGATCTAAGTGACATGAGCTTTATTCACCACAGCATTTCTTACTTTGCCGTTGATCTCTACAAACACAGATGAACACATGATGTTTCCACGCTACAACAAACCTCTGCCTGCGTCGGTTAGATAATAGAAAATAAGCGTGTGTCCGCCCCGCCCACAGTCCTGTCTCACCCTGACACGCCTGAAACGCTGAAAATTCTAATTAGCGCGGAGCAGAACAATGGGTCGCAGATACAAGGATGTGCTGAACGGAGAGGCAGCGGTTAATGAGGCAGGCGGAGCGGAAGTGTGTGACAGAGCGAGAGCAACATGAACAGTCCTGACTCTCAGCAACACACAGAGAAACAACATTCACATGTTATCACTGCACCAGCAGCACGACGACAAACACCACACAAATGTTCTTGTTTGAAGAAAAACAAGAGAACTTTGCTCACGTTTGTTTCTTTGACTGAAGAAAAAAACTCTGCTTATGATTCCAACAGTGATATGATTCAGTGTCGTCACGTCCACTTAAACAAGCAGCCAAATTCCTAATATTTACTGAAATGAGTCTTCCTTTACTTAAGTAAGCAACATTTAAGAATGTATAACTTATAAAATCTTAAATTTGCGCACACACAAACTGTCACAGTGAGTTTTACTTTTGTATTCAAACAGAATCAGACTGTTTCTGTAATTAAAGCTATATCCCCGGAGCTAATAATGCTATCATTTTTTCTGTGGGCTTTGGTGCAGGAGAGTGAGTACAGGTCGTCTAACAGTGAGAGAGCGCAGTGAACGTAGCTTGAGCCTCAAAGTAACTGAACTGTTCAACTCTGTTGTCAAGGTGGAGCGGTGGACGAGGTCCTGTGCTCTCAGCCAGAGGAGATGAAGGACCGAGACCTGCAGAAAATCCCCTACCAGCTGTTCCACGTCTGCATGACCACCAGCTACCACTACCTGTTCGCCAACATCCACCACCTGGAGTCAGAGAGGCTGCTGCGCACCCACACCCACGGCAACCACGCTCTGCACATCCCCGTGGCGATGGGGGAGGGCTTTGGTGGTGCTGGAGGAGGAGCAGCAGCAGGGGGAGGAGGAGCAGCAGCAGGGGGAGGGGGAGGAGGAGGAGCATCGGCGGCAGCGGCAGCAGCAGCAGGAGGAGGAGGAGGAGGGAGTATCCCAGAGTGTGAACCTAAGCAGAGGCCGCGTCCTGTCAACCTGCGCCATGCTATCGCCACCGTCATCATCACGGGCGTGGTGTGTGGGATTGTGTGTCTGATGATGCTCGCCGCTGCCGTGTACGGCTGCGCCTACGCCGCCGTCATGGCCCGATACCAGCGGGAGCTGAAGAAGAACGAGGAGCTGGCGGCGGCGGCGGCGGCGGCGGCGCAGGCAGCCGATAACGCCACGGCGGACGAGAAGGAGCCACTGGAGAACGCTATCGCCTAAGAGACGCTAACAGGAAGCCTGGACGCCTCAACCCTTTAACCTAAATGTGTTTGGATGCCATATGTGAGCGTGTGCATGAACTAAAGAGAGAGTGAATGTGTTATGTATGAATGAGGGTTGTCACTTTTTATCTGAAAGGTCAAAACATTCAGCCTAGAAGCACATCAGACTTGTCTGAAGGAATTACAGAGAGGTCCAGCAGAGGGCGCTCTGAGCACAAGCAAGCGTGACGGTCCTCTGAGCGACCAAAGACATTTATAAAGAGAACATTTGTAAGTATTTTGGGTTCTAGAGCTGACTCACCTGTTAGCTTAGCTTAGCTTGTAGGCGACACAGTGCATACACTGGTTTAAAGAAAGTAAAATCAGCCTCATTTTGGGGAAATTGCTCTTGTTTTTCACGAGGGCCAGAGCCACGAATGACAGGGGCCAAAACGGCTCCTGGCAGGAATACATGCGAGGAGCCGTCATCCTTCAGATTATTCTTCTCTCCGTGTCTTTGAAGTTAACGAGCATAAAAACTCTTGAAACTTGGCATAGAGTTCAGACTGGCGAAAATGCGACATTGGCATAGTTCCCAGAACTGTGCATTGCTCAAGGGCTCTATAGCGCTCCCTAAGGTGAAAACAGAGGCAAAATTGAGTTCCACCGAATTTCCCCAAACTTGGTGGGGAGATGTTATCGACCAAGACGAACAAAAAAGTCGATCGTAACCGTGACCTCAACTCAACAGGAAGTCGGTCATTTGGAATTTTGGTAATTTGCACCCGACGTAAATGAGCGAGACACATCACAGGTGAAACGTTGTCGGGAGGTTTCGCGGATTTAAAAGTGAGGTCAGGGAACTGCTGAACGCGAGGGCCGATCACGACTGCGTGCAGACCGAGTTCAAACTTGTTTTTGAAAGAAAAAGAAAAAGGTGACAGCCCTGGTGTGCGTTTGTTTTTGTGTGTTCACCTCATTTCTCAGACTTTTTGACTATGCACTGATGACAGGGTTTGTTTGACGGAAAAAACAGGCCAAAGAAATCCAAACGTATCAATTCCATTCTGTCCAAGAAATGCATATCACAGATGAGAAGAAATGGCTTTATATTTATAAGTGTATATATGTATGTAAGTATGTAGGTGTAGAGTAGTATTTAACATGTCAGACTTTGGTTGTCTTTTGGTTGTCGTTCTTAATTTAGAGTCTGATTTTGAGGAGTCACAGAAGGCCGGTGAACTTCTGTTGAACGTTTGTGTTACATTTGTGCTCGAGCGTGTGAGGACGTAAACATGAACCTGAAAAGTAACGGAAGTAAGCAACCGGCCATTACTGCAGAGGAATATACCGCCAACAGCCGCTTCCTGCCTACATGTGTCGTTTTGGTTGTGTGACGTCATCTGGCCAACTTTTTTACAACTCAACAGGTCACCAGGTTCATGCATGCTGTCTGCACATGCTGTGTTTTATAGAGAATTTAAGTCTGTGCCTGATAATGTGACATCATTTCACGTGTTTTGAGTGTTTTCAAAGAATATTTTTCCGTGACGACGGAGGAAATTCGTCAAAGCAATAATGAAACAAAAATGATGACAATGAAACCTGGACCTCTGGTGTTTCTCAGTGACTCTGCACACACACACACACACACACACACACGTCCTTCAGTATGTATTATATAAAAACGGGAAACATTTGATTACTGTATGTGTTCTGACAATCCACTGGAGGAGGCATGCTTCTTTAAAAATGAAGAAACTTATTAAAAAGAGGAGTATTTTTGTCCATGTTGGAGTGAATTTTATTCATTATCTTTGCCGTGTTCTTGTGTGAGTGACGGAGGCCGAAGTTCTGAGAAACGTCAGCGTTTAGCGTTAGTATAACAAACAACCTCTACGGACTTCCTCCAGAACTGCTGTATGTCCAGACTAAGATGCCTGTCTATGCATCTATACATACACTGTGTATATATATATATATATATATACTGTGTATATATACATATATATGTGGTGATGATGATGATGATGATGATGGTGTTGGTGATGATGATGGTGATGATGGTGATGATGGTGACGGTGATGATGATGATGTTGGTGATGATGATGTGTTGGTGATGATGATGATGGTGGTGGTGGTAATGATGATGTGATGGTGGTGATGATGATGATGATGGTGATGATGGTGATGATGGTGATGATGATGATAGTGATGGTGATGTTGATGATGGTGATGATGGTGACAGTGATGATTATGATGGTGTTGGTGATGATGGTGATGATGATGATGATGATGATGATGATGATGGTGTTGGTGATGATGATGGTGATGATGGTGACGGTGATGATGATGATGTTGGTGATGATGATGATGGTGGTGGTGGTGATGATGATGTGATGGTGGTGATGATGATGGTGATGATGATGGTGATGGGGATGTTGGTGATGATGATGATGATGGTGATGGTGATGGTGATGGTGATGATGATGATGATGATGATGATGATGGTGATGATAGTGATGGTGATGGTGATGGTGATGTTGAAGGTGATGGTGATGATGATGATGGTGATGGTGGTGATAGTGATGGTGATGGTGATGGTGATGTTGATGGTGATGGTGATGATGATGATGGTGATGGTGGTGATGATGATAATGATAATGATAACTAGATCGACAATTCCGTGCCGAAATTTTCGAGCGTGCCTGCTGTTCTTGCGGAATGTTTCGTCGGGTGCAGGACTTGTGCTGTTAAAGGATTAAAGGATTGAACCTTTAAAAGATGAAGACAACTTGTATTTTGGTGGAATCACCCTTTAAAAGAGAATAACTCATAAGCCTTCCCACTCCCTGATGCCCCCTCCCCCTTCCGAACACCTGCGTTATAATATCTGAAAATATGGATTGAACCTCTTAAAGTATTTAGACAGAGTGGTATTTTGGTGGAATCACCCTTTAAAACACCAAGAGAGGGAGAAAGAGTTTCACAAGCCCCTCTGTTTCCCATTCATGTGTATGTGGAAATTAATCACAGTTTTTTGCGATTTTTGTCGCCATGGTTACCTAAAACGGTTAGAAAAGTCATAGCACACCAGTCCCGGTCAAGCTGCACGTTTTGATATACTGTAACATGTGTGGGGGTTTTCTCAAAACTGCAGGAGGAGTAGCTGATGATGATGATGGTGGTGATGATGATGATGATGATGATGATGATGATGATGATGATGATGGTGATGGTGATGATGATGGCGATGGTAATCCGTCAGCTCCGTCCACAATCTCTTATCAGCTGTTTACAGAACTTCTAACCTGCTCCAACTAAACAGCCGGAAGACAGAGTTGATTGTGGTCGCTCCAAAGTCTCTCCTCCACAGGGTTGGAGATCTGATCTTCTCCACCTCACTGTCCACGGAGGTTCCTGGGTGTCATTATCTTCTGACACACGCATCAAATCTGTCACTAAATCTGCATTTTTCCATCTCAAAAATATCTCCCTGATTCATCCATGCTTTCATCTCATCACGCCTGTACGACTGCAACGCCGTCCTGTTTGGGATCCCCAAGAAAACCCTGGACAGGCTCCAACACGTCCACAACTCTGCTTCTCACAACAACAGAAACGTTTGTATTTTCACTGTGTTTTTAATGATATAAGTTTATGTACAGTGTGGTGTGTGTGTAATACACTCTGAACACAATGTCTCTGCATTTATCACAGTGGTGGACTTTGCTGCACGTGGGCTGTGGATGTGACACACACACACACACACTGACATTGTGACTCAGGCGATGTCTGCAGGGCCTGTGTGTGTGTGTGTGTGTGTGTGTGATGTCATCAGCCTGTCCTGTTAAGTTAGCGTATATTCCCGAGTCTGCGGCTCAGTGGAGCGCGGGGCAGCGAGAACTGGCCTGAACCAGCTCCACGTGCTGCATTAGCATTCTCGCCTCGACAGCGCTGCTCTCATCGGACTCTTACATAAAAGCCACATCACGCATGGTGCAGCGTTTACAAACGGCACCTGAGCAGGAGGCAGACAGCGCTCTGACATCAGCGTCAGCATGAACGTTTATCTCTGATTTGACAGAACTGTGTTGTGTGGGCAGCATATACTAAATACAGACTCTTCCATCTCTGTCCTTCTGCTCCACTGCTCTCCCCCTTGGCTAAGAGTGAGAGTACCCACAATGCACTGCTTCCATGTCAACACATTCAGGCACCGTGAAATAATTCTTTCACTGTCTGCCCTTTCTTTTTTTTATCATCATTATTATTATTATTATTCATCTAATGTTAAGGTTTGCATTTGTATGAATTTATAATCTATTCTGAATATTTTGACCGCTCAAAGCTGCTTCACGTTCATACGTCTTTCAAACTCACTCGCTGTCGGCACACATGTCTCGCCCAGGGACACATCAGCATGTAAACTAGCAGAGGCGGGAATCAAAGACAATCCAGTGTGAGACGACTTACTCTGCCACTGATCCACTGTCCTGACACACCGTCTTCTTTAAAGCTGTGGACATCTGTTTCTTTATGCCGACATGTTTCAAGCAAACCTCGACCGACTCGTCTTCTGAGGCTAACTCAATGACTGGATTTGAAAAATACCAAGACACTCAAAAGAGGAGGAGTCTAGGACAACAAGCAATAAAAACCCCTGTGTAACAACGACGTGGACTAAAGATATAGATATATGATTAATTTAAATACTTTACACTAAACGTTGAATATTTGCAACTGAATGAACAAAAAACAAAAAACGAGACACATTTATGAACTGTTTACACCTGAGAAAAAAAGCTTTAGGAGTTTGTTACACTGGACAATGCAGCTGATATCATATGGACTTGTGGTTTCTATAGAAGAATCTGCCATTGTTTCACAACATCACAGCTTGTATGATGACAACATTACTGCTGCTGATGATCTAAATTTCTATTTTGAAGGGGATTTTTACTCTTGAGCTCAATTACATAAAAAAAGGAGATTAGTTTCAGAATTCGCAGAAGAAAAGCAGAGACTAATCCTCAGGCCTTTGGGGTGAGGTGGATCGTAAATGAGCTCATATCATGAGATGAAGAAAAAAAACTACTGTGAAACCATCTGCCTCTGATTCTAACCTCACACTTTCCCCCTCGGTTTCTTCTATTTAATAAATTAAACTAATGTGCTGCTTCTTTCCCTCTGGAGCCAGGATCCTCGCTGCAAACCATCAACACACTGATTGCACTCAGTTGCGTGATATGGGCGCGACGTTGTGGGGCGTCTGAGTCATGGAGATGTGAGATGAGGCAGAGGCCACAAAGTAATCCTCTCGGCTACACTCAAAAAAAAAGAAAGGATTGTACAAAATGTGTTTATGAAAGTAAGAATAGGAAGAGAAAGTGGGAAACCTGGGGTCAACCATTCAAAGTCAGCGCAAGAGAGGTGAAGACGAGGGTGTAGGTTGGGTGGAGACGAGTGTCATGGCTCATGTGACAGACGGACAGCAGTAGAAATGAAAGGGGAGGTCTGAGACCTGATATGATGCATGACTCGGAGACAGGAGGCACTGGAGCTGGAGGTGGCGGAGCTGAAGATCCCGAGATGAGGGTGACCAGGATTAGAAATGAGCACATAATCCAGGGACAGACCAGGTTGAACGGTTTGGAGATAAAGTAAATGAGTCAAGGTTGAGATGGTTTGCTCATGTGCAGAGCACGGACAGTGATTATATTGATGTTACAGATGGAGCTGCTGGTCAGGAGGAACAGAAGAAGACCACAGACAAGGTTCATGGATGTTGTGAAGGACATAAGTACAGGAGAAGAAGAGACTGCCAAATAATGCACCATTTTAAACAACACAAATTGACTACCAAATAGTAAGCTGTTCTATATAACCAGCAACAGACTGCCTGCCAAATAATGAGCTGTTGTAAACACAACCAAACAGATCGACTGCCAAATAGTGGATACGTACACCAGGAAATTACTTAATATACTTAATAGTGAATACGTCGACAAAGAAACTGACTGCCAAATAGTGAGCTGTTCTATAAATCCAGCAACGGACTAACTGCCAAATAATGATCTATTCTCCATATCAACCAAGAAACTGACTGTAAAGGTTACGGTTGGGTCAGGTTAAAGGTTAGTCAGTGGTAGTTATGGTTATGGTTATTGTTAGAGTACGTCTCCAGGAAATGAATGCAAGACACTGTAATGTCATCTGAAGTCATGGCAAACAGACTGTGTGTGTGTGTGTGTGTGTGTGTGTTAGAGAGGGAGAGAGAGAGAGAGAGAGACACTTCAGTTCCCACTTACCCGCAGCTATGGGTGATTTCCTCTCATCCAGAAGCTGAATGGCTGTGCTGGCCAGTACCACACTCTTGTTTTCTGATCCTGAGCCACACACACATACACACACAGTTTGCATCATAGTCATATAATCATTTCTAACATTCTGTTCTAAAGTGACCACAGAGTGATTGGAGAGAGAAACACTGAGCAGAGTTGTGTTTCACACAGTCCTGAGAGGAAGTCGGCGCGAGTAAATAAGAGGCTTTCACATCACTGATGTAGAGCCTGAGGCCGACGACAGACGAGAACACACTCTCCCTGTGGAGGAGAAACCAGCTAAACTGATATACATGTGTGAGTGTGTGTGTGTGTGTGTGTGTGTGTGTGTGTGTGTCTTTTTGGGCAGAGTCAGTGTGGAAAGGACTGAACCTCTTCCTATCGTATCTTATTACAGCCCACAGCAATCAGTCGTTTCCACAAGAACACAGTCCAGAATTAATAAGAGAGGAAGCAGAGGAAAGGATGTGTGGCGAGAGAAAACAAGCAAAAAAATTTTTTTTTTGCATAAATTTATTTGTGCTTTTGACAAACTAATCAGATTTCAAATGACCTCATGGTGGAGTCACAGAGGCGAGTTTTATTTAAACAAATAAAATCGTTAGTGATGGCTTTTCTCAACTGATATCTGATTTGACTACAAATCCAGCAACAGACTGCCAAATAGTGAGCTGTTCTATACATCCACCGAGAAACTGATTAATAGTGTACTGTTCCATACATCCACAAAGAGATGGACTGCTAAATAATGAGCCGTTCTTGATATCCACCAAGAACCTGACTGCCTAATAATGAGATATTCTCTATATTAACCAAGAAACTGACTGCCAAATAGTGAGCTGTTCTATAAATCCACCAACAGACTGACTGCCATATAATGAGCCATTCTCTATATTAACCAAGAAACTGACTGCCAAATAGTGAGCTGTTCTATAAATCCACCAACAGACTGACTACCAAAAAATGAGCCATTCTCTATATTAACCAAGAAACTGACTGCCAAATATTGAGCTGTTCTATAAATCCACCAACAGACTGACTGCTAAATAATCAGCTTTTCTACATATCCACCAACAGACTGATTGCCAAATAATGAGCTGTTCTCTAATGTACATCAAGAAGAAGAAAACTGAAGAAACTGACTGCAGAGGGGGGAATGAAAATGTGGAAGTCACCTGTGTTGAAAGGTAGGGAGTAGACGAAAGTTCCAGGAACTTGTTCTGCCGCTCTCTTGTACCACAGGGGAAAGTGATCGGCGTTGAACACGCCCTCTTTGTCCTCAGCTGTCAGGAAGTCTCTTGAAGCAGACAGGAAGCAGAGATGACTCAAAGGTACTTTAAACCAGAGTTTATATCTGATGACGACACTTGTAAAACAGTAGCTGGATTAGTCTTGATACAACATACTGGTTTGTGAGCTGGTCAGGAACAACAAACAGGTTGATTCTGGAGAGGCCGGTTCTTGTGCCCAGGTAAGCAATTTCTACCCCTTTATCAGAGTTCCTGTGGATTATCATACAAATACTTAACATCATATTTGTTTTTTTCCTGAGTAACAAATTGAGAAACAGTTGAAAACATACTCAGACTTGTTGAGGACCAGGCTGGTCCAGTAAGCCTCTAACGGGGCGGTCACTACTGCATCAAAAAGAACTTCCTGAATCAGCTCCTTGTCACCTGAACAAAGCAGAAAAGTTATGATTTCACACATGAATCCTCTTTAAATCACTGATTCTCTTTAAAAGTGTGGTTGTGTGAGGTTCTGACCCTGCACCGAGGCTGGGACACAAGGAAACACAGACTTCAGTGACTTAACAACAAGCTTCACGTCTTTGTCTCACTGTTAAACAATGTTTAACTGAAGTTTGTAAACCACTCACTCTCCCACACCAAAGTCCAGAGAGAAAATCAGTGATTTTCCACTGCTGCCTCCATCACTAAGTTCTAATGTCTGATTTTGTCACTTCACTGTTTGAAATCCTTTGTTCAGATTGACCTCAGTGACACAAAGTGACCACACGAGGCAGCAGAGGAGCAGCAGCTCCTGTGTCCCCGCAGCTAAAATCACTGATTTTCTCTCTGAGGTTTGGTGTGGGAGAGTGAGTGAGTGGTTTACAGTCAAAAACAGCTGTCTGATGAAGTGAGTGTCCTCTCAGCACAGGGGGCGCTCACAGTAACACTACAGGAAGTCAGGCTGTGGAGGATTGAACTCACATTGCAGGTGAGGTTCATAACCACCGAGGTAGAGTTTGATGGCCTCTATCTGGGCCAGGTAACGATGCTCTGGGTGCTCGTCAGTGTTGCAGTAGGTCCTTTAAACACACATTTGTTACAATGATCATTAACTCTTTTAACTCTTTACTTTTCAAAGCTGAGTCTTACGTCCTGTTTTCACCTGAGTGGGTTTTTCCTTCTGTAAACAACTTTAACAACAAGTAAACTAAAATAATCACACACAGTGGAACAGATTTTGGTATGTGTGTGTGTGTGTGTGTGTGATCAGATTCTTTCATCCAGATCTGATCTAGATTATGGATCTGTATCTTGGTTCAGTCCAGTTTGTCGTGATTATGTAAAGATGGTGCGAGCTGTAAGAAGGTAAAGTTCTGGATCCAGTGGTATTTCAGTCTTGGAGAAGTTCTTTGCCCTCTGACGGTTCTTGTTTGTCAGTTTAAATTTGATTAAAAGCTTCTGCAGACGTGGATTTAGGAGAATTAGCTTGACAAGCGTTTACTGTCATTTGTTTAGATGTTTCTTCCCCATCGTGGTGACCACGAGTCATCGAGTCCACGTCGTGCAGAGCCTCACGCTGCTGTCTCTCTGTCCTACACTACAGTGGGATTATACACGTAAGTGTGTTTCGGATCCGGACCGACGGTGGTGTCACATGATGTTCTTACCACTCGTCTGCCAGCGCCACATCAGGATGCTCCAGGTCGTGAAGTCCTGTAACGACAAGAGAGCGAGTGTATCGCAGAGAGAAGAGCTCTGCGTGTGAACTCATACACCTCACACACACACACACACGCACACACACACACACACACACGCTGGGGATGAAAAATGTGTTTTCTGAACGGACGTGACAGGTCTGATTAGATCAGGAAGAGCCAAGTCATGCTCAGAGGGTTTTCCTCTTGATGGACATGTTTGGAGAAACACACACACACACACACACACACCGCGTCGTGAATATTAACATGCATGAGTCTTGACATAAAAATAGACACAGAGACTCTGTCGAGACGAGGAAAAGCCCAGAAACCCTTTGACCTTTCACTTCCTGACCTGAATGTGTGTGTGAGTAAAGATAACTCTTCTTCACTGTGTGTTCACATGTGTTCAGGTGTCCTCGTCTATGAAGGACAATCACGACTGTAAAGACCTGGTTTGACTTGACCTTTCACCCCATCCAGAGCCTGTGAGCCAGACCTGAGATCAGTGTGTGACCTCATCACTGCTCCACAGACTGAATGGACACTAATTCACTGTAGAAACAATTCAAAGTCTGTGAAGGTCGGGCGGGAGATGTTTGATTGTGCTGAAGCTCAAACACAGTGGTTTTCATCCCAGACGAGAAATCACTTCCTCACCTTCCTCCACTGTGACGTTCCCTCTGAAGAAGAACTTCCCGTGGCCTCTGGACAGAGCGACTCCCAGACTGTCGATATCAAAACAACAACAACAATAAGTCATTGTTGTGTGGAAGAAACAGGGAAATGGACGGCGGCGTCTCACCTGAAAGGAGTTCCCTGGATGTCTGTGTAGTAATAATCATTGTGCAGCACCAACACACGTTTCTGAGACACACAGGAAGAGACACAGTGAGACACAGTGAGACACAGTGAGACACAGTGAGACGAGGCTGTCAGGTTATTCCCTGGACTCTGGCTCCATCTAGTGGACAACAGCGTCCATGCTTTACGACTGGTCACAGAGGAGATGGATGTGCTGCTGTGGTCGAATCAGGAGAGTGTGTGTGTGTGTGTGTGGGGGGGGGGGCTGTACACGTACACACACACACACACACACACACACACACACACACACACCTGGACACCTCTCTGTTTTTCACAGGCAAATAATAAAAGAGAATCACTGCTGCTGTGTCTCTACTGTATTAAGCAACATGTGCATGGTGAAGATAAGGGGCTCTAACACGCACATGCACACGCACGCACACGCACACACACACACACACACACACACACATGCGCGTCCGTGTCCTCACCCCTTTGTCGATGCTCTTCTTCACCTCCATGGAGAACGTCCCCGTCTTCCTGTTGACCATCGCGTTTCTCAGCTACAAACAACAACAACTGTGATTAAAGGCAGAGTTTAGACTGAATCCAGGTCCCTGTTGTTGGTCATGTTCTCACTCCGCTGCACCACAGCAGCAGCTGTCGGGGGTTGCTGGTTCGACGCTGCCTTCATCAGTGACTCTGTGTCACCAGGCACTCGCGCGTCATTTCGGTTAAAATCATGGTTTTTGTCGACTGACTTTGGTGCAGGGGAGTGAGCAGCTTCACAGAGTGACAGCAGAGAACACGTGATTATGATCACATGGATTCTTTTGTTTCTCACCGCGTCGTCCTTGTCCTCCCACTCCACCTCAGACAGGTCCACGCTGCTGTAGTTGGGTTTCCTCCGCTTTTTGCTGTCTCCATACTGAACACAGACACAGACACAGAGAGAAACAACTCGTTTGTTTTTAAACTCGGAGCGTTTTTCCATGACTATGTTAAAACCTACAGTTTATACAGAAGCTATAAGAATGTGTAACAGCGTCTTATATCCTCTATTTCAGCACAACTTAGACAATCTGATACAAAAACACAATGAAAATTTCACCTTCAACTATAAAAACACACCTGAGCAAAAAGTCAGATTGAATTTGTGAAATTTGCTATTTCAATTTCTAATTTGTGACTTCTGCACAATTATTGCTGTTTTATATCACGAGTAAAAATGTGATGTAAAATGAATCAGAACTTTGACACTTGTGAATTATTATTATTATTATTATTATTATTATTATTCCCATGGAAATGGAAGAGTTAACGTGTTTCAAACAGTGAGCGATCGAGGGAAGAATGGAACGATTAAATAACGTGTGAGTCACGTTACTCTCGTTTTCCATGTGATTGATTTGGACGTTAAATCAAAGTAACACAGGCCACTGTGTGTGTGTGTGTGTGTGTGTGTGTGTGTGTGTGTCAGCCTCCCACCTCTCATTAGCTGTTTAACACTGATCATTAGTGTCTTTAATTAGACCACCGTTAAAACCATCTGTCTGTCTCACTGTCTCTCTTCTCCGTTTCTCCTCCTTTCATCCCTCCACTCCGTCACTACTCTGCTCCGCCCCCCCCCGTCCTCTTGTGAGAGCAGAGAGTACAATAGAGTTAATCACAGCCATGCAGGTGCTCTATCTCTGTCTGTGGCCCGGTGCATACGCTGAGCTCACACAAACACACAAACACACACTTACTGTGTAAATCAACATCAGCGACCGACTCGACACGAAGCCAAGAGTGAGCAGTAATCAAAACAATCATGTGTGTTGTGTGTTGGAGGTGTTGATCCTCTGCTGCCTCCATCACTAAGTTCTAATGTCTGATTTTGTCACTACAGTGTTTAAAATCCTTTGTTCAGATTGACCTCAGTGACACAAAGTGACCACACGAGGCAGCAGAGGAGCAGCAGCTAAAATCACTCATTTTCTCTCTGGACTTTGGTGTGTGAGAGTGAGTGGTTTACAAACTCACAGTGAGATAAAGACGTTATAGATTTCATGAACAGAGACTTTATAGATCCACATATAAAGACTAACTGTGACGACCTGTCAGTAAAACACACAACCTCAGAAAACCTCAGTGTGTGTGTGTGTGTGTGTGTGCGGTTGTGATGAGATCACATGATCACATGACTCACCAGCGGACGCAGATCTGGGTGCGTGAGGATGTAGCCGTTGTTGGTAATTGCAAAGGCGTAGCCGTGAATGCCCAGCTAGTCACAAAACACAAAAACACACACATGACAATTCTGCAGCTCATTGTGCGTTTGTGCTAAACTGTACCTGCAGTCATGTGTTCACACACAGAAACAAATCATTCACCTTCATATCTATGAATGAAGAGGGACAAGTTAGCAGTGGGGACGTGACGGGGACGTGACGGGGACGTGACGGGGACGTGACGGGGATGTGACGGGGACGTGACGGGGACACTATCAGGACACGTACGTACACAAAATGTGTATAATTTTCTCGTCATGACTGGAGGAACGAGCTGAAGAATCAGAGACGGACGTGATTTGTGTGTGTTTGTCAGGACGCTCTGATGTTAGTCCAGATTAAAAACAACACAATTGTGTTTATTACTTACTGTATACTTACTCATAGATATGTTTGTATGTGTGTGTAACTGCTTTAACGCTTACTAGTACGAATAATAATATTCACAAGCTCCTAAGAAGGTTCCTGCGTTGTGAATTTGCTTTTCCGACTTCTTTGACACGTTTGTTTTACATGAGTTTTTATTAGAGTTCACTAACGACTCATATTTCACGACATTCACAAACATGTAATGTAATGTGATGTGATGTGATGTGATGTGATGTGATGTGATGTGATGTAATGTGATGTAATGTAACGTGACGTGATGTAATGTATTGTGATGTGATGTACTGTACTGTACTGTAATGTGATGTACTGTAATGTACTGTGATGTAATGTAATGTAATGTGATGTGATGTAATGTGATGTAATGTGATGTGATGTAATGTGATGTAATGTGATGTGATGTAATGTGATGTGATGTGATGTAATGTGATGCAATGTGATGTAATGTAATGTAATGTAATGTTATGTGATGTAATGTAATGTAATGTGATGTAATGTGATGTAATGTGATGTGATGTGATGTAATGTGATGTAATGTGATGTGATGTGATGTAATGTGATGTAATGTGATGTGATGTGATGTGATGTGATGTGATGTGATGTGATGTGATGTGATGTAATGTGATGTGATGTGATGTAATGTAATGTAATGTGATGTAATGTGATGTGATGTGATGTGATGTAATGTGATGTGATGTGATGTGATGTGATGTGATGTAATGTAATGTGATGTAATGTAATGTGATGTAATGTAATGTGATGTGATGTGATGTGATGTGATGTGATGTGATGTAATGTAATGTGATGTAATGTGATGTGATGTGATGTAATGTGATGTAATGTGATGTGATGTAATGTAATGTAATGTAATGTGATGTGATGTAATGTGATGTAATGTAATGTAATGTAATGTAATGTAATGTAATGTTATGTACTGTAATGTAATGTGATGTAATGTGATGTGATGTGATGTGACAAACATCACATCTGATACTGATACTTTTACTGCCATTCCTACAAATATGGATACTTTTACTGCCATTGCTACAAATATGGATACTTTTACTGCCATTTCTACACATACTGATACTTTTACTGCCATTTCTACAAATATGGATACTTTTACTGCCATTCCTACACATACTTATACTTTTACTGCAATTTCTACAAATACGGATAGTTTTACTGCCATTTCTACAAATACTGATACTTTTACTGCCATTTCTACACATACTGATACTTTTACTGCCATTCCTACACATACTGATACTTTTACTGCAATTTCTACAAATATGGATCTGATCTAAGGCCAGGTGTGAAGGAGCCTCCATGTGGGTTGAAGTACCTTGTATTTGGGAATGGTCTTGAGCAGCTCGGACACAGGCACGTCTGTCCCCACCACACCGAGGAGGATGCCGCGGTTTCTCTGTGGACATGTTTGAGAGGTTGATGTAACACAGTCTCACACCGTTTCATAAACAGTTTTCCATTAGTGACGCTCTGATGTTTCCTAATTTACAGACTCCAATCAAACTGGAATTAGTGTCTATCAAACACCAACATAATGAACCATTATTTCACAATTTGCATCTCTTCTCTCTGAATCTCGTTATGCTGGAAGTGATTACATCCTTTTTCTTTTTTCTTTAATTAAAGCTGCAGGAAGAGAAGTTGTGAAACAGAGTTTTTCTCGCTCAGTGTGAACTCACCGTCTCGTTCTTGGTACTGAACACTGGCATCGCCACCGTGGTCATCAGGACTGGAACTTGACCGTCGTCCAGCTGTGTCACATGATAGAAGACGTGATGGAATGAGGAGAAACAGGGAAGTCAATGATGTTTATTCATGCTCATTATTTGCTCATTAAATATTTGCAAAAATAGGAGTGAAATAGGTTCATTAGCATTAGCTCTCCCACAACAGTTGTGTGTGTGCGACGTCACAACTCCAGGACCAAACTGGCCCTCGTTCTTCAGATAATCCAAAAACAAACTTCAGCAGAGGATGAATGATGATGTCACAGTGAACTTCGGCATCATCACATCATTACAGGTGACCCTGACTCGTGTCCACCCGGGGGACGAGTGTCCTTTAAACCTGTGCTTCATTATCCTGACCCAGGAGAGAACGTCCTGCCCCGAGTCCCAGCGGGGTCACTCTTCAAAGACTCATCATACAAAACCTGCGACCTATAAAGCAAGGTCAGGGTTTACCCGAGCTAAATCTGCATCATCAGTGCTCGTGTGTTTGTCTGCATCAGTCAGAGTAAAAGAGAATGTGAGTCCTTCCTCACGCTCAGGGTCAAAAAATAAAAAACTCAGTAATGTCAGAAACAATTCGGATTAAAAGCGGACATTTGAGAATGTACTGAATCAAATTTCCTTTGTAACACAGACGGAGACAACGAGAGAAACAGCAGAATCCACACGGACTCCCTCAGCTTAATAAATAATAAATGGATTTAAATGGATCGTTGAAAAACCTGGACCGGTGCTTGAAATTGTGTAACTTCACTTCATTCCCTGCTTGTTTACTGGGACAAGAACATTAGTCCAGTTCATGTTTTCACACGTCTTCCTGGATATAAGGATAACTCTGTCGCGCTGTGACAGTCCGTATGACTCAGATTTTGGCCTTGGACAAGAAATGAGAGGACGTGTGTTTGAGGGAAATGATCTCGATGATATCTCCATATTTGTTGCTGAGACAAAGAGACTGAGCTTCCTTCCTTCGGTGTTTGTTGAAGCCTGCAGGAGGCACTGGGAACGACCCACCTCATGTCATGTTTTCTTTCTGCACCGATTCATTCATTCATTCATTCATTCATTCATTCATTCATTCATTGTCTCCCGCTTTATCCGCGTCGCCGGAGACGATCCCAGCTGACAGCTGAAGGCGGGGTTTACCCTGCACAGGTTGCCTGTCCATCACAGAAACATTCACTCCCACATTCACACCGACGAGCAATTTGGAGAATCCAATGAACCTCCGCATGAGAACCCAAAGGAAACCCAAGTGTCTGTTTGCTGCGAGGCAACAGTGCTCGCCACTATTCCACCATGTTGCCTCTGTGCACGGATGTTCTGGGATTATCTACGACAGGAGTTTAAGTTTTGTTCAGGATGACAGAAAACATTTCATTACCTTGACATGTTTGGACCACAGCCAGCAGGGGGCGTATAAAAAACAAAAAGACCTTTTTGGACTGAGGTCTCAGTTCCCTCAATCAGAACCAGAACTTTAGCTCTGGAGGTCTTATTCTTCCTGCTCCCTTTCATCATCACAAGGTAAATCTACTGTCTCGTCTTTTCCTTTGACTTCTTACTCACTTCCTCTCACTGTCCTTACACTTGTCCTCAAACACACCTCCTCTCTCTTCCACCCTTTCTTCCCTCCCCCACCTCCACCCTCCCATCACCGCGAGCCCCAGTGTCAGCTCATCTAACAGAGAGGGAAACAAAGCCAAATGATCCAGAGAATGATGGATGGTGCTGGAGGTGAGGAGGAGAATGGGAGGAGAGCAGTAGCAGAGGAAGAGTAGACCACTGTTACTCCAATAATGATTCATCTGACGTTATTAATATGACGTTTATTAGCAGATTTGATGATTTGGCTTTTAAACAAGTGAATGATTTCAGATCACTGTTGTCACAGGCCGCAGGTTCTATGCTAAAGCTAAGGATCGTGTCTCAGTCCGGTTTCACTCAGCAGAAGAAGCATGTTGTGATGTGACTGTGTGCTGATGAGGCGAGGGCAGATTACAGAGCAGCTAATCTCAGCCCACACACTGAACATCACACAGACCCCGACCAATGCCTCCCGTTCACAAACACAGTCACACGCTCACACTGATGAAGCACAGGCAGCACAAACTCTGTCGTCCAACAACAACCACGTCTGATAGAGGTGTGTGATACCGAGAAACCGTCCTGAACACTAGAATAATAATAACAGAAAGTTAAACTCATCTGTCTTCAAGAGCATCTTCTGTCCTAGCACTCACCTTAGCCCCTCCCCTGTACCTTAGCCCCTCCCCTGCACTCTCACCCTATAGTGGAGTTCTTTCCAAGTTCTTCTATGGAGCTTATTTCTCTCTTGTGAGTCATTTGGATAAAGCGTCGGCTAAATGCTTAGATGTAAACATGTAATAGACTATCTTAAACCACACCTCCCTAACCCTTAGTGATTAGTGGCTCGTCCCTCAGCCCTTGCCCTGGCGGGGAACTGCTTGTCCCAGTCTTGTACAAAAAGACTCATTTAGTAAATGTTTAGGTTAAAAAAAGTAACTAAAATGTGTCTTAAAACATCTTCAGTCATCTGTGTTCTCTGTCTTAAGTTAACAACAGCCGTCTGATGATAACGTGGATGTTGTTTCAAAGACAAATGTGTGTGAGATGCAGAGAATAAAATGTCTTTTCATACAGTTCTTCTTCTTCTTTAACATATCATAGTTATTTCTCTGAATTTGACTCTACACGACCTTTTAGATAAAAACCTCCACTTGTTTTGTTCACAGCTTAAATCAGGAGAAATCATTTTTGTCAATATCACACACCACTAACTGTTGACGAGCAACATACTGCACACGACACCGTCAAACACCATGGGTCAGTGTCGGTCACCAAACTCAAACGCCTGCAGCTCACATCACATCACGTCACATCAGAGGCCAAAATGCACATGCAGAAAAACAAATGCACACCAGGGTGAAAACACAGCGACGGCCTCAAGCCAGGCTTTGATTTGAGTTTAGTTTTACCTGTTGTGCTTGGGGGAGCTAAAGAGAGCAGATCAGTGGAGGAGGAGCAGAGAGGAAAAGATGGGAGGAGACAGAGTCAGTACTTTTGTGTCATGAAGAGTCACAAAGTCCTTCAGTGGATTTTTCCACTGAGCGGAACTGCAGCTGCAGCGGATGCATAGACATTAAGGCTGCAACGAACCATTATTTCCATAATCGATGAATCGTTTGGTCCGAAAAACGTCAGAAAATATCAGAAAATATTGATCAGTGTTTGTCAAACATGGACATGATGATGTTCTCAAATGTCTCATTTTTGTCCACAAACCAAAAATGATTCACTTTTTAAGGATTTCTTTGTTTTATCGAGCAAAGAAACCTCCAGCTGCGTCTTACAGTTACAGTATATGCTGATGACACTGTTTTATATACATATACATATACATATATGTATATATATATATATATATACATATACATATATATGTATATATATATATACACATGTATATATATATACATATATACATATATGTATAAATATGTATATATATATATATTATAAATTACTACTTCCATGAATCTGTAGAATATTTTCTCAATTTATTGATGAGTTGTTTGGTTCATAAAAGTATTGATCATCAGTGTTTGACAAACTCTGGGAATGACAATGTTCTCAAACCAACACGATTCAGTTTGAATGACTTCTTTGTTTTAAGGAGCAAAGAAACCAGGAAATATCCACATTTTAGAGGATCCATTTTTAATAATCGATTAATCGAATAATCGTTGCAGCCCTAATTGACTTTGACTGCAACTTCAAAAATATGGACAGGGTCAATGACAGGAGAGGAGGAAACAAGCTGAAACTGCTGAGTCACTGCTGAGTCACAGCTGAGTGCATACACTTCGACTGTGATGAAGGGACTGAAGGAAAATGAAAGGAAAAGAAAAGAGCGATGATGAACAGGATTTGATTTCCTTGTGCTGTAGTTTTCACAGTCTGTGGTGAGCGATGATCAATCACGACTACATTTACAATTTTTACAAAATTATGAGATACATTATCTCATAATTAAGACTTTTTCTGTTTAAAGGGTTCAATTACTAAATGTTTTTACTAGAAAATAGATAAATATGTAATAAATCAACTGATTGATTGAGTCTGAGTGTAAGAATATTCAGTATATATTATATTCATCACAAATAAGATGAACTGCCAAACTGAATCTACATAATATTTAAAATATGTTAAAGTTTTGGTTAAAATGTACTATTGCTCAAGACCAAAGTGCTTTATTTTATTATCACATTATATTCACGGCTTTAAAATAGTCCTGTTCTTGTACTCGCCCTAAACAAGTGAATGCTTTGCTTGAATTTCTTCTCAAAAACGGTAACAAAAAGAACCAAAAAAAGAATATAAAAAATACCACTGAACAATCAGGATCGATCAAAGTAGGAGTTCCATTAAAAGCTTAATAAAACTCATCTGTAACTTTAGAAACAGCTGCTGTTCAAACTCCATGGACACAAAATATAACTGAGCATGAAACAGATTATTTTTAAATCTCCACCACAGATGCGTTAAGAATGGACAGGGATGAAATTATCTGATTAAAAAACACTTTTTACTCGAATAAATAAAAATAAATGCCACTTTATAGAACCCATGTATAATACAGGGTTCCCACACCTTGTTTGACATCAAATTCAAGGACTTTCCAGGAACCAATTCCCTCAGAATGTGCAGCAGCTCTGCATCTGGACAAGTGATTGTCCTCAAAGTCCGTCTTTGTCTTTTGTCTTTGGTGAGACAGAGATTCCCCAGACATCACGTCGTCATTTTTCTCTCTTTCTTAGCTTTACTCGCTCATTGTTCTGCACGGAATCTCACGTCAACGGCGGAGAGAGAGACAGTGGACAGTGAGTCATGATGTCTTCACGTCTGTCCTGCGTCGTCTCTTCTACGTACATTAAGCAACGCAGGGCATCAAACTGTAGGTGGCGTTGTCACAAACAAGGGAGACCTTTACTTAAATATCAACTTCACTTCTCTATTGCACAACATTCAAGCACTTTCAAGGACCCATGTCTGCTTAGGGTGATTTTCAAAAACTTTCAATTTTCAAAAAACTTTCAAGGCCTTTGAATTTTTTTAATTCACAGACTTTCAAGGATTTCAATGACTCATGTCTATTTTGGGTGATTTTCAAAAATTTTCAAGGGCCTTGCATTTTAGGTGTTTTTTTTTTTCAAATTTGCATTCAAGGATTTCAAGGACCTGTGGGAACCCTGATAATACTCCAAAATAGTTGACTACCCCTAACAAGCACGAATAGCTGCTAATGTTGGTGTAAAAAGAGCAGTGACTGCAGTCATTTGTGAGTAAATGCTGATTCTATCGATGTTTATGGTGTGGGTGTGTGTGTGTGTGTGTGTTGGTAATGGTACAATCAGAACTCACCAATGTTCTACTAAAGCTACACAGCTCCCAAACACACACAGGAGGCTCATTGACTTAATGGCTCCATCTGCTGCGAACAAACTCTTTGACACATTCACAGTGAGCGACGCGCTGTAAACATGTTACTGCCTTCTTATCCACACTACCTTCCACTGGATTATACGCTGAAAATGCACAAGTTTACTCTTCACTTCATCGTTCAAGGGTACAGGACCCACAATGCACTGGGGCACGTGTGATCGGAGGAGACAGTCACTCACGGTGTTGTCGATGTAGGCCTCGGTCCACACCGTGTCGTGCTCCCGGTCGATCACCTTGGGACGACTCAGCACGTGAAGATACTCCATCACGTTCTCCTGCACATCTGCCAACGTGGAAATCTGAGTGAAGTAGCCTGGTGGACAGAGAGGGGTTTACAGAAGAGAGAGGTTATTTCAGACATACATACAACCTTTATGCTGTGGTCATATCACAAGAGAGACGATTGACTGACTTTATTCCCAGGTGTTTCTTTTTTTAAACCGTCTCTGGAGATAAAACCTCTCGTGGAAGTTCTAGATATATACAGAAAATAAAATGTGACACCTGAAACATGCCTGGAAAGAGTTAGAAGGGTTCTGGAAGGTTCCACGATTAGTCGGCAAGCTGAAAACAGGAGAGGGAATGAATCTTTAGCAGTTAACACAGCTAACTACTAAACATGATGATGACCTGGATGAATGAGAACCTTCAGCGACGGGAATGAAAACTGGGTTCTGAGGGAACATCGTAGCCTGGCTCATTTGAGAAAAAGGGTGACGTCACCTCCTACTTTCAGGAGGCGTGACCAACAACAGACGTAGTTGAAAATGCCTCAACTGGATAGACCTACAACCAACCAGACCCATTGTACAGATGACGTACACAGAGCAACGGAGAACGCGCCCAACTCTAGTGAGCGAAAATCAATTTAGAAACCAACAGGGAGCCAAGACCTGAGTTAGATGTTTGTGCATCTTTGGAACATTTGTGCAAAGTTCCCTTTTTTTAAGAGATTCTACAAATCAAATCACTGGCAGAGTCAGCTAGTTTCACCCAAGCTAGGAGCTTCTACCAAAGAAGCGTTAGACTCCTAAAGCAAGGAAGGGGCGTGGCTCACCACTTCCTACTGTCACTCGGCTCAAAAACTAGATTGCAAAAAAAACAGCTTGCCCAACATCTGCGGCCAATAATATTGTGAAAAGTTTCAGGAAATCAAAGAAGAGCAGAAAGCACTGGTGAGTGTGCGTGAACACGGAACCCTCAGGTGGTAAATTAAGTGAGAAACATGCTAATGCTAATAGCATGCTAACACGGCGGCTACAGATGCTTGGGATTAGCACTGCAACCATGGAAGAGTCCACCATTTAGCCCAGTTTTTGAAGAAACCATCACCTCTGACATCAGGAGTCCCTAAATCACACACATGTCGATGCTCTGTTTCTGCAAACCTGTGTCACATCCAGCATCAGCTCAGCTCAGATATCTGTTCAGCTCGGTCACAGAGCAGAGAAGCTTGTGTGGCAGCTCGCAGGTATTTGCTTGGTGAAGCAGACGGAGCACATAGAAGCGATAGCTGCACAATTCCCTGCGGTGCTGTACAAGTGAGTGCAGACCAGCATGGTTCTGTGAAAGGGTAAGTGCTATGGAAATGTAACAGAAAATCCCATCTCAGTTAAACCAAATGTGATGCCATTTCCTACAGCGTTAATGCCGCCATTATGATGCTAATGTGCAGGAAGGAATATACTGTTATCTCAGCGGGGTTGGGGGGGGGGATCCGGGACACGGTGAGATCATTTCAATCCGTCTGTTAAAAAACCAAAACACCTCCACCACCACGAGGAAGCTCTGGGATAAAATCACAGCTGAGGGAAATAGATTTAGGGGTCAATGATCCTGGAGACGACGCAGAGAGAGTCACAGAGTCACAGTATGATGGATGCCACGTAAACCCCGACCCCCCACCCCCACCAGATAACAAGGGAGAAGATCCATCAGTCAACATCTGTGACCAGAAACAACCGATTTACTCGCTAACCAAATGAAAACCGCCGTGATTACTGCAGTCGTCATAGCGACAAGGATGCAACTGACTCCTAACTTGACCTGAAAGTGGATTTGCACTGAAAATTACAGCAATTTTGAGCCGTGGCCACCAGGGCAACAAATGGTCTCCAGAAAAATGACACATGACCTGTGAGTCACCGTGGTCACCTAGCAAATCCTCACCCTGCTGATGGATGTAACACCTGCTGCTATCAGACTCCAGTGAATCTGACTGATTCTACAACTTTTTTGAAGAGAAATGTTTGTATGTTCTTGTCATCGCCTCATGACCTGATGATGTCACACGTTCACTTCATTTAGAGCGCTTTGTTCCGCTCATAAATGACCGCCACAGGGAAATAATTGGGTAAGATTGAATTATGTTGCTCCAACAGATGGAAACATTCCCATTATCACATGATGGTCATTATTACTAATATTATTAGTTACTTCTGTGCCCACACACAATTTCCAGAAGAAAAACTCAACCAATGTTTCCTGCATGCGTCTCTGTGCTGCAATGTTCCATAGTTTTAAAAAGGTATAAACAAAATGTAGTGATGACTTTTCATCACGTTGGACCATGATCATGTGAACTTTCAAAAGGAAACTGGAAGACATGTAAGACTGGGAACTGTCTGGAAGGATGCAGGATCACTGGATGTCTCCTTGTAGCTTGAGGACAGAAGGACACATGTGGCACATTTGAAGGGGACTTTGAAGTAGGACGGCCGAGTCGCAGAGCAGTGACACGATAATCCTTCAAATGCAGCCTCTGGAGGATGCAACCTTTGGATCTAGAGACGTGGACTGCACTTCAATTCACCAAGTATTTGACCTACATATAGTTTTAGGAACGGACACAAGAGGAGACAGAGACCACCAAACCCTCAGAGAGCACAGACCTGGTACGGTTCAGTTTGGTACAGTTTGGTACAGTATGGTGCATTCTTCTTTGTGGATTCAGTCTTTGGCTTTGCTCTTCACAGGCGATAAACACTGGGACAGACATTAGCAGCTAACAGGAGACGGTCCTGGATCCTGGCTGCACAACTACAGAGGAAGTACAATTACCCAAGTCAACTTACTGATTTATCCAGCGTGTTTCCCCGGCTGTGTCCTCACACAGACTCCAGATGTTTGTAGAGAATCTCTGATGAAGAAGCTGGCAGGACTGACTTTTGCACACATGCCGCTTTCCAGACAGTTTCAGGAAAAAGACTGGACTTCAGAATGCATCATCCATCACAGCCGTGAGTGAAGAACGACTGGAAGGCTGAGGTCGTCCTTCGCGCTGAGCTACAAGGGCCGGAGAGACGAAGAATAAGTGGCTCCTGCTCCCAGTGACACGCTGCACCTGTCTTACATACAGGACAGGACAGCTCAGCACGGCTGGGTCACCAACAGGCCACTGATATATTTTTAAAGGACCTTGGTGTTGTTGACATGTCAGCAAAAACACATACAAGGTGCCCTGGAACCCTGGAACATGTAAATAATAGATGATAGCTGGTGGAGGTTGAACATAGGAGGCAAAGTGCGTGGACACCCGTACTTAGAACATTTGTGTATAAGTCCTGTACTTACGCAACAAGAACACAGACATGTGGTTTTTTACCGAGGTGGCAAAAAGAAGAAGAACAAAGTCAGTTCTTAGTTCACTTTTAGGGACTATGACAAAGTCAAGACCTCATCTAATAGCAAGACCAAGATCTGAGTGTGTCTGAGAGACACATTTGTGGGGACCAAAAATGGAGTCAAGATCAAGACCACGACCAAGGTGTAAGACTAAGACCAGAATGTTCCTGAGACAAAAACGTTTAGGAGTCAAGTTCTGGCCAGGACATTTTCATGAGAAACTCAACCACGATGATAGGTTTGTATGTTTTATTTGTAGAGGGTAGACACACACACACACTCACACACACAGACACACACACACACACAGACACACACTTGTGTGACCTATGCTTCGCGTGTCTTATCTGTGGCAGCCTGAGGAAATGGATCCAGACCATCTCTGTCACCACCGTCCAGCTAAATATAGAAGCTGAATGAAAGTGTCTCTGCACATGGAGATGACCACACACACACACACACACGCACACACGCACACACGCACACAAAGAGCAAAAAGATGAATCTGTGTGTGTGTGTCACAACTCATTAGCATTAGCATGTGTGTGTGACAGCAGGCAGCTGGTTTCAGTTTCACACACCAGACCAGTGTGCGTGTGTCTGTGTGTGTGTGTGTGTGTGTGTGTGCGTGCGTGCTAACTTCCCACCTTTGTTAGCACATGCCATCCATTTGAGATTATCTGCGAAGGCCGACTCTCGACCAATCAGGTAAGGGAATATGCGGACCTGTGAAGAGACAACAGATAACTTCAGTCAGTCATTTTAATCACACACACACACACACACACACACACACACCACCATAAAGAAGAGATAACAGTGTGAATCCTCAGTGCTTATCTGTGATGAGCAGTTCTTCTCTCTGTTTAACAGACTCCACTAGGGATTAATAAAAGTTTATTTTTGGTTTCTTTGACGTTTATAAGTATTGTTTTATGTTTGCTTGTTTGCAATAGTGTTATTGCAATAATAAAAATAATATTTTATATGATTAGTATTAGTATTAGTATTAATATTACTACTACTACTACTAATAATAATAATAATAATCATAATAAATAATCTAAAACATGAACCTGAACTTGTGTTATTCGTTCCTGACCACCTTCTCAACTCAAAACTGCCAGAAGTGACAGCAGGTGTGTGTGTGTGTGTGTGTGTGTGTGTGAGTGTGTGAGTTTGTGTGTGTGTGTGTGTGTGTGTGTGTGTGTGTGTGCGTGCGTGTGCGTGTGTGTGTGTGCGTGCCAGAGAAGAGCAGGTTGCCAGATTGGAGCAGATGTGAGCCTCTGGGGGCGCAGCTGCCACAGGACACATGCCTACATTTTTCACTCTGACAGCCTGTGTGTGTGTGTGTGTGTGTTAGTGTGTGAGTGTGAGTGTGACTGTGAGTGAGTGTGTGTGCGCGTGTGAGTGTGTTTGTTTTTCGGTCATAAACACTGACCTTTCAGGACCAGTCGTCCTCATAGAGACCAAAACCTGGTCCTAATGAGGCAGAACCTTATTTCTAAGGAAGTGGTTCAGTTTAGGGCTGAGATTTGAAATGTGCTTCGTCATTAACTGGTTATGGTTCATGTTAGTGTTAGTTATTAACTGGTTATGGTTCATGTTAGTGTTAGTTATTAACTGGTTATGGTTCATGTTGGTGTTAGTTATTAACTGGTTATGGTTAGTGTTAGTTATTAACTGGTTATGGTTCATGTTAGTGTTATGGTTCATGTTGGTGTTAGTTATTAACTGGTTATGGTTCATGTTAGTGTTATGGTTCATGTTGGTGTTAGTTATTAACTGGTTATGGTTCATGTTGGTGTTAGTTATTAACTGGTTATGGTTCATGTTGGTGTTAGTTATTAACTGGTTATGGTTAGTGTTAGTTATTAACTGGTTATGGTTCATGTTAGTGTTATGGTTCATGTTGGTGTTAGTTATTAACTGGTTATGGTTCATGTTGGTGTTAGTTATTAACTGGTTATGGTTCATGTTGGTGTTAGTTATTAACTGGTTATGGTTCATGTTAGTGTTATGGTTCATGTTGGTGTTAGTTATTAACTGGTTATGGTTCATGTTAGTGTTATGGTTCATGTTAGTGTTGTTATTAACTGGTTATGGTTAATGTTGGTGTTAGTTATTAACTGGTTATGGTTCATGTTGGTGTTAGTTATTAACTGGTTATGGTTCATGTTAGTGTTATGGTTCATGGTGGTGTTAGTTATTAACTGGTTATGGTTCGTGTTAGTGTTAGTTATTAACTGGTTATGGTTCATGTTAGTGTTAGTTATTAACTGGTTATGGTTCATGTTAGTGTTAGGTATTAACTGGTTATGGTTCATGTTGGTGTTAGTTATTAACTGGTTATGGTTCATGTTAGTGTTAGGTATTAACTAGTAATGGTTCATGTTGGTGTTAGTTATTAACTGGTTATGGTTCATGTTAGTGTTAGGTATTAACTGGTTATGGTTCATGTTGGTGTTAGTTATTAACTGGTTATGGTTCATGTTAGTGTTAGGTATTAACTGGTAATGGTTCATGTTGGTGTTAGTTATTAACTGGACTGATGGAGTCAAGATCAAGACCATGTCCATCATGTCCATGTCCAAGACCAAGACCAAGGTGTACTTGAGACCCAAATTTTAAGGGACTGCCAAAACCAGTCAAAACCAAGGTCAAGACCCCATCTATTACCAAGAGAAAGATCCCAGTGTGCCTGGGACCAACACTTTTAGGGACTAAAGACCATGGTGTACTTGAGACGAAGATGTTCAGGGACTATGACCAAGACAAAGACCAGAGTGTGCCTGAGACCGAGACTTTTGGGGACCAAGATGGACTCAAGACCAAGATTAAGACCTTGTCTATGACCAAGATCAGAATGAAGCTGAGTCAAGACCATGGTTAGAGTAGAATTTACCTGGTTATGGTTAAGATTAGAGAAATAACAATTAACACACATGTGCATCGGCCTGAAACTTGTCTTCAGGTTTTTGTGCTTGTGTGTGTTCATGAATATGTAAAGAAGCGTTCATGTGCCTTTTCACTCCTGTCCATATATATGTATGTATATATACATATATATATATATATATATATATATATATATATATATATATATACATATATATATATATATATATATATATATATATATATGTATATATACATATACAGAGTTGGTGCAGTCAGGTGTGTTGACGTTGGCATGCCTGTAAACCTCCATCATTCATATTTAATCAGCGGTCTGCTGCAGTTTGACCACCGTCATGAAATCACCCCGACACGCTGCTGAAGTCATTCACCCGGCGGAGATTTGAGTGAAAAGAGTTAGATTAGAGATAATTAGAGCTGCGTGTAAATGACAGTCAGACAGTTGCACTTATTCACAGTGAAAGTCATTACAGTCCACAATAGAGCAACAACAATGAGAGGTTAGAATGAGCCATGTGTTTGTTGAAGCTCTTACAATCATGGATGAATTAAGAGGATCTTCACAGATTATGTGCTGTGACAACATATCATCACCAAGACACTGAACCAGAGATTCCTCTACAACGAGCCACTGGAGACAAATACAATAAAAGGGACACAGAATAGTTTGGATTTTTATTATTTTTATCAATAAAAAGTAAGATGTTATCTAAATATAAATATAATCTCAGTCTTACGCCAATGTCCTCTGAGAAAATCAGCAATTTTACCTCACAGAAACAGGAGTTGTTGATTTACTGCTGTCTCCATCAGTGAGTGCAAATTTACATTGAAATTAAAAACCTTTGTTTGGTTTTATGTTAGTGACACAAAGTGTCCACACGAGGCAGCAGTAGACCAGCAGCTCCAGAGTCCCAGTGGACTTTGGTGCAGGAGAATGTGTGAGTTACTTTCCAAAAAATCTGATCTAATGTTGAGATAAAGCACCAAATCTAACCTGAACACATCATAGCCCTCGTGAAGAAGAAGATTTATGGGTCTGGCTGGATTCTCAGCTCAGGTGACATCAACATGAACAGCTGCTACACACAGCAACACACGCATCACTTTAACAAAAGCCTGGGGCAACTAAAACCCTCTCTCTGAGAACTGGACCAGGTTTCTGGATTCCCAAAACTGACTCTCATGAATGAAACAGAGAGAGAGGGAGAACCTCTCCAGCCAGAGCCAACAAGACGATTGTGCCTGTCTCTTAGGGCTCGTGGTAGAACTGGTCCAGGACTTGGAGTCTTGAAGCCTCCAGGTTCTAACAGCATGGCAGTAACAATAGTGACACAGAGACCACGAGACACTCTGTGAAAAACAGCTGTAAGTGATGAGGTGAGAGAACATCTGTCACCACTCTGTAGCGTCTCCCAGCGTCATCGTCAGCGCGATGGCCCACGACAACACGACGACAACAACAATACGAAAACACAACAACGACAACACGACAACATGACAACGCGACAACACAACAACACAACAACACAACAACACGACGACAACAACAACACGAAAACACAACAACGACAACACGACAACATGACAACGCGACAACACAACAACACAACAACGCAACAAAAACATGACAACACAACAACGCAACAACACGACAACGCGACAACAACACGACAATGCAACAACACAACAACATGACAACACAACAACGACAACGCGACAACAACACAAAAACACGACAACAAAACAAAAACGCGACAACACAACAACACAACAACATGACAACATGACAATATGACAACACGACAACGCGACAACACGACAACGCGACAACACAACAACATGACAACGCAACAACACAACACGACAACGCGACGACAACACGACAACACAACACGACAACACATTTTCAAAGGACACATGGAAAGATTGATGACTATCACTAACCAGTTAATGACTATCACTAACCAGTTCATGACTATCACTAACCAGTTAATGACTATCACTAACCTTATCACTAGTGAACAAGGCTTTGTTTCGTCCAGAGAAAAATAGACTGTGAAAACGGACAAAGATCAAGACTAGGCAAGACCACATCCATGACCATGACCACAACCAAGACCAGCGTGTGCCTGAGACCAAGTCTTTGAGGGACCAAGATGGAGACAAGGCCAAGAACAGAGTTTACATGAAACACAAAGACAAAAGACTTTTAGGGACTGAGTGAAATGTGGTCTTGATGGTCTTGTGATTTTGACAACAATACTTGAGCCTGTTAAAAAGACTCAAATGGATCCATGATTTTAATTCACTCATTAATCCACCGCTCTCTAGTTCTCAGGTGACTTCACCATAAAAGTCACCAGTGTGTGTGTGTGTGTGTGTGTGTTGAATACCTTCCTGTCTGGCCAGTTATATTTGGCAAAGATGGCGTCGTACGTGTCCACTGCCCCATCTGTCACCAACATAATGGCTTGGCTGCACTCGCTGCCTCTTCCCGTCTCATTGAACTGGAGATAGAAACAAGAGGAGGCGGCGGTTTCACTGCAGGTGAACGACAACCAATCACAGCTTCTCTTCCTCACAAAGAAAATACATCTTAAAAAAGCGTTTGCTATGTGTGAATTATACTTTTTAACCTTCAGAGTCATTGTGATGCTTAAATGTCTTGTTGCGGGGAGATGGGGGGGGGGCTGTCTCCACTGCCCCCTACTGTCTGTTAGCGTAAAGTCAGCCTCCTCTCCTCTGAGGCTGAGGGTCAGATGGACGGTGATGGATGTTTACAGCTGTGTCATAAAAATATCAACTCTGAAACTGTAGGCGGAGCTCCGTAGAGACAAAGGTGAAAGAGCGACCAAACTATTCTAAGTGATCATGTAGTCATGGAAACAGTGACTGTAATAAAAACACATGAACACCGTGACTCTGTAAGTTTGTAATGAACACATGATGTTGAAGAGTGAGGCTTCAGAGCGGGAAGGTAAACGTGTATCTGTCTGTTTATGAGCACGAGCACTTGATTAATCGCCTGCTCATAATGAGACGTCACAGCCAGTCAGCCGGGTCATCCAGTGTCTTGTTTACTCACTTTTTGGAGGATTCTGTTGATTTACCAGTTAATTAGAGCACAGTCATTAATTGAGTGCATGAGACTGTTTGCCTTCAGTGTGTGTGTGTGTTACTTACGTCACCGAGGAGTGTGAAGGCCTCAGTCAGAGCGATGTCTAACATGCCGATGCCTTGAGCGAACAGCTTGTCGAGGTGTTCCCGGAAATGCTGGAAAAATAAAACATGAATGACAGAGTTCATCACATTCAAGGACTGAATGTGACGGGAGGACAACTCTCTTCACTCTCTCTCTTAACTTTACTCGCTCATTGTTCTGCACAGAATCGCACGTCAGCGGCGGAGAGAGAGACAGTGGACAGTGAGTCATGATGTCTCCACGTCTGTCCTCGTCCACGTACATCAAACAGTAGGTGGCGTCATCACATTTACCTAAATATCAACTTCTCTTGTTTACTGCACAACATTCAAGCACTTTCAAGGACCCATGTCTGTTTAGGGTGATTTTTAAAAACTTTCAAGGGCCTTGAATCTTTTCAGTCAAATTCACAAACTTTCAAGAATTTCAAGGACCTATATGAACCGTGGAATGAGTTGGTGTTTTTCTTGGCCATGGGGATGAAGGTAGGAGCTGTGTTGATCTTCTGTGACGGATTGTTGTTTGGGTTTTTCCAATGGTGGTTGAGTTAATGATGGTTGAGTTAATGATGGTTGAGTTAATGATGGTTGAGCTAACCCTAACCCTAACCACACCCACTCACTTGGGTGCAAAGACACAAACACAGCCTAAACAAAGTGTCTAACTCTAACCTTAACCTAACTACCATTCACATCTGTGTCCTACACTAGTTCCTCAGAAACAAGGTTCTGCCTCATTCAGACCAAGTTTTTGGTCTCCATGGGGACTACTAGAGGTAACAAATAAGAACACACACACGCACACACACACACCAGTAGTAACCACACAAACAAACATGCACAAACCAAACAACCTCCAGCATTTCTACAAAAAAATAACCTTTTTCTTTGATGTGGATAAAAAGGGTTAATCGGTTCCAACAAAAGGCTGAGCAGCCTGGAGCAGTCAACTTTTCCTACTGTGTGTGTGTGTGTGTGTGTGTGTGTGCGCGTGTGTGTGTGCGTGTTAGTGCATGTTTGTGTGTGTGCGGGTAAAGATTGAGGAGATTTGTCTCGGCACAGCGGGCAACGTTCAATCCCTGTAGCAGCAGTTTACTAAAGTGCCTGTGTGTGTGTGTGTGTGTGTGTGTGTGTGTGTGCGTGTGTGCGTGTGTGAAATACATAATGTGTTCGACCTTATGTGCTGCACAACAACAAGGTTCTGAAATACAAAAGGTACAAAACCATGACAACATTCATGCTCATGAAGATTTCATCAGATCTCAATGTTCTGATTCCTGTGGAGTCATTTTCATCAACATGGAAGCAGGCGTCATTCTGATAAATGCATGTTCAGCTATAGCCAAAGGTTAGAAAAGAATTTTGATAAAAAAAGAAATATATATGCATTTTAAATGCAAAAAATAGAACGAAATCTTATTGTAAGACAGTGAAACCAAGGTTTGTCACTCTCCCACACCAAAGTCCAGAGAGAAAATCAGTGATTTAAGCTTACTGGTCCTCTGCTGCCTCGTGTGGTCAATTTGTGTCACTGAAGTTAATCCAAATGTAGGATTTCAAAAGCCGAAGTGACAAAATCAGACATTAGAACTCAGTGATGGAGGCAGCAGTGGATCAACAACTCCTGTGTGTGTCACTGGTTTTCTTTCTGGCCTTTGGTGTGGGAGAGTGAGCGTTTTACGAGCCTCACTTTCCCGTCTCACAGTGAGATAAAGACGTGAACATGTTCTGAAGATATCGTAGACTGAAGACAGCGTTAGTGTGTTTTTGTGATTATTTTGTGAAGCGGCAAAAATCAGTTTTTCCTTGTGATCGCAGCTCAAACAACTACACTCAAAATAAAGGATCACTTTCCGTCCTCAGATTCAGGTTTGATGAGACAAATGAAGCCTAGTGGACGTGTTTGTCTCTTTAAGACCCAGTTTGTGCAGAAATAAGAAGTTTGGGTGTGAGATGAGTAAACTTTGCAAAGACAGATCAGTGCGTCTCAGTGTGACAGACACTTCCTTGCCCTCAGCTGTAAAGAGTAAAGAGACATTAGCCTTATCTGCGAGTGCAGACTGTCTCACCCTCCCCCAGCTGTCTGACTCACACTGCACTAAACTAGCAGCTGGAATTAACACACATAATGCTAATCCATATGCATACATCTGCTCCACGGTCAACACTCATGGAGAAATAAACAGAAACTTATTTTACAGTGTAACTAAACGTCTAAACCACTGTTTCCTGGTGTGAAATGTGTTTGTAATGAACGCTGTTTGTTGACACATGCAAATCTTTACAGTTTAGTGTTGAAACGATATATTTATGTGATAAAGCTCTGCGGCTCTACTGCCTCTCTGGTCAAACACCAGTAACTGTGTCTATGAGCCGCCATGTTGGCAGGCAAAGACTGCTGGATTCCACCTGGGATTGAATGATCCTTTAATCCAGACCTGCAGGATCCAGATCTTCAACTTTCTGTTCTGAAAGTTTACAAGAGTCTGGACGCAATCATTCAACTCTGGATTCTACCGACGAAAGATAGCCTTGTTGTTACAGGAAAGGTCAGTGTCACTTTAGCATGTTATTAGCATTAGCAATGGGCAGCGTGATGTAAATAACTGCTGCCATGGCGAGTTTAATTAAGTCGTCAAGTTGAGATAAAACTGAGAAAAAGTTGGAATATCACGTCAAGATTAAGTCGACTTGTTAGACTGTGGTCGCTAACGTCACTAAAGATGTTTTACCGAGTTTAAGAGTTTCTCAATTCAGATTCTGCCGTTCTGTGCAGATCAACTCCTGGTAAATCTATTCTGAGTCCATGATTTACCACGAGGTCACCATGTGAAATCTGTTCTTTAGTTTGTTTGTCGTCATCTCTTTGTCTTCGTTTCACCTCTGCTGTCTCTGTGGATCTGTGGTCCTGACACTTCAGGACCTGCGGCTCGTTCAAAGTCAGCTGGGACTGAGTCCAGCTTTCCCCACAACCCTCAGAAGATAAGCTGCATAAATGATGGATGGATGGAGAGGGAATATAAAGAAATAAGAGACTTACGTCTTTGTTGGCCACGTCTGCTTGAACCAGAGTTCCATTCAAACACGGCTCCACATAATGTAATTCTTCATTGTACTGGAACAAAACAGAAGGAATCAATGAAGCGGCGACAAACAAACTTCTTATACAACTACAGTAGTAATATAGCAGATATGATTTTCTTCTCGTTAGAAACTTTTATGACGTTCACAGACTTGAAGACCCAGGTTCCTGACCCGGTCAGAACCAGGGTCTACCTGCAGGAGGTCACATGTTCTCTCCGGGTGTGCAGACTTGGGGATTAGGTCAATTGGACACTGTAAACTGAGCATAGGTGTGAGAGTAAATGGTTGTTTGTCTCTCTCTGTGTCCCTGAGACGGACTGACGACCTGTCCAGGGCGTGACTCCGCGATGGAAGGATGGATGTTTGCTTTCATGTTTTAAAAAGGTTGTTTCCAAAGCTTGGTCTCAAATCCAGAAACATGGAGGTCAGGGGTCGGCGAGTACGTTTGGTCAGGGGCAACAAACATCCCATAATCATCACGCAAAACATGATGGTTTTTTTTGCTTCCAAACTTTTTTAGTTTAATCTTGAAAAGTCTACTTAAGTTAAGATTGCTTTGGAAAAAGTAAGAAGTTGATGATTTTTATAGGCCACACACACGCGCGCGCACACACACACACACACACACACACACACACACACTGTTCTCAGTGGCTGCCATTTTGTGATAAAGCTGAATTTAATGCTCATGTTGGACTCGGAACAAGAATGAAAGTGTGTTCTTTCACAGACGGTGATTATGAACACATGCATCTGTCCGTCACTGACAATCGTTCACTTCTCTGCGTGAATTAAAAGAACTGATGAAAAACAATATGTTCCTGCCTGATTGTCTACATCCTCTTTATCCTCGCTGCTTTTCAAAAGCACAGATTAGAATATTGAATGCTAATGAAGACAGAGAGAGAGCGAGAGGGGGAGAGAGAGGGAGAGAGAGGGATGGAGGGGAGAGAGAGAGAGAGGAAAGACGGGGGCTGGCAGAAGTGACTCCATTTGTTTTTGATGTTAAATAGCATCAGAACCACACACACACACACACACACACACACACACACTGAGCCTGAGGCTCAGGATCCAATCAAAACGTCTCGTTCGTAATTCAAATCTTCATTCAGCTCACAGCTAATTGGTTTGAGTGTGACAGAAGAGAGAGATGATTCGTTACAGTGTTTCCTCTGATCTGAGGACAAATGTGTGTGTGTGTGTGTGTGTTTGAGTTTGTTAAACCACGGTTCTCAAACTGTGGTACGTGTACCAACAGTGGTACACAACTACTGTATAAACCAGCGTATGGGATCAGAGGAAGTGCTGATGTTTCTCAGATGGTTTAATGTCTGGCAAAGTTACCGGAGACTTCGTAAAAAAAAAAAAAAACGTAAAAAAACGTAAAAATCTCCAAGATGGACGCCGATTTCAAATTGGTCAACTTCCTGTTGAGTTGTGGACTTTTTTGTTCATCTTGGGCTGAGACATGTTTCCAACTTTGGCCTACTGGGGGCGCTACTAAGCCATTCTGGACCACAAATCCTTCACCAGTTCTGATTTGCGTGTCAATTAATGTCCATTTTCACCGATAGTTAACAATATTGATTGTTACACGTTACAGAAGGAGCGTTTGTGTGTATGCAGCAGCAGAGCAGGGGGGCGTGGACTCACAGCGATGATGTTGAAGAAGTCGTCGTCTCCCAGCGTGTCCAGTATGGACGAGACGGTCTGCCGGGCGATGGTGAGTCTGAGTCCCTTCATGCTGCCGCTCACGTCCACCAGGATCACCACGTCCTTCGGCGAGGTGGCGGCCTGGATGTACCACTTCCTGTTACGACAGTCGAACGCTATGACCCCGTGTTCGTCCGGCTTCCACTTGATTCCTGGAGGAGCAACGGACGCCAAAGAGTTTGAAGGTTGACCATCAGAACTTTGCTTCATTCACCTGGTGTTTTCTAAAAAAAACAACTCATCTCTGTTGAGTCAGTCTTGTATAAAATACTTGAAAGTGATACTAACAGCTGGTCTTACCTGGTGCCACTAAAAACAACTAGTGACAACAAACAGGCATTACGTCACCAACTCAGCTTTTATTTTGTAGTAACTACGATGGTCGAGGGAAATATATCAAAGTAAAAGTTGTCAGAAATATAAATAATGAAGTAAAGTACAGATATGTGAAAACTCTACTTAAGTACAGTAATAAAGTATTTGTACTGTGTTGTTACATTACAACACTGCTGCTGAGATTGGCTGAAGAGAAGGGGCATGGCCAACATAAACCCTCCCTCACCTGCACTCTGGGCTCCTCCTCCTCACCTTTCCAAACAAACCCTGTGTCGTAGTTTAGTCGTCATGTGTGAAGATGTGTCGCTGTGTGGTATAAATAATAATCGTAGTAATGTTTGGGAAAAAGTTAAATTAAAATGTAGCAAGTTTGAGCTTGTACAATAACAAGCTCAAACATTAATGTTGTAGTTAAGACCACACTAACGGAGACTAAGTCCAGGACCACGTCCTGCCTCGTCGTTGTAAAGAGACAACACAAGGAGGAGCTTTGTCCATTTAAATACAATAACACACACAGACACTTACCTGGGTACTGCCTGAAGAAGCCTTTAGCGCTGCCAAAGTACTGCCATATGAGTGAAGGGTCTCTCTCAAAGTTGTCCACGAACACTTTATTCAAGGCCTCAGACCAGTAAACGCCGTTGACGATGGCAGAGTCTAAGAATGAGGGGGAAACAAACGTGTTCTTTTCATGTTGTTTTATAAACGTCCACGATGTTGTTGCCCGGTTGCCAGGTTTGTACACAAGGTCCGCGAAAGCAGACGCCCGATATTTTCACTGCTTCCAAACACATATTGTGACAGTAACTGTAAATATGCTCTGCATGAAAGAGGATTTAAAAATAAACGAGAGAGACAGACGAGTTCTTAATGGACAGAAAGGAAAGGTCAAACAGATTTATCATCGTCTCTCTGTCGCTGCAACGTTCTGTCAACAGTCAAGACAACAAAAGATTGACTTAGTCGAGCGTGTGTGTGTGTGTGTGTGTGTGTGTGTGTGTGTCTCCTGACAGTAAACACTGATCCACTCGCGCACACAAAGTCAAGAAGCTGGATTTGATCCATGTTTTGTTCAGGTGCAGTTTTTGAAGTCGTCTCCCGGAGCTGTGATTAAAAATCATCTCAACTAATGCAGCTTTAATTCAAACACACACACACACACACACACAGTGTGTGGGCGGAGTCTGCCTTCATTTCCAGGCTGCTGCAGAAACTTATTTTCATCATCCAATAACCTGTTTATTAATTATCTCTATAAGTGATTGGTTGTTTGGTCTCTAAAATGTCTTTTTCTCCACAAAAATATTGTGTTTAACGTCATAAATGAATATTTGATTCATCGATTAATAAATTAATCGTCAACTGTTTTGATAATAATTTCATTTCAGAATTAAATGACGTTTCTGTGATTTTTCAGCTTTTTAAATGTGAATATTTTCTGGGTTCTTTGTTCCATAAACAAAGAAATTCAAATTAAAACTGTGAACAAAAACAAAGACATTGTGCCTCGCTCTGTTTTTTAACATTTCACTGAGAGACATCAATACTTTCTCAGCTGATACTTGGTATAAAAACGTTTGACAAACACTGATTTACAGAGTTACAGTTGCCGTTCATTTTTTTACATCTTGTCGTTCAATCATCAACAATTCATGCATTCACTCACATCTGCAGCTGTGATTTTTCACTCAGTATTAAAGTCAGAAAAAGGTTTGTGAGCTGAGATTTGAAAGACTCGATGACGGCGACGTGGAGGTAAACTGAAGTTAGAGTTAAAGTTCAAATTCAATGACTTTCCATGACCAATTCCCTCAAATTCAAGGACAGAATGTCAGTGATTGTCCTCAAAGTCAAAGTCCGTCTTTGTCTTTTGTCTTTGGTGAGACAGAGATCATCACGTCGTCATTTTCTCTCTCTCTCTTAACTTTACTCGCTCATTGTTCTTCACGGAATCTCACGTCAGCGGCGCAGAGAGAGACAGTGGACAGTGAGTCATGATGTCTCCAGGGCATTGAACAGTAGGTGGCGTCGTCACAAACAAGGGAGACATTTACCTAAATATCAACTTCTTTACTGCACAACATTCAAGCACTTTCAAGGACCCATGTCTGTTTTTCTGATTTTCAAGGATTTCAAGGACCTGCACTGACTCAAACACAGGTGTAGATTTCAGACGTACCTTTGTTGTACATGTTTGTTGGAACCTGGACGACGCTGAGGCTGAGATTCACTGACAGGTTGTTGAAGTGGTCGTTGGGCTGCAGGATGAATTCACCGCCGAGCTCCACGCTGTTCCCCTCCTCGTCCTCCTCATTGATCAGCACCGCGTTAAAGTATTTGTACTGCAGGTCCAAACACAGAAGACATGAGTCAACACTGACGACCAAACGCTGAGTGTTGGACGACAACTAGTACGATAAACGCGATTAGACAAATCGCCAAGATGGACGCCAAATTCACTTCCTTCACTTCCAGGCCGTGGTCCGGGCTGAGACATGTTCCCACCACGTTTTTGCTCCATCCACGTCTTACCTTAGAGGGCGCTGTAGAGCCCGGGAGCAACGCACAGGTCAGAGAACTATGCCAACATCACACCACAAGACCTGACCTCCGGGCAGAGTTCCAAAAACATGGATATAACAATAATAATCTGAAGTATAGAATAAAAAATAATCTGAAGGATAGAATAATAATAATCTGGAGGGTATAATAATAATAATAATCTGAAGAATATTATAATAATAATAATCTGAAGGATATAATCATAATAATCTGAAGGATATAATAATAATAATCTGAAGGATATAATAATAATCTGGAGGGTATAATAATAATAATCTGAAGGATATAATAATAATCTGGAGGGTATAATAATAATAATCTGAAGGATATAATAATAATAATACTAATCTGAAGGATATAATAATTATAATAATATTAAGGATATATTCATAATAATCTGAAGGATATAATAATAATCTTAAGGATATATTAATATGAATAGATTCGTTTCCGACATGCTGATTCATGTTATGACTGTAGAGGACGCTAAAGTGCTGAGTCATGGCGTGGTAACTTGAATCCATGGCTCATCTCATACATGATGCAATAATTCTGCTGAGTCTCAGACTCCAGGTGAAAAATCTGCTGCTGCGCAAACTGGGGAGATTATTAATAAATCATAGCGGGAGATAAATATAGCACAGGACTCGCTGCATCCCAAAACCTCTGAAGTCTGAGTTATCACACGGAGGCAGAGCCCACTGTAGAACTTTCTAGCAGGCAAAGCTATTTGTCTTTCATTCTATTTATCTGTTCATTGTTGTAACTGGTTTCAAAGCACCGTTGCCTTTAAAGTGCCTTTAAGGTGCATCGTCAAAGCCATGTTTTGTTATGTATTGCTTTCGTATGCGCCTTTGTAAATCAATCTATCATCAGAACCTGTACGACTTGTCGGTTTTATAACCTGACTGACTCTCTGACTGACTCTCTAACTGACTGTGGTTAGTAGCTAACAAACTGTCTAACTGCTAACTGACTGCTGCTTAACCGTGTATGTGGAATAAACCTTCAGAAAGACAGTCGAGTTGTGCCCGCCGTACTTGTTCTGGTTACCCTTTCCAGAAGGGAGTATTGAGCTGGAAAGACCAACCAGCAGAAATCTGGACAGTTATAAAACCGTTGTTGGCAACGTATCAGTGCAGTACGGACAGCCGAGCGGAGGACGACAATCGTGGAGCACCAGGACGCTGGTGAAGCGAATCAGTCGTGAATTACTAAAGAGGAGAAGCTGGAACAGAAGAGCCAACGCAGCCGTGAATAAGGTTGCGCACTTGGAATTCAGAGCTCTTCTGGGCGAAGAGCCTCACAGAGGAGAAGCTGGAACAGAAGAGCCAACGCAGCCGTGAATAAGGTTGTGCACTTGGAATTCAGAGCTCTTCTGGGCGAAGAGCCTCACAGAGGAGAAGCTGGAACAAAAGAGCCAACGCAGCCGTGAATAAGGTTGTGCACTTGGAATTCAGAGCTCTTCTGGGCGAAGAGCCTCACAGAGGAGAAGCTGGAACAGAAGAGCCAACGCAGCCGTGAATAAGGTTGTGCACTTGGAATTCAGGGCTCTTCTGGGCGAAGAGCCTCACAGAGGAGAAGCCGGAACAAAGAGCTAACGCAGCCGTGAATAAGGTTGTGAGGATTGCACAAGGAACAAAGAGCTCTTCTGGGCGAAGAGCCTCACAGACTGTGACATTGAGACGTCGACAGTTGGGGGCGTTGACATTCGTGTGCCAAAAAGACGTGTCGTTTGCAAAGAACTGAATCCTTTGAACAAGTCACTGGCAACGAACCAGAGAGTCAAATCATTTGAACAATTCCAATTCCGGAGTTCAAAGAACAAAAATGGCAGACGACAAGCCAGACCTGGAAGACCTACAACGGAAGCGATCAAATGCACAGCGGAGCCTAGCGACGCGTATAAACTGCCTTAATTTCAAAGCTGGTCGTCTAGGCACAGGAAAATTGTCGCAAGAGTTGGCAGGGTTGGAAAACGACTATGATACTTTCGTCGGCGCCTGCAGTGAATATATCGAAGAACTGGAACAAATAGACTCAACGGACGACAACTGTGAGTTAAGAGACACTCTGACAAAGAGGGACGCCATTGGGCAAAGGTACCATGAGACAATGGAAATGTTGTGGTTTAAGGATGCTGAGCCAGAAATAAGCACCCTTGTGGCACGGTTCAATTTAGCTTTCGACCAGGCCGAGGTACTCGGCAGGAAAAGCGCACTACAGCGGTGTCAGCAAGAGGCCAGAAGGAAGGGACTGGATCAAGAACTCCACGAACTCAGAGACACTGTGCATGTTTGGAGAGACTATCAGCCATACGGGAAAGAAAAGTGGAGACTCCTTTTAACATTGGAAATTAAAAAGGAGGAACTGATGGATGAGTGGTCATGCTGCCGGGATAACAAACGGGGAGATGGGCATACCCGACCAGTAGCTCATGCTAGTACCACCCCACCTGTTCGCACCCACTCGGCTATTAGGCAGGGCACCGTAGCTGGCACCAGTCCCCCTCATCAACCTCCTCAACAGCCTCAACAACCTAACTATGGACCCACTGTCAGCTTTACTCAGCCTCCAACCCTCACCAGTACACCACCGAGGTTTCACACTGCTCCCACCAACACCAGCATGGGACAAAGGGGAACTGTGCCCACCAGCAACTTTGGTACAGTCACAGGGGGAGAAGACAGCTCTCAGTGGGCCCGACCCAAAGCAAAGATCACTCCGATTAGCTTGCCTAAGATTTCTGGGAGCAGGACGGCTGACTGGGAGAGTATCCAGGCGCAAGCGGGTCCCACAGAGTCCTTTGAAGAAGAGCAGAAGAGACTGGAGGGTCAAGTGACAGAGTTACAGAAAGTAACGGAAGTCAGTGTCAAGAAGGTAGAGGAGCAGAGTAAACTGAGGGCCGAGATGCCTGAGCTGCTGAGCTCTGAAGGGACCCAAACTGCAGAGCTGCAGGGGACCTTGGTGCAAAGTCAGGAGAATCTCACTGAGCTTCAGTCTGACTTCTACCAGAAAGAGTCAGAAGAAGAAGAGTCTACCCTGCATCAAGACCTCAAGGCACCAGAAGAGACCAGAACTGCAGAGCTGCAGGAGACCTTGGTGCAAAATCAGGAGAATCTCACTGAGCTTCAGTCTGACTTCTACCAGAAAGAGTCAGAAGAGTCTACTCTGCATCAAGACCTCAAGGCACCAGAAGAAAGACTGAGCTTAGCACAGGAGGACTTGGCTACCAACACCAGCCAACTCCTGCTAACCACACCACTGCTAACTCCAAACCAGACAGGTTTGGAGGCTCAGACAAAGGAACTGAAGAGAAGCCACAGCTCATTGGAGCCAGAGCTCACTGAACAAGAGCAGAAGCACCTGGTGATACTGCCTTTAGAGAGCAGACTTTCTGAGAAAATGCTAACACAGTGGCTTGCGCATGGGAGCAGCCCCAAGAACTATGCCTTCCAGGGAAACCATTTCGAGAAGCTCTTATTGTTCCTGGCGCCTTTCCTGAAAGGCCAAAAGTCATTACCCACAAGAGTAGAGCTTTTGAAGTTCAGTGAGCCAATCCCCATTTACATTTCTGAGAGACCCAGCTACCATGAGAAGCCGGTCGACTGGAGGAGGATCCTAGAGGGAGTGGAGAAGATCCTGAAAGCAAGGGGCTTCTACCTCAAGCCCTGGGTCCGGTCTGGTCAAAGTGGGAGGAAGGACGAGGCAAAGCCTGACCAAATGACTCTACTTACTGAAGGAGAAGTGGATGTAAAAGCACCAAACCCATTAACTCGTCGCGTCCTACTGAGCCAGATCACTGGATTGTACGACCCAAACGATCTAACAACACCTGTGGAGCAAAAAGGTGTAGTTCCTGTGAGGAAGGCCTCCCAGGAGGCTGGCAAGTTCACTAAGGACACTTGGGATGAGTCCCTCTCTGACGAACTCCGAGGGAAACCGATCGAGCTGTTCAAGGAGTACACTCGCTTGGGGAGCATCAAGTTCCACAGAAACCTCACACACTCCGGCTGGAGGGGCAAGCCCTGGGGAATCACATTCTCTGACGGAAGCTGTGAATCTTACGGTGCCATACTGTACCTGCGATGGGAAACGTCAGATGGTGTAGTTACCCGGTTGGTGGACTCAAAGGCCAAGTTAACCCCCTTAAACCAAAAAGGCGATGCAGTCGAAGTCGAAATCTGTGGGGCTGTCTTCGCCGCACGCCTGAAGGAATACATGCTGAAGCATGGGAGATTGACTGTGGGAAAGTGGTATCACTTCATAGACATTCAGACAGTGCTGGGAGCCATCCAGCGAGACAGTTACAGATTTCAAACATTCTTTGCAGATAGAGTCGGAGAGATCCAGAAGGCTGGGCCCGTAACTGATTGGTGGTGGATCCCAGGTGAAGTCAACGTCGCTGATCTTATCACGAGAGGGTGTTCACCCGAGCGACTAGACGAAAACTCCGCGTGGCAGAAGGGTCCCGAGTTCCTGTCTAGTCCAGTTGAAGATTGGCCTATGAAATCTGCCACAAAAGTGGCAGCTGATGCTACAGAGACAGTGAGTAAACTCCAGAAGAAAGACTTTGCAGCAGCCCTCACCAGAACCCAAGCGCAGAAGTTGTTAAATTCCGGTGGTGAAGGCCGGAATTTCACAGATGGAGTTAGCAAGTCTCTAGCAGGGCTCCAGTCGGAGCCAAAATCGATCCCTGTTGAGACCAAGAAAGATGAGACACTGTGGGGAGCCGCACTCATGGGTCTGAAAAGGTACAACCCTCTAGCTAAGCTCTGTGGAGGGGTCAGTTATGCCCAAAAGGCTGTAAAGAAGTGGGTTGCTCGTATAGGGAGAGCCCCTATTCCAGCAAAGTGGGAGGTAGTACTGACAGCGACCGAACTTGAAACTGCATTCCAAGATCCCCCTACGTCATCCCGCTACGTCATCAGAGACACTGTGAGGCGGGGAATAAAGATGAAAGTCCGGGGTGTGGTACTCAGGTGCATGGCTTCGAGAGCAAAGCATGCTGACGTTGTGGAAGATCTGTCGACGGATGGATTCCTAAAGGCGTACCAGCACTTCACGGCTCTCAGGGGCCACCCAAGAAAACTTTGGTCGGATCAAGGGACCAACTTCGTGGGCGCCAAGCCAGTTTTAAAGGAACTCTACGAATTCCTTAGCAACATCGACAGGGATCAAGTCCAGGAGAAAGCAACCGCCACTTGGACCGACTGGTCGTGGGTGTTTCACCCAGCAGTCCATACACTCAGGAGAGCGTCGAGCAACATCGGGGTGGAAAGTCACCTGACAGCACTGCAGTTCCAGACTCTCCCCTACCTGGCAGCTAATCTGTCAAACGAAAGACCAATCGGCGCAAGAATCCAGGTACAAGACGAGACTGTAGGAGTCATCACTCCCAACTCACTTCTGCTTGGCCTTGCTGGGCCTAGCGGGGACTCTCGAAGGTTTGAATACCTGACTTACCCCGTTGTGCGCCTGAGAGCGGTCCAGATTAAGGTTGACAAGTTCTGGAAGCGGTGGAGCCAGCTGGCGGGCCCGGGCCTCTTCGTTCGACAGAAGTGGCACGCACCTGCAAGGAACGTCACGGTGGGAGACTTAGTGTGGTTGGCTGACCAGAATGCACTGAGAGGCCAGTTTAGGCTCGATCGAGTTGTGGAGGCCCATCCTTATGTGAAAGGCGTAGTACGAGATGTGAAAGTGAGGACGTGCCAAAGTTGTCCAGTTTCCAGTGGACAAAGTGGGAAAGGCAAAGAAAAGGAGAACCGTCCCTCCACCATCCTTCACAGAGATGTCAGAAGGCTGGTGGTTCTGTTGCCAGTGGAGGAACAGAAATAGATTCCCCACCACATGATGGTGTGTTTCGGAAAAAGGGATCAAGACCCCCCCTCCACCATCCTCCACGAGAGGTGGTGGTGTGTTTCGGAAAGAAAAAGGATCAAGACCCCCCCTCCACCATCCTTCATGAGAGGTGGTGGTGTGTTTCGGTAAAGGGCGTCACTGCGTCATCAAGGACAATGTGAAACCTTTATTTGTTATTTGTATCTGTCATTCACATCGTGTGTAATACGTTCATACCCCAGGATGTAGCTTTATGTACCCATTTGAAAGTTAAAAAATTGTGTGTAATACGTTCATACCCCGCGATGTAGCTTTATGTACCCATTTGAAAGGTAAAACTGTGTGTAACGCGTTCGTACCCAGCAATGTAGCCATTTCGAAAGGCAAAATTTGTGGTTGTTGTGGCCTACTTGGATTTAGGAATCAGTAGGCCAAGTGGGAGGTGTAGAACTTTCTAGCAGGCAAAGCTATTTGTCTTTCATTCTATTTATCTGTTCATTGTTGTAACTGGTTTCAAAGCACCGTTGCCTTTAAAGTGCCTTTAAGGTGCATCGTCAAAGCCATGTTTTGTTATGTATTGCTTTCGTATGCGCCTTTGTAAATCAATCTATCATCAGAACCTGTACGACTTGTCGGTTTTATAACCTGACTGACTCTCTGACTGACTCTCTAACTGACTGTGGTTAGTAGCTAACAAACTGTCTAACTGCTAACTGACTGCTGCTTAACCGTGTATGTGGAATAAACCTTCAGAAAGACAGTCGAGTTGTGCCCGCCGTACTTGTTCTGGTTACCCTTTCCAGAGGGGAGTATTGAGCTGGAAAGACCAACCAGCAGAAATCTGGACACCCACAAAGACCAGAGCAGAGAGCAGAGCAGAGAGCAGAGCTCTGTGATTCACCTGCTCATAGATACCAACATCTCACATGAACATGAAGATGAAGATGTTGCAGAGAAACAACCATGAGAACATCAGTGGCTACATTCTTACCTAAACTGAATGGGAACAGAAACTGGAGACAGGAAGTTTCTAAAGACTTCTTATGTCCGAAATGTCGATGTAGCATCGAATTCTTCTTCACGCTTTAAACCGTCATTTCCCCACAGAAAGATCTAAGTGATGCCAGCGAACAACATACACAATAGAAATAAATGTGGCTCTGGTAGCTGACGTCACACGACCAAGCTAGCGCCCCCTCTGGCAGGAAATTTATATACGAACTGTTTCATCATAAAAGTGATAAATGGATAAATATGAGTTGATCTAATGGATTTAAAGAGACAGTGAACTCTGACAGGATGAATACTGTTCACGTTTGCCCGCCAACATGGCCGCCACATGACTGCCGGACCTCGAACGGACAGACAGACAGACAGACAGACAGACAGACAGACAGACAGACAGAGTTCTCTGAGTGAAGATAATGAGTGATTCATACTTTAGATGAAAAGATTCTCTGTCCTCACCACAGTAACCTTCACATGGGCTAAATCTTCATCCCATCATCCCCTCACCATCATCCCCTCACCTTCATCCCCTCACCTTCATCCTCCACAGCCTGGTGCAAAACACAGATAAAGTCGTCAATTAAGGCGTCAAATGCAGCGACTATCAGTATAATTAATCCAGTGTGATTAGGATTATGAGTCCATTCATCGCGGGTAACGCTGCCACCTGAAGGTGAGCGAGTAAAGTGCGTTCAGTCTCCACCTTAAACCTGCGTCAGTTAATCAAACATGATTGTTTTTATTTGTCATTTAGTTCTTCTAATACAGAGAGTTACCAAAGTCTGAGGGTTTTCAAGGTATGTATATATATGTATATATATATATATACTGTATATATATATACATATATATACACATGTTGTTCCCGTGACTGTTGAGGGATTTCAGCATTTTAAATTTTAAATTTAATCGGAGAAATAATAATAATAATAATAAAAAAAGAATCGGCCAAAGTGTTTCCACTTGTTCTCTAACGAGCACAGACTCAGAGCTTCCTGTGAACACTTGAATGCAAAGAAAGAGAATTTAGTGCAGCTGCAAACCAGCTTTGACCTGAAACTAAACATCAACTAAAGTAGGACAAAGAAAGAAGTGCAGACGCTGAGACGACTGCACCTGCTCGACACCAGACCTGGATGCGTCTTCACTCTGGTCTGGTTCTGCCAGTCTCACAACATTTATACTGAAACAGCTGAAAGTCAAATAACAGTGTTTGATGATCTGTGATCTTTAAAATAAGCCTTGTTCTTATTTCATAACATCACTTTGTCTTCACAGAGAATAAAGAGAGATTCTATCAAATTCAAGGACTTTTCCAGGACCCATTCTCTCAAGGACATATGTACTGACTCAGCTTAAGATGGAGGACAACTTGTAAGAGCGTCTCGGTCCATGATGGCGTCCTCAGCAGCTCCACATCTGGACAAGTGATTGTCCTCAAAGTCAAATTTAATTTATTTTCAAGGATTTCAATGACTCATGTTTATTTTCAATAACTCTTTTTTCATTTACAAACTTTCAAGGATTTCAATGATCCATGTCTATTAAGGGTCATTTCCAAAAAGGGCCTTGAATTTTTTATTTACAAACTTTCAAGGACCTGTGGGAACCCTGGAGATCTGAATACAAGTGGATGACAGAAGACACTTTTGGTGGCAGGTGTGAACACACACACACACACACACACACACACAAACTCAGTAAAACAAAGAAGGAAATATAGAAAATAAAGTTAAACAAACAATGTTTAATGAGTCTGATAAAAGACTTATTTAAATTCACAGCATGTGGCCTTTAATTTGGATTAAAACGCCTCCATCAGCCTGGCACTTTCAATAATGTGTGTGTGTGTGTGTGTTGAGTAAGTCAATTATGGCGCTGGAGCATCAGAGTGAAGCGGAGCCACTAATGCAGTCACTGATCACTGTGTTAACAAGCTGAGACACACACACACACACACACACACTTTATAATTTTTGGTTTATAAAATGTTGAAAAATCACAGAAACTAAAAAACCCAAATTGATGAATTAAAAAAATAGTAGGAAATTATTGAAGTAATTGATCCATATATTTTAGACAAGGGACGTGAAACCAACCTTGATCAGGAGTTAATCAATAATATGTTGATTTTCTTTAATAAAACTGCTTCAAAATTAGAATAAAAACTTTATTTTCCTTTCATTTTCAGACATTTTGTCTCCGTCAGACGCATTCATTCATACAATATATGTATATATGTGTATATATATACATATATGTATATATACATACACATATACGTGTATATATATATACATATGTATATATACATATACACATATGTATATACTGTATGTATATACATATATGTGTATATATGTATATATATACACACATATATGTATATATACATATGTATATATATACACGTATATGTGTATATACATATGTATATGTGTGTATATATATACACATATATATGTGTATGTGTATATATATACACATATATACTGTATATATATATATATATTAACTGAATGATCACAGTGAGCACGAGTTCACGCTGCGACAAAAGCCTGCTGAAGAGAGAGTGATGCTTTTCCTCTGAGTCGTCACTAAGTATCAGGTCTGTGTGCAGAGAGCAGGGAGAACACAGCGAGGGAGGAAACGGCAGCAGATTACTGAGCCAATTTCACATGGAAGCAGCAGCAGAGCAAGAGCAGCAGCTCTGGAAAGCACAGATAAGGAAATTCCTATCAGACCTCTGGCAGCAAATATAAATAAAATATGGATCCAACAGCAAAAGAAGAAGGAAAACAAACATTTCTGGAAGAAACCCTGAAAACTAACACAGGAGCTTTCACGTGACAGTGAGGACCACATTATTTTGTAGCACAGCTGCTGATAATTAACGCTTATTCTCTGTGTTGTACGCTATTAGAAATACACACACACACACACGGACACACACGCTCGTTTTGCAACCTTTGTGTGGACACTCATAGAAATAATGCATTCCCTAAACCCTTACCCAGACCATTAGTCTACCACTAACCCACTTCCAACCCTAACACCCAAACCAGGTCTCAATCCTCAAAATACCTGTTAAAGTTGTGTGGACCAGCCAAAAGGTCCCCACAAGGTCAAAATGTCCTCACAAAGATAGGTTTGCTTGACAATTGGTCCACACAGCCTTCTAAGGACACACACACAGACTTGTAAAGACTAAACCAGAGAACATCCAAACAAACGTGGACCAGACTGGAACCAACCACATCAGACCAGAAGAGATCATTCCAGAGCAAACATCAGACCTGAAGCAGGACCAACTCCAACCAGACTAGACCAGATTAGAACAAAGAGTGGAAGTGATCGGAAAAAAGAAAGTCATTGAAGGCGATCCTGATCCAAGGCTGGATCAGACCAAAACCAGAGAAACTGACAAAACCAAACCAGACGAGACCACAACAAATCTCTACATGAGAAGGAAGTAGATCTGAACTAAACAAGAAGTCAGTGGGTAAGACCAGAACCAGACCAGACCAGACTAGAACCAGACAACTGTGTTCAGGAAATTACAAATATAAAAACAAATCCTTGTCTAATGTGTCTGAGGGTAGTTACTCTTGCTCGGCGTCCATTTGTTGACCCTCATGAAACAGTGTGAAAAAAGCTTTAGGGTCAAAAACACAATCTTTCAAAGACAATTTGAGTATATATATATATATATATATATATATATATATATATACTCAAATATATATATATATATATATATATATATACAGCGGAGAAAATAAGTATTGAACGCGTCAACATTTTTCTCAGTAAACATATTTCCGATGGGGCTATTGGGATGAAATTTTCACCAGATGTCAGTAACAACCCAAGTTATCCACACATACAAAGAAATAAAAACAAATGAGTCCACAAATGAAGTTGTGTGTAATAAAGTGAAATGACACAGGGAGAAAGTATTGAATACACTTGCTGAAATTTATTTAATACTTAGTAGAAAAGCTTTTGTTGGTAATGACAGCTTCAAGGCGCCTCCTGTATGTAGAAACTAGTCGCACACATTGATCAGCTGTGATTTTTGCCCATTTTTCCACACAAACTGTCTTCAAATCTTGAAGGTTCAGGGGGCATCTTCTATGAACTCTGATCTTCAGTTCTTTCCAGAGGTATTCAGTCAGATTCAAGTCAGGTGATTGACTGGACCATTCTAACAGCTTGATTTTCTTTCTTTTAAACCAATTGATTGTTTCCTTGGCTTTGTATTTGATCATTGTCTTGCTGAAATGTCCACCATCTTCAGCATCCTTGTGGATGGCAGCAGATTCTAATCAAGAATATCACAATACATTTCTCCATTCATCCTTTCTTCAATTACATGAAGTCTGCCAGTGCCAGATGCTGAAAAATGTGATGCTCCCACCTCCAAACTGCACTGTTGGTATGGTGTTTTTAGGGTGATGTGCAGCTCCATTTCTTCTCCAAACATATTGTATGTTATGATAGCCAAAGAGTTCAATTTTGGTCTCATCTGACCAGATTATCTTTTCCCAGTATAACATTGGCTTGTCCAAATGTTGTGCAGCAAACTTTAAGCAAGCTTCCACATGCCTTTTCTTGAGCAGTGGTGTCTTGCGTGGTGAGCGTGCATAGAGGCCATGGCGGTGGAGTGCATTATTTATTGTTTTTTTTTAAACAACTGTATCGGCTTCTTTAAGGTCTTTCTGAAGATCTCCACGAATGGTCCTTGGTTCTTGGACAACTCTTCTAATTATTCTATGGACTCCTCTGTCAGTAATCTTGCGAGGAGCACCTGGTCGTGGTCGGTTAATGGTGTAACGATGTTCTTTCCACTTCCGAAAAATAGCTCCAACAGTGCTCACTGGAACATTCAGAAGTTTAGATATACATCTGTAACCAATGCCAGCAGTATGTTTGTCTACAATAGGCTTGTGAAGGTCTTGGGACAGCTCTTTGCTTTTACCCATCTTGAAATTCTTCTTGAGTGTCACCTTGGTAATGAGAAACCTTTATAGGCCACCAATTACGACTTATCCAGCTAATATTAATTTGCACTGATAGGGGGCAGGATTGCTTCCTAAATACTGGCTTCCTGTGCCTTCTTACACCTTTTTTTCTTCATGTGTTCAATACTTTCTCCCTGTGTCATTTCACTTTATTACACACAACTTCATTTGTGGACTCATTTGTTTTTATTTCTTTGTATGTGTGGATAACTTGGGTTGTTACAGACATCTGGTGAAAATTTCATCCCAATAGCCCCATCGGAAATATGTTTACTGAGAAAAATGTTGACGCGTTCAATACTTATTTTCTCCGCTGTATATATACATATGTATACATATATATATAAATATATATATGTATGTAAACAATGTTGTTGTTTTTCCAACAGGAAACTGAAGTTTGTTAATCCTCCATCACTAAATTCAAATCTGAAATCCTTGCTTCAGATTCAGTGACACAAAGTGACCACATGAGGCAGCAGAGGACCAGCGTGAGCTGGAATCACTGATTTTCTCTCTGGGGTTTGGTGTGGGAGAGTGAGCGGTCAGAAAACATCACCGTAGAGCGGTGAACACGTTTTTAAGTGGGCAAAGATTTGATTACATCAGCGTCTCATACGTCCACTCTCCATAAACCTGAACTGCCCCTTTAATACAACACAGGGTTTTTCATTTATTCCACATCAGTAAAAGACATGAAGATAAAATCACACACACACACACACAGAGTACAGAAACGTGTTCTTACAAAACCAAACCAGGTGCTGGTGAGAAAATAAAAATAAATAAATAAATAACCAAAAAGCAACACGTGAATAAAATAAATACAATTTTAAAAACAAAAAGAGGAGTTTAGAGCTCTGGTTTTCGTCCTCTCTGACTTTTTTTCTGATTTCAGTTCTAATCTCACTGTAGTTTTTTCCATAATAATTAATAAATCATTTTTTACTAATTGTGATCATTTCCTTTGCAGAACGATGTTCTCTGTCCATCAGAGTAAAGATGTCAGTGAAAACCCAGAATTCTTTTTATTTCTGTTTTCACACATTTCCAAAATATATGCGTGAAGTCCTGACTCCTCCCACATGAATCTGACGTTTTACTGTATTTTGCAGTGACATCATCTCTTATGATTACATTTGCTTTCTTTGACATCCATGTTTGACTCTTCCTGTGTGAATGACCTCAGTTCTTTGTTTATTGTTTCCCATTCATCGTGTTTGTGGAGTTTTAGATTTATAAAAATCATTATTTGGTTAAATTAAAGTTTGAGTTGTTCAAATGGTTTCGAGATTTACCCTGTATATAAACAAACCCCTAACATCCACAGTACACAGTGCACGGTTTATGTAGCTTTACTTACAGATATTATATATTATATATCATATACTTACAGATATTATATATAATATATACTGACAGATAGTATATATTATATATACTGACAGATATTGAACATTATATATCATATACTTACAGATATTATATATAATATATATTTACAGATATTATATATTATATATACTTACAGATAGTATATATTATATATACTGACAGATATTGAACATTATATATCATATACTTACAGATATTATATATTATATATACTTACAGATATACAGATATTAAATATTATATATCATATACTTACAGATATTATATATCATATATTTCATTTCCTTTGTATTGTCGACCATATTTTCATGGTTTCTATAATCAAATCATTTCAAATTTTAAACTTCATTTGCAGCAACCTGGAGTTTCCAGGTTTTGTTGAACATCAAAAAAAAGAAAGAAAAATAAAGTCAGTGCCGTGAGAGAAGATTTAGAGCTGCACACAAACTCTGTGGTTACATTTAATAATTGATCCTCCTTAATAATCCATGACAGCACAGAAGCACAGGGGCTTCCACTGGAACGTGTTAAAGAGCTGACACAGTAAACACACACACACACACACACACACACACACACACACACACAATCTCCTCAGGTCAGTTTAGCCTCACATTTCCTCTTTAAAGTCAAGCTTCTGTCTCTGCTGCCCAGCTAACTCAAAAGTGCCCACAAACACACACACACACACACACACACACACACGCACACACACACACACACACACACAAACACACACACAGGATGAAGCTGAACTGCAGAACGGAGATGTAGAAGTTTTCAAATGTGTGGATTTCAACCATAAATAATTCATGATTTATGTTTTTTGGGGTTTGGAGGATTAAATAATCACGTACGACTCCAGCTCTGATGTAAACACGGTCAGATTAAATAATCCTGTACAACTCCAGCTCTGATGTAAACACGGTCAGATTAAATAAACCTGTACGACTCCAGCTCTGATGTAAACACGGTCAGATTAAATAATCATGTACGACTCCAGCTCTGATGTAAACACAATTAGATTAAATAATCCCGTACGACTTCAGCTCTGATGTAAACACACTCAGATTAAATAATACCGTACGACTCCAGCTCTGATGTAACACAGTCAGATTAAATAATACCGTATGACTCCAGCTCTGATGTAAACACAGTCAGATTAAATAATCCCTTTACGACTCCAGCTCTGATGTAAACACAGTCAGATGAAATAATTCCTTTACGACTCCAGCTCTGATGTAAACACAGTCAGATTAAATAATTCCTTTACGACTCCAGCTCTGATGTAAACACAGTCAGATTAAATAATCATATACGACTCCAGCTCTGATGTAGACACAGTCAGATTAAATAATCCCTTTACGACTCCAGCCCTGATGTAAACACAGTCAGATTAAATAATCCTGTACAACTTCAGCTCTGATGTAAACACAGTCAGATTAAATAATCCCGTACGACTCCAGCTCTGTCACGACGACGACACAGCTTCTGTTTTAACATTTAACACATTTTCATAATATTTACATTTAAAGAAGAATGATTTATAACCTAACGATGAGCTAAAGACATGATGTTCATTTAATGAAACACAGTTTAATCACGCTCAGGTCTGAGTATAGTATGTGTGACTCCACCTACAGAGGAGGAGCTTATAAATCAATTTCTCTCCCGTTGTTTCTTTCCCGTTGTTTCTCCCTGGTCGTTTATTTCCCCGTTGTTTCTTTCCTGTCCTTTCTTTCTCATCGTTTCCCTCCCGTCGTTTCTTTACCGTTATTTCTCCCCTGTCGTTTCTTTCCCGTCGTTTTGCTCCCATCGTTTCTCTCCTGTCATTTCTCCCCTGTCTTTTATCTCCTGTCGTTTCTCTCCTGTCGTTTCTCCCCTGTCGTTACTCTCCCGTCTTATAAATCGATTACTCCTCCCCTGTCGTTTCTTTCCCGTCGTTTCTCCCATGTCGTTTCTTTCATGTTGTTTGTCCCCTGTCGTTACTCTCCCGTCTTATAAATCGATTACTCCTACCCTGTCGTTTCTCTCCTGTCGTTTCTTTCCCGTCGTTTCTCGCTGGTCGTTTCTCTCTGGTCGTTTCTCTCCCGTCGTTTCTTTCCCGTCGTTTCTTTCCCGTCGTTTCTTTCCCGTCATTTCTCCCATGTCGTTTCTCTCCCGTCTTTTCCCCCCGTCGTTTCTTTCCCGTCGTTTCTTTCCCGTCGTTTCTTTCCCGTCGTTTCTCCCATGTCGTTTCTCTACCGTCTTTTCCCCCCGTCGTTTCTTTCCCGTCGTTTCTCTCCAGTCGTTTCTTTACCGTTGTTTCTCTCCTGTTGTTTCTCCCCTATGACAGGTAAACTCGCACCTGTGTGTCCTCAGTGCAGCTGACACCGCTCCACCAAGAGGGAGCGTGACAATAAAAATGTAGGTGATGTGAGTGCAGCGCCCCCACACATGCGTGGCAACAACTGGAATAGCATGAGTTTGTCAGTGGAGTGAAGGAGAATATTATTATCAGGTTCTTTATTTCAGGAACCTCATCAAACTCCTGAGACTGACCTCCTTGCCCCCCCCCCAATTCAAACCATGCTATAAACACACACACACACACACACACACACACACACACACACCTGTAGGTCTGGATCCTCCTCGTGCTGCAGGTGAGCTTCCTCTGCTGCCTCCACCAGTCTCTGCAGGAGGAGAGAAACAAAGGTCAGAGAAACACCTGCACAGACTGTAGATTCACACGTGGCTTCATAAATAACCTCAGGACACACACACACACACACACACACATTCAGCCATGTTGTGACAGAAAGACTATTTTCCTAAATGCAGCAGTAAAGATAATGACTGCCTCAGGTTCTTTGGACATCATCACAAAAACCTCCATCATCGTTTCACGCTGCTTCACACACACACGCACACACACACACACACACACACACACACACAGTCACTCAGGAAACACTCAGTGTCGTCTTTGTCCGATCTGAGGTGATAACAGAAGTGTGCCTGCTTTAGAGTTTTTAAAGGTCTGACCGTGTTGACACTGGTATGTTCTCATTTAACCAAGTGAATCTTGGGTCTGTTTGATCCAGGACCTGGTCTCACTGGACACTCTCACTGTGTTTCCATCATGGTTCGGTTCTGAGGCTTGTGTTTCCACTGAGAACAGTGTCTTTACATGAAGCGGGATGTGATCCATGTTGTTCCACTGCAACGACGATGGACAACGACGTCAGACGAGTGTGTGTGTGGTGAAGGACACGAGGACACGAGGACACGAGGACAGTTGTCTCTGTCTCCAGCTGTGATGCACATGTTTGTGTGTCCTCCGGTTCACAGCTGCAGCTGCTGCTGGTGTCTGTGAGTTGTGCTGATGTACTTCCATTTCACATTTCCATTCAAATTGTTTCACTCGTAAAAAACTCCTGCAATCAGGGAGCTTATTTCAGCGGAGCCGTGTGTGTGTGTGTCCGTGCGTGTGTGTGTGTGTGTGTGTGTGTGTCCGTGCGTGTGTGTGTTGGTTGTTTTGGAAAGCAACCACTGTAATCTAGTGTCTGGCCAATCCTTTTACTCACCATAGCAACACACCTGCACTCTGACTATGGTTGCATATGATGGTATGCATGATGGTGCAGGTACACACACATTTATTAAAGCTGTTTTTATGTAGCTGTTCATCACGCTGGTGTCCACTCCCACTTTAAATGTTGAACATCATCTTCTACTGATACATGGTTCATGGAAGAACTTTAAAGTCGTCGGGGAAGGGTTGCCATGTCCTGAGATTTCTCAGTTGTTTTAAAGTTTGAAATGTGTCACGACTTCTCTGATCCACCTCGCCTTCGAGGGGCGGGACCAGAAGGGAAGCTGTGACGTGATTGGTTTGGTTCAGTTCCGTGTGGGGTTTTTTGCATTTCCATTCTTTGGCACCCTTCCCTTGGGCTACCTGAGTAAAACTATGTGGTGAGTCAGCTGACGGGTCACCCAATCAGCTGACTGATGTGGGTGGAGCTAGACCGTCCTGGTCTTTGAAACAGGTCCAGTTATTTCTACATAAATTCTACAAACCAACACCGAGAACAAGGAAACAATTCTTCACAAAGTAACTTCAGACATTCTTGACATGAGAAGCCTGAGCGAGGAAATGCTAACTGTCCTTGGCCTCCTGCATCAGTTCAGGGCCCCAGGGTCTGGGTTCTGCCAGAGGCCCGGTCCGCTTCAGGTCAGCCCATCAATAGCACCGAGGGACAGCAATTAATATTGAAGAGTTGCAGCATCAACAAAAAGGAAAAGTGCTCTGTGACACTTTGTTTCCTCTCTTTAGCACTTTGAGCCGAGTCGACACAGAACGGCAGAGAGACAGACAGAGAGAGGGAGAGAGAGACAGAGAGAAGGAGAGAGAGAATGAGAGAGAGAGAGAGAGAGAGACAGACAGAGAGAGAGACAGAGAGAGGTGTTTGAAGCATCAATAATCAATACTTGACAAGTTCACAGCAGTTCTGCTGACAGAAAGAGAATATGAAGTGCTTCACACAGCCTCATTGCCCTTCTCATATCTCCTCCCCCTCCCCCCCCTCCTCCTCCTCCTCCTCCTCCTTCACACTTTCTTCACTTTCATTTCACAAACTTTCGTCTCCATCTCCTCCTTTTCATCTTTCCAGAAAACAATCCCGTCTCACGCTGACGACTCAGTGACAGAAAAACAACCAGAAAGAAGACGATGAAAAGACCACTGCCTTTTCATTAGAGGCTGTCAATCACACACACACACACACACACACACACACGCACACTCACGCACGCACACACGCACGCACGCACACACACACACACACACACACACACACACACACACACACACACACACACACACACACACACACAGTTGGACATTCATGACTTGAGGGGACAATGCATTGACTTAGATTCATTTCCTGGAGACTTACTCTAACTTTAACAACAGTCACTAGTGGCCTAATCCTAATCCTAACCTCAACCTAACCTTAAAACATATCTTCACCTTAAAATGTAGTCATTTACGTTGTGGGGACTCGATTTTTGTCCCCACAAGGAAGACAAGTCCCCATAATGTGACTGTGTAAACAGTTTTAGGTCCCCACAACATTAGTGATACCCGCACACACACACACACACACACACACACACACATGTATCCTATCAGGTTCTCCCGGAGCCCCCTGTGGTCAGGAAGGGAAACTTTCTAGAGTGAAGTTTTGCTTTACTCGCAATAACTTTTACATTTAAACGCAATAACTTTACGTTTACTTGTTTCATCGTCATAACTGTTAGAGACAGTTTTTATATCTGCAGTCACTGATGAGCTGGTCGTGACGAGTACAAGTGCAGAACTGACACAGAAGCCAAACATTTCCATTTAATCACTGACACTTTTCATCTAATACGAGGAAACGTCTCTTTAGTCAAAGACGAGTCGCGCCGCGTTGTCGAGACGTTAAATTCACCGTGCGTGTCAGGAAAATGAAAATGAATGAATGTGTGTGTGCTGCTGCTGCTGCTGCTGCTGCTGCTGCTGCTGCTGCTGCTGCTGCTGAGGACTGCACACTGCACACGTCATGTAAATGATATCAGCAGGTACACAGCGCACAGACCGCAGACCTGAACACCATTACAGCAGAAACAGCAGAAACAGGCCCGGCAGCGAAAGCTTCCACTCTGCTTTGAAGTGCATTTGTCACATGAAAGACTTCAAAGAGAGCGTTACAATAGTTCCACGTCTTTTCAGCGTCGATAACAAACGTGTTCACGTGTTCTTCAGCCAGAGGAAAACTCATTTAAGTCTCTTTCAGGTTTATAGACACGTGACTGTACGAGGTACTAAGTTCTACTCAACGCCAGGGCTTCAAAGTGACCTGGAGGCCAGTGAACTTCTAGTCTGGTCAGGAGGGAGCCAGGGGCCAGCAGGGTCCGGTGGGTCCCGGTGGGGTCCGGCGGGGTCCGGCAGGGTCCGGCAGGGGCCGGTCAGGTGAAAAGAAGTCCAACAGTTAGGGAAAAATGAACTGTTTGTGATTAAAAATAAAAATGATGTCCTGATAATCCGTCCGGCCGCAGGATATCGACTGGAGGGCTGTGACGTTGAGACCCCTGCTCTACGTATATGTTGTGATCATGTGATTTACATGCATCCAACACACAGAGCCCATGTGATCACAACGGTCTGCTGGACAGAAGAGCTGGAGCGGAATGGACTGGAGATTTTTAGAGGCAGTCCGATATAATCCGATACTTGTTTTTTGGCTGATATCAGACCGATATCCAATATCAATATCGGATATCGGGACATCCATAAAAAAGAGTGACATCAGCGGCCCGACACACACACACACACTTTAAAACAGCACAGGACGCCGCTGTCTCTCAGCAGGTGGCAGCAAGCGATAAAGAGGGAGAATCGATGAAGAGACGAGAGATAAGACCTCGGTGACGGACAGCGGAGAGAGGCTGCACGGAAATTGAAACGAGAAAGGGAAAAAAGAAGCGGAGAAATGGAAGGAGAGAGAGAGAGAGAGGGAGAGAGAGAGGGAGAGAGAGAGAGAGAGAGGTCAACGTCAGGTCACACAGAAGAGTTCAGGTCATAACATGGAGAGACAGAGGAGACGGACTCCTGGACACGCAGAGGGACAATTCATCATGAGACAAAAGAGTCTGCCGGCCTGGAATCATCGACTGCAGCTTTGACTGAGTCACAACGCAACAATGTTACCAGCGATGAATTCTGGGAAATGAAATGTTTGACCGTTAACGTCACGTGAGGGACATTTGTTATGGTATCTGGAAAATCAGAGGTGTGCAAGCTAGGGTTCCCACACCTTGGTTGACATTAAATTCAAGGACTTTTCAAGGACTTCCCAGGACCAATTCCTTCAAATTCAAGGACAGAAAGTGCTGACTCAGCTTAAGACTCGGTCCATGATGGCGTCCTCTTTTATGCATCTGGACAAGTGATTGTCCTCAAAGTCCGTCTTTGTCACAAATGAAATTTGAGTTTGTTAATGCAGTCCTGATAATAACACGAGCAAAACTAAAGCAGGAAATTGTTTGCTCACTATCTGCATCTCGCTCCCTCTCTCGTGTCCTCGCTCCCTCCCTCGCTCCCTCACTCCCTCTCTTGTGTCCTCGCAGCCGAGAAATCCAATTTCTGTGCAGAGCAACATTTTGCTCCTGATACGATCGATCAGCTGCAGAGGTAGAGCACACACACACACACACACACACACATTCACACCTACACACACACGCACACACACTTCCACACACGCACACACACGCACACACGCGCACACACACACACACACACACGCAAGCACGTACACACACACACTCACACACACACACACATTCACACCTACACACACACCCACACCTACACACACACACACGCAAGCATGTACACACACACTCACACACACATTCATACCTACACACACACACATTCACACCTACACACACGCACTCACACACACATTCACACCTACACACACACACATGCACGCACACACACACACTCACACCTACACACACACACGCACACACAGACTGTACACAACGACCACGATGCACCGAGCAGTCAGTAAGAGAATATATTTTATTTGAATTATTATAAAAACAATAAAACCGATTATTAAAATAGTTGGTGCTTAATTTAGTAATTGAATAATCCTTAATCATAATTAAATCTAATTTTAACACTCACACACTCCCACACACACACACACACACACACACTGTGACACCGCAGCACTTCTTCAGACATTAATCCCCTCGGTCAGAGACAAGCTCTTCACCCACTCATTTCACTCCCTCTCACTCCTGGAGTTGTCGTCCAGGGGCAGAGACTGTTGTGTTGTGTTGTGTTGTGTTGTGTTGTGTTGTGTTGTGTTGTGTTGTGTTGTGTTACCTTCATGGCCTGAGCTTTCTTGTCAAACATCTCCTCCATGTCCTCGGCCAGCCTCTTCACCAGCCGCAGACCGTCCATCTCCTCCACGCGCACCGCTCGCTCAAACTCCTTATATTTCTGCAAGAGAGCCGCAGTCATGTTAGAGCACGAGCACATGACCGTCACATGACCGTCACATGACCGTCACATGACCTTCACATGACCACGTGGTTCTCAAGAAGCACCTGAGAAACGAGGCAGATTTATTCTCCCATCATCTTCCTCATATGTTCTGCACACACTGGTCGAGTGACATTAGATTAAGATGGAGCCAGAGGCACCACAGTTTGAGAACCATGGAGCGACAAACCTGTCAGATCTTACAGCGTTAAACACACACTGACTGTGTTCACTGTCAAACACATCGTCAGGACGTGGGTGGATCTGCTCGAGCATGAGGTCCCAGACTTCCTGTCCCTGACCACATGGTCCAGGTCTGACTGTGAGATCCCCAGGTTCTCTCAGGCCACACAGTGAGCAGCAGCTGTGACACACACAGGTAATACTGCACGTTCAGTCATAACAGCAGAGCTCCTCTTGTCACATGTTGAGAATTTGAAATAAATAAAGTAAATAAAGCTTCTATACGTTGTTTCTCCAGTGAAAAACCAATCAGCTTAGACGAGGAAATCATCACCTTCACATTGTACAGCTTTAAATCTAAACCAGAGAATTGAGATTAACCAGCGACTTAACCCAACGACAGTGACACTAATCTCACTAACACACACACACACAGTGACACACACACACACACACACATAAATGGGGTTTGATGAAGAGGAAAAAGTTCACACTGCAACAGAATCTTAATCCAAGCTCATTTGACGCACCATCACTTTACCTCTATCACCGTACAGCTGTCACACACACTCACACACACACACACACAAACACACACACACACACTTATTTTAAATACTGCAGAGACTTTGTTCAGTGAAGAAAAAAAACTACTTTATGTGATCGTTTATTTAAATGAAACTGTTTAATCTTAATTTCACAGACATGGTTTTCTGCAGATCAGCCAGAAAAGAAACATGTAAACCAATAACTGCACAAAATGTTTAAATTATGACTCACAATAAATCATTTTAAACCATCAAACGTGTGTGTGTGTGTGTGTGTGAATGAATCAAAGCTAAATATAAATAGTGTTTTCATTTTCTCTATGTGTTTTTCACTCCAATGTTTCTCAGTAAATGAAGCCAAACGTTCACAGCGGGAAGAAGAGGCAGAGTGTGTGTGTGTGTGAGTGTGTGTGTGTGTGGTTCAGTTCATCATTCACAAAAAGCAGAGCGGCTGTTTGTTTCGTTTGCTTCTGTCTGAAGATTGAGTCTGAGGTTTGACTCGGATAAGTGTGTGTGTTTAGTATAGACAGCACACTATACTAAACCGCCTTAACCGCGTCGCCTACACCTGCATAAAGACTGAAAAACAGGCGCGCGATACACAATATGATACAAATAATGATTTACTTTATGATGACAAATTTTGAGTTTAACAGCTGCTTCGCTTCACAATTCAAGCAGTCCATGTGTTACCAAGAGAGACCAATGTGACAGTTTAGGCTATTTCAGTATACATATACATATATACATATATACATATACATATATATATATATATATATATACATATATGTATATATATGTATATATATATATATATATACATATATACATATACATATACATGCATATATATATATATATATATATATATATATATATATATATATATATATGTATACATATGTATATATATATATATATATATATATATGTATATACACGGCACGAATGACCCCTGGCTGTTTGATTTCTCATTAACAGTCACGCGTGGTCTTCATGTCACGTATTTGAGGCGTCCTTCACCCGTCACGTAGGCGCATGTGCGACAACATGTGTGCAGCGTCTGCATGACGCCTACATGACGCCCGTCTGTCCATTGAAAGTGAATGAATGTACACACATGTTAGAGGTTTGATGTCATCGCATAGACGCTGTACACGCGTTTTTAGTATAGTGTGCTGGCATTAAATGACCCCCATAGCGTGTGTGTGTGTGTGTGTGTGTGTGTGTGTGTGTGTGTGTGTGTGTGTGTGTAACACGAGCAGAGAAACAGAGGCCAATAATTCCACTCAGCAGACTCTTTGATGTCCTGACCGAGACACTGAAATGATGTGGCTCTTTTTAAACAACTAATACGTGAAGCTTAAAAGCATCAGGGAAAAAATGTTCCAGGGCAAAGACGCTCGAGAAAAGACAAAGAAGAAAGAAGGAAAGAAAGAAGGGAGGAGTTAGCACCACTCCTCTTTGTCTGCTGGTTATTTCTGATTGTTCAGCTTCATAAAGGATTATTTCCATCACTGATCAAGAAATAATCCAGAATATAATCCAGAATGTGTTGAAATTGTCGAAGCTTTAAAATATCTGAATTCTCTTAGAAATAATATGAAAACATTTTATTTTCCACCTAAAAATTTGTCGACTAACTTCTCCACAAATCCATTGTTTTTTTATAAATATTGATTTGTGTTTGTCAAAAACATCTTGTTTTTTGTCCACAAATGATTTATATATATATATATATATATATATTTACATTTAAATTTAAATATTTAAGAAGCTGAAAAATACACTCACACACACAGTTTAATGAACGATCAAAATAGTTGACGATTAAAATCTAATAATTGTTGCAGCCCTAATCACTTGTGGATCCCTCTTCCCTCCTCCTCCTCCTCCTCCCTCCTCTCTCCTCCTCTCTCCTCGTGTACGACGACCAACAAATTGTTTCCTCAGAAGAAGAACACTGGACGGAGATGAAGTGGAACGATTCATTTCACGCTTGTCCTCCCTGCCTCGAAAGCATGTTGGTCTCATATCTGGTGGCACACACGCACACACACACACACACACACACACACACACGCACACACTTCCTGCAGATAGTGAGGCCACACACACACACACACACAGTGTAAATGCAAATCATGGGGGGTGTGGTTAAGGCTCAGTGGTTAAGACCCTGTGTGCAAAGACTTCATGGTCGCAAGTTCAACTCCACCCCTGGCAGGTTGTACTCACTTCCCTTGTAAGTCGCTTTGGATAAAAGCGTCTGCTAGATGACATGAACTGACATGTAACGACATGTAATGACATGTAATTTAATGTAATGTAAATCACACACAGACATAAAAACGAGACCTCGAGCATTCACACGTTCATCGTGGCTCTCCGTCAGCGAGGACAGTTGATCACAGAGCAGAGACGTCTCGTTAGATCGATGGAGGACGACGAACGCGACAAGGAAATCTACCTTCACACGGTCATCCAGCACTTAATCCTTTCACCCTTCTGTGACCATTGTGGCAATCTGTCCAGGGTTTGAGGAATAAGCTCCACAGAAGTCTTGGAAAGAACTTCACTTGATAGGAATAATGGACTGACAGAGGGTGAGACTGCAGGGGAGGGGCTAAGGTGCAGGGGAGGAGCTAAGGTAAGTGCTAAGACAGAAGATGCTCTTGGAAGAGCTGGATTTTCAAGAGCTTGATTTAAATTTGATGCGGGCGGCTCACAATAGCCAGAGGAGGTCAATGAACAGAGGGGCGTTCTAGACCATCTGTAGTGGTTTCACAGCACACGTGGGGAGGCCTGTTAGCAGCTGGAGCCTGTTGAGTTAGGTACAGTCGGATTTTTCTTATATTGAATAGTGCAAAGCGACAGAAGCAACGTGATCTGTAAAGGTCAACGTTACCGTCATGTGAAGGATAAAGTGGTAGAAGATGGATGGATGCCGGAAAGCAGAGAAATAGAACTGTAATTGCACTCATACACTCGTCATTACGGTAGAACCTCAGGACTTTAGCGTAGCGAGCATCCAATCACAGGCGAGATTCAGCGTCAGCTTCTCAGGACTGTGATTCCTCAACGGTTGAATAAGTGACAGATATGGAAAGTGAAAGTTATCTCCAGACATCACATGACACTGTTTACGCCGCCATGTTGGCAGGAAATGCTTATGGCATATTTCCACCGGCTCTACTCGCCTCCCCACGGCATGATTAGGTTCCATCTTTACAGCAGACTCCTGGTAGTTGTTGGAGATTAACCCACGTTTTTAGGATTGTTAAGTAGTTTTAACTGATCTACAGTTCGGCGCTGTTGGGACGCCAACAATCATCACACAGTTACCAACTCAGCACGCTTTTGGAACCTCACCAGAGCAGGGACTAAAAATAGTACCTGGTACCATTATTTTCATAAGCGATTAATCTTTTGATTATTTTCTCGATTCATCGATTAATCGTTTGGTCCATAAAATATCAGAAAACCTTAAAATGTTGATCGGTCAAACCTGGAAATGATGATGTTCTCAAATGTCTTGTTTTGTCCACAGACCTAAAGATGAACTTTTAATCATTTCTTTGTTCTCCAGACCAAAGAAACTAATAAAATATTCACATTTAAACAATCGGAAATCTTGTTTTAATCATTAAAAAAAGCTTCAAACAGATTAATCGATTATCAAAATAGTTGTCGATTAATTTAGTTATTGATTAATAATCGATTAATTGTTTCAGCCCTAGTGATGGCACTTCACTTCCACGCCTCTCCTCTACTCGACTCTACACAGCTGAGTTGCTTTTGTAAAGCAGTTGTTTTGGGTGAAAGTGAATCATTAGAATCATTAGAATCATTAGTTGAGATGAGTTGACAGAATGGTTCAGTCCTGCAGACACTGCAGTGAAATCCCAGTGAACGTGACTCTTCAGTGACGACACTCTCTGACCAATCAGAGGCCGGCAGTCTGATGACGTCACATGTTAGTATCAGCTGGACCTCGTTCGATCACTTGTTTAGTGGAAAAGGGCCACTATGCTGTGTTTCCATCATGGTACGGTTCAGATCGGTTCAGCTCAGTTCAGTTTGGTACGGTCTGGAACGGTAAAGTCCTCGGTCAGGCTTGTGTTTCCACTGACATCACTACTTTTACTTGGTAGGCGGGGATTGTGGGCTGCCGCGTAGCATGATGTCGTAGCGGCGCGATGACCACAGACGATGACAATGAAGCGGTTTGTCTCAACAACACAAAGTCAAACTTTGTATTAGAACAGACTGCAGGTGTCAAAGAGGGCGTGGCATTTCCTGTAGTCTAGTCAGCTGACTGTCGTAGGTGGAGCCAGTCTAGCTCCACCCTGACTGCAGGGACGGGTTAATTTGGTCCTAAAAAGTCAAACTAAATCCACTCACTGCAGCTAACTCTACCCAGTGCCTGATTTTGAAAAATGCCAAGAAGTGGGCTGAGAGCTGAGGGAGGTAGAGGAGGAGGGAGGAGCAGTGCAGGGGGCGTGGTCTGACACCTGACGAGGCGCTTGCGACAAAGTGACAGCTCTTGGGTTTATAGAAAGGGGAGGAGTCAGGACAACAAGCCTCGCGGTTAGTGGAGGACCAGCTGGTGTTTGACCAGAGAGGGCAGTAGAGACACAGATTATTATCATAACACCTATAATTTAAACTGTGAAACATGAACTAGAAACACATTCTGTTCTTTTTATCGTCACAGAACCTCAGAAAAGTGCCGAGTCATCTCTCGGAGCGTTCTATGTTGTTCCTTATTTTCTGTTTCTGAGCTTCATTTCCGTCCTGACGGAGCGAATGTAACTCATTAAAACATATTGTGATTCTGATCCACGTCAAAATGATGGATTCTGAAGCAAAGCGTGGCTCTCTGGAAACCTTCAAACAGGAAGTGGCCTCAGTCTCCACGTCCTCTCATAAACAGCCATAATTCACATTCACCAGAGAACATAATAGCAGAGAGAGCAGCGCTCATCCATTCACATGGAACTGATTCATTGTCCTCGGTGTATCTGTAGTCGCCCGTGTGCCTGGAAAACATTTGTCATCCTCAGCAGCTGCGTGAGTGTGGCCGTCCTCCGCTCCACGATTCCACTCCACACGTTCCCACAGACTCAGATTGATTCGAGCAGCAGCCAGCGTGAAAGTGGAAGTGGCGGCGGTGGAGGTATAAAGGCGACATTCATCCCTGCCAAGTGGAGATTTATTAGGGGGAAGTTATTTTTCTTTGGACTGTGGTTTTATTTGAGTTTACTTTGAAAGGCTAACAAAAGAAATGAGGGAAATAAACGAAGCGAATCTGAGACACGGTGAAAACTTTTTTAACTGCAAAGTTCAACGGGAATTTAATGAACACTATGAATCACATTCAGGTGCAAACATTCATCCATCTTCTACCGCTCTCTCCTCCACATGTGGGCGCTGGTGCCAATCCCAGCTGGCACAGGGTGAAAGGCGGAGTCACAGGTCACCTGTCCATCACAGAGACAAACAACCGCCCACTCTCACGGCCAATTTAGAGTCCAGTTTACCTGCCAGAGCAAACCCACAGACACAGGGAGAACATGTGACCTCCATGCAGAAACACCTTTGTTCTGACCGGGTCTGGAACCCCGGGTCTGGAACCCGGGTCACGAACAATACGATACACGATACCAATAATATCACGATACAACAATGATAATCAGTATCACACAGTGATACAAAGTCTTCTTCAGTCACTTACACACAAGTTTCTACTCACTCATTTGAGCGGCGCCACCGTGAGGAGACATGAAGCAGTGAAACTGTCTCTCTCTCTAATTACAGTGTGAGTAACTGGTTGTGCGTTGGCTAAAGCTAACAACACTAGCACATGAAAGTATAGCAGCACAGGATGCGCTTCAGTAATTAACTCAGTGACACATGTGTCATTTTCTCACACACACACGCACACGCACACACACACACACACACACACACACACACACACATGGTTTCCATGACTTCAGAGGACATTACATTGACTTACATTCATTTCCTGGAGACTAACGCTAACCCTAACCAGAATTACTACTGGCCTAATCCTAACCCTGACCTCTGACCTCAGCCTAACATGTCTTCACCTCTTCTTTCAGGAGGTTCACAGGTTGAAGGACTTGTATCAAAAAGTTTGACAAATCTTTATACTTTAAAAAACAGTTTGTGGTCATTCAGAGGAACAGGAAATGATTGTTATATTTCACTGTGGCTCAGATTAGAAACATTAACCATCAACAGCTTCTCTTACAACACTTAAAAAAGCCCTTAAGTTAAATGAAATGTTGCAGGGACCAGACAAAGCTGTCTCCATGAGGACGACTGGTCCTGACAAGGTCAGTGTTTCAAAAAAGTCCTAAAGAGGCATCAAATACAAGAACACACACACACACACACCGTGTTCCCTCCCCATGAGCAGAATCAAATTCAGCTCGATCACAGTTTGGTCAATGAGAACGAGGGAGGGAGAGAGGAAGTGATGAGAGGGTGAGGAGGGGCAGTTGCCAGGGCACACACGCGCGCACACACACACACACACACACCTCCATCGCTCACCTCATCGGCAGCCGTGCTGAACCAAACCTGACAGCTATTCAATTTTCCCAAAGCTAAATCTAATCTGCAGCGTCTCCCCGTCACTGACACACGGTTACACTGAAACGCCTCAGCTGTCAGTGTCACACACACACACACACATGCACACGCACACACACATGCACACACACACACACCGTCTCCCCGTCACTGACACACGGTTACACTGAAACGCCTCAGCTGTCAGTGTCACACACACACACACACATGCACATACACACACACACACACACACACACACCGTCTCCCCGTCACTGACACACGGTTACACTGAAACGCCTCAGCTGTCAGTGTCAAACACACACACACACACACACACACACACACACTCACACACACACACACCGTCTCCCCGTCACTGACACACGGTTACACTGAAACGCCTCAGCTGTCAGTGTCACACACACACACACACACACATTTTCCCACTGTGACGGCCTACTTTTCTGTCCGACTGTGCTCCCTCCCTCTAGGTTCAGGTGTGCTTGTGGGCGGGGCATCCCTTAACACCTGCATGCTGTTCCTGAGAGGCAGGAAAAGCTCACACACTCACAGAGCACATTTCACCCACTGCAGCACTCACACACCACACTAATGGCCCCTGAGTGACTGACTCCACGCTGAACTGGCAACCATTTTTGAATTTTGAAAAATGTGAAACATGTTGACTGCGTTCTGCTCGGCTTCTCTAACCAAGAAAAACAAGTGAGAACATCATCGTTTATGAATCTTCACAATATTTCTATGAGACGTCAGAGGCTGCAGCACACACGCGCGCACACACACACACACCACACACACACACACACACTCCACAGTCTGGCAAATCGATTCCAGCACACTCTTGTCACACATCATTACACCTTCCCATCATCCTCTGCTCTTTTCCTTTGTGTGTGTGTGTTAGTGCAGTTAAATCCTGGTGTGTTTACTACCTTGGTTCAGTTCATTTGGGTCTGAAATATCGACACCAGGTTTTACGACTTAATGGGGCAAGAGATCGGGGGCAAGATTAGAGCCGTCGACCCACAGTCCTGAGAATCAGGTCTCGTGAGAAACACGAAAAAGCAGAGAAATCCGTTGTTGGAGGAAGTGAGGAAACGACCTGAGGACGTGGACTGAGAAGTAAAAGTACCGAATCGCGAGTAGTTTTCTTCGGCTGAATTTTTGGGTTTTTCCAAAGTTCCTGCTAAAGTGATTTTAACAGGTTTAAGAGTTTTCAAACAGATTCTTTTTACATTTAGCGAAATCACTTTGTGACAATTGGATTATCTGGCCAAGACTAACCAACAGATTTATCAATAATGACACGTAATAGTTGCTCTGCTGTCGATGCAACACAATCATGGTTCGTCTTATCCACACGTCACGTCGAGTCGCAGTGCTTTGATTCCACAGAGCCACACACACACACACACAGACACACACACACACACACACGCACACGCACACGCACACACGCACACAGAGACAGACACACACACACTCCTATAGACAAGGTTGCTCAATGATACATGAAATTAAAGATTTGAACAGAATAGCAGCGAGGAGGCTAAAACACACAGAGCTAATTCAGGCTGTCAGTGGGAGACATTTAATGTGTCTCAAACACACGTCTGTGTGTGTGTGTGTGTGTGTGTGTGTGTGCACATGTTCTTATACTAATATATTTGTGGGGTCCAAAGAACGTACAAACATATCTTCGTCCTCACAGGGTTAAGACCTGGGTTAAAAACAAGTTTTTTGTGTGTGTTTATACTTGTACTTATATCTTTGTGAGGTCCAAAAAAAGTACCAACCTATCATCATGAGGACATTTTGTCTCAGTCCCACATCTGTAAAGTACTTCTTCCTGGTTTTAGCGTTAGGGTTAGAATTAGGTTGAGGTTAGGGTTAGGTTGAGGTTAGGTTGAGGTTAGGGTTAGGTTGAGGTTAAAATTAGATTGAGGTTAGGGTTAGGTTGAGGTTAGAATTAGGTTGAGGTTAGAGTTAGATTGAGGTTAGGGTTAGGTTTTGGTTAGAATTGGGTTGAGGTTAGAATTAGGTTGAGGTTAGGGTTAGGTTGAGGTTAGAATTAGGTTGAGGTTAGGTTGAGGTTAGGGTTAGGTTGAGGGTACAATTAGATTGAGGTTAGGGTTAGGTTGAGGTTAGAATTAGGTTGAGGTTAGAATTAGGGTGCGACAGGTGCGATGTGTGCGACAGACAAAGTTCAGCGCGCAGGGTTAGGTTTAGGGTAAGGGCAAGGGTTAGGGTTAAGGGTTAAGGGTTAAGGGTTAGGGTAAGGGTTAGGGTGAGGCGACAGGCGCGATGTATGCGACAGACAAAGTTCAGCGCGCAGGCTGCTGCGTGTGCAGCCCAGATTTTGGAACCGTGTACAAAGAACGCGCTGGATGCACGTGGACGGCGCATGCACAAACTGAATCTCCGTCCCACCGGGACGTGGAGTATTAAGCCCCACCCACCAAGCAGAAAAAAACATTTCGACAACAACTGGCGACCCTCGACCCAGCTGACGGACCTGTCAGAACCAGACGTGTCCGAGGGAGATGAAGCATCGTTCTCTTCTTCTTTGGTAGGAATGCGTCCTGACCTGTAGCGCCACCTGATGGTGAAGTCAGATACTACAGGACTTGGACGTGCAGGGTGTGTGTGTGTGTACATGTGTGATGGTAAAGGTTGGAATGTCTTCACTAAGAACTCTGTGTGTGTGTTCCTGTATCTGTTCCCTCTTCAGGACTTTTTTCTGTCATAAACACTGACCTTGTCAGAACCAGTTGTCCTCATGGGGACCAAAAACCTGGTCCTAATGAGGCAGAACCTGGTTAAAGTTAGTGACAAGGAATGGAATGGAATTCAATGCAGAGTAAATACTGCATAGGAACTGTATTTGTACACAAGAGTACTGCGCAGAACTTCATTGATCACACACACACACACACACACACACACACACACACACACACACAGTGACTGGTATAACCTTGAAACAGGAGCTGTTTCCGATGGTTACAGGAAGTGGGCTGGGGCGTGGGAAGAGAGGACAGATCAGGTCAGGGGGGAGGAAAGAGGAGGAAAGGAGGAAATAGGAGAGGTGAGTGTGAGATGACAGGATGAATAAACTCCATCTGAATTAAAACTATGAAAATGGCGTAAAAAAATAAATGTTCAGTTGTATTTTGTTAATGATGACGAACGTTACAGCTTTTAAAATAACATGACTCATCATATTTAGCATGACACAACACATAAGTCTTGATGTTTCGGAACTTTGCTGACGTCAGAGCCGAGGTTCAGTCTCCTGAGGTCTTTGTTTGAACAGTTATTTACATCGTCGATCGATGAGTCGTTACAATGTCAGAAAATACTGATCAGTGTTTGATGAAAATGATGACGTGCTCAAACACGAAATGGTTTCTTTGTTTCTCCCCGTGTGTTTGGGGGGGGGTTTAGTCATTGTTTAATCACATAATTGTTTTACAACAAAAATCTGTAAGTTGTAAATTTAATAATAAACAGCAGTATTAATACACAGTACTAAATTTAACCAGCCTCGTTAGGAACAGGTTTTGGTCTCAGACTTGGTAGAACACCAAGTCTGACTCCAGTCTGACTAAGTGTTCACATGCAGGAGTCACATTATCCAGGTATGTTAGTCAGACTAAGACTAGCTCCATTTTAGTCAGACTAACGTGAATTATTGTCTTAGTCTGACTAAGATCAGACTTTTAACAGGAATGTGAACGTAAACGTCAGTTTTTATGACAGAAAAGGTCCTGAAGAGGTCTGTGTGTGTGTGTGTGTGTGTGTGTGTGTGTTCTCTCCTTCTTCTTCTTCTCTTTAAAAGCATCTGTGACCTCAGGGAGAATCCCTGGTTCATGCCCAGCGTTCAGGACCTGAACCGGGACCTGGACTCCGTCACACACGTGTCATGAATGTGGACGTTCCGCACAAACGGACACGTTGAATAACACTTTTACTACAGAGTGTGTTTTCTGTGAGAAAAGATGCTCTTCCCTCACAAAGAGGTCTTTTCTTTACTCAATTAACCCTGAGGCCTTCATTTCCATTTCAGAAGCAGGTCGTCGCTCTGTGGGAGGGTTATCTGCTTCATGGAGGCGGAAAAAGAAAAGAGAAAAGATGAGAGGGGGAAATTTCCCTTTTTTTCGTCTATCCCGTCAAACAGATAAGACACTCGTCTGTTTTATCAGCAGCTGATAAAACCATGTTATTCATTTTTAAACATTATAATATCTCAATATTTGGGGGGGGGGGGGGGGGGATTTTGACGATAACGATAATTACTTTTTTTTTTGGTTCTCAAACTGTGGTACGTGACCTTCCTCTGGTACATGGAGGAATCATAGATACTGTGAGAGAAAATGAACGGTGGCATTCGTCATCTTTGTATCCGTAACATTAAGCATCACAACACTTAACCCAAACCTAAAACCAAGATTAACCCTTAAAAAAGCCCTTAAATGTTGCAGGGACAAGGGACAAGGATCACCACAACCTTAACCCTTCAACTACCATCGTATTTTTTAACTGTTGCTCTAAGTTAAAACTCACAAAACACAAAATCACCTAAATGTGTATTTAAGTGCAAACATTAATGTTTGACGTTTCTTGGGCTCATTGGGAGGTGTGTTAAAACACCCACCTCCCCCACGGGTGTGACGCCCCGGTGTGTGTGTGTGTGTGTGTGTGGGGGAGAGGAGAAATAGGTGTGAGTCCCGTTTATTGTCATTTTAACACAAAATGAACGATATCGATACAAGCGATATTGTCCTGTGTTTTAACTCGTTTAGAAATATATCGATATATATTTAAATATCGAGATATCGCCCAGCCCTAATATAAACCTGTTAGTCTGACTAAAATGGAGCTAATCTTAGTCGGACTAACACACCTGGATAATGTGACTCATAATCTGATTCCTCCTGCATGTAAACACTTGTAATGCATGGAAAATGGAGCTCGCCCTGGAGGGGAAACCTCTGACACAAGCTAATCTGAAACTGTACCGGGAATAAACCTCGGGCTGACAATATGGGTCCCAGGCGGGTTTGTCCGTGGTTTCCATGGTGACCCATGATGGGGCCAAAGTAACTTTAACTCTGGAACTCGTTGGTAACATCTCAAAGATAAATCTGACAGAGAAGTTCCCATCATTGCAAACAAACAAATAAAATACAATAATTATGAATGATTAAACTGATATTTGTGTATTTTTTGATATTGACACAAACAGGCCGCCTACATGATGAATATACAGTAATGACTAAGCTCCACGGTGCTGCTGATTTAATTAAGACCTGTTTCTGAGTTTAGTAAACGCTGATGATTGTTGTTGCATCACATCTTACAGCTGCCACACACACACACACACACGACACGGCACATCCACGCCTCTACACACACACGACATGACGCGTGAGCCCACTCAGAGGTCATCTTCAGCTCTGACCTTCATCCATTAGCCGGCGTTAACTCAACAACTGACCCTGCATTAGAGAGAAATCTGCATTCCACCACACTCAGAAACCCTCGCAGCGAGGCGTGTGTGTGTGTGTGTGTGTGTGTGTGAAAGCATCTGCCAGAGTGCTGGAGAAATGGACAGCCGTTTAAAAAGAGGCACATGTTGTGAATAAGCTTTTAAAAGAGTCTCTGCCTCACATTAACTCTTCTCTAGTGGCTGTAAAAGCAGCAGGTTTTTCTCACTCTGACGGAGAAACGGTGACATTTTTCTCTCCACTCAGAAAATTACTCAGCAGCACTTCACTCACTCACTCACTCACTCACTCACTCACATGTTAAACAGTGATTTTCAGAAAAGGCTCTTGTTGCCTTTAACGTCAGTGATGATGAGACTGAGGCTGCGTTCACAGCAGCTTCTTCTTAAAGCATCAAAGAAGTGAACTCTGCTCGTCTATAAACGGAGGTCTCGGTTTTCGCGGACAACAGCGCAGGGCATTGTGGGTAAACACACCGACGTGTGTGCAGAACGACGGCCGGGAGAAAATGAGGCGAATACGTTTTTTAAAAGTTTGTTTCACTGAAGCGTGAAAGCAAACTCGGAGCGACTGAACCGAGGGCAGTTTTCTCTGCGACACAAACACAAACAAAGCAGACGCAACAAGCCTCTGTCGGCCTCTGCTGGTCATAGTGGCAAGTGCAGAAACACAAACTATTTAAATTCACAACCTTACAAGGACCTGTGGGAACATCTTTCTCGTCTGACACAAACACCAACATGTGACTTGTAAAGCAGTTGTTTTGGGTGAAAATGAATCATTAGAATCATTAGAATCATTAGAATCATGAGTTCGGATACGTTGACAGAAAGTGAAATCCCAGTGAACGTGGTGACGATGGTGCGGTCTGTGAATCCACTCCAGACTGTGAAAACACATTTGCTGAATGTTGCCGATGAACGCATGTTTTTCGCGCTCATGACTCTTCAGTGACGACACTCTCTGACCAATCAGAGGCCAGCAGCCTGATGATGTCACAGTTTAGTACCAGCTGAACGTCGTCAGAGCAGGAACTAAAAAAACATACATTTGAAGGATTTGAAGGAGCCGTGGGAACTCGTCCAGTCCTCACAGAATCATCTACAATGACCTTTGACTATTTTCCTCTCGGAGCCGCTCGCCGAGCAGAAGACACTGAGGTGAAGAAGAAGAAACGACGGATTCAAACTCACCTTCTGCAGCAGCTGAGAACCAGAATACTTTGCAGAGATGGATTTCATTTCTCCACCAAACGCTGAAGCCCAGAGCTTCACTCTGCAACGACACAGCAACAGAGTCGACTTCAGCACATTTTTAAACATTAAAAAACTCAACTACATTTTCATTTTGCTCACTTTACAGAAACTGTTCTTAATATTTGTAATGCTTTTTAAAATTAAAGGCTTAACTTATTTTAGGACAAAAAAACACAACATCGTCATTTACTATAAAATGACACAGTAACGTACAGGAAAAGTACACAATATAGTTCAGTAATTCACTGTAAACACAGTTATTTAAAGTACAGTGGAATATTTTTACCGGGCAATATTTTAATGTTGTATTACTTATTTGTTGAGTTTTGTGCAGATGTACTTCTATTTATATTTTATTCCTGTTAAATAAGTAAAAATATGAACCTGTGTTTGTCATGACTGAAGTTTTAATGCTTTAAAATTATACAGCAGCTTATTTTACAGTGTAATACTTTTAGTTAATTACTTAATTTTAGAGCTTATTCGTTGTATTTTCTATTCTATTCTTCTATTTAGTGTGATTTCACTGTGAAAAAGAAAACAAACAAGTCTCATAAATAAGCTCCAATAAACACTTTGTCATTTCACTTTAATTTACTGTAAATGTTGTGAATAGTTTACAGTGTAATACTTTAATTTGCATTTATTTAAATTCTACCTTGAGTTTTGTTACAGACTTAATTAAAAAAAACAATACGTTAATTATTCTAACTTGTTAAAGAAGTGCAGTGCCGCCGCGTGGACACGACTCGTGTACTCACACGGACGCGGGGATGCTCTGGTGCGTGGACGACACATCCGAGACTCTGCTGCAGATCACGCTGAAGAAAAGTAACAGCACACACGCGCTGGAAACCACGCGCCACTGATCCAGCCGCATCTTCAGGGCGCAAATATCTTCCCCGCGCGCGCGCACACACACACACACACAGCGAGTTTTTAGTGTGTGGGTTTTTTTTAAGCCGCCACCGTGGATTTGTTTCTCTTCTCCTCCACAAGAAAAAAAATAAGGTAATAAAGAGAATAAAGAGGAGGAGGTGAGGAGTCACATATGAGGACAGCGTGGAGCGCTCATCATGTCCTCGCGCTGCGGTGCGTCTTTGAGCCAAAGTGCGCGTAATGTCGCGGCGTCTGCGCTCTCACTGGCGGAAAGTAGAGCTCGAGAGAAACCGCTCTTCTTCCTCCTCCTCCTCCTGCTCCTCCTGCTGCTCCCGTGACTGCTGTGTAATTTCCACGGAGCACACACACACACGCACACACACAGTGAGAGCGCAGCAGAGTGAAGGTTCAAAGGAGGAAACAGAGGAGATCATCAAACGATGCAGCGCGTAAGATGGACACGCCCACTCCTCCTGAGAGAGAGAGCTCTGCAGCCTCTCACACACGCGCACACTCACACACTTCCTCTCCAGAATCAGAGGATGTTGAGGATGCTGCTCTATTACACACACACACACACGTTTTTATATCTTAGTGAGGACACTTCATAGACATAATGCCCTATAGCCCCTTACCTTAACCTTAACCATCATAACTAAGTGCCTAACCCTAAATCCAGGTCTTAACTCTTAAAAAAAAGCCCTTTAAAATCATGGGGATGTGACTACATGTCCCAACGATGTCCACACAAAGACAGGTTTGTATATTTGTTTGGACCTCACAAAGACTATAATACAAACACACACACATCTGCATGGACCTCACAAAGACATTAATACAAACACACACACATCTGCATGGACCTCACAAAGATATTAATACAAACACACACACACATCTGCATGGACCTCACAAAGACATTAATACAAACACATCTGCATGGACCTCACAAAGACATTAATACAAACACACACACATCTGCATGGACCTCACAAAGACGTTAATACAAACACACACACCTGCATGGACCTCACAAAGACATTAATACAAACACACATACATCTGCATGGACCCCACAAAGATATTAATACAAACATACACACATCTGCATGGACCTCACAAAGACATTAATACAAACACAAACACACACACACACACACACACACATCTGCATGGACCTCACAAAGACATTAATACAAACACACACACATCTGCATGGACCTCACAAAGACATTAATACAAACACACACATCTGCATGGACCTCACAAAGACATTAATACAAACACACACACATCTGCATGGACCTCACAAAGACATTAATACAAACACACACATCTGCATGGACCTCACAAAGACATTAATACAAACACACACACACACACACATCTGCATGGACCTCACAAAGACATTAATACCAACACACACACACATCTGCATGGACCTCACAAAGACGTTAATACAAACACACACACCTGCATGGACCTCACAAAGATATTAATACAAACATACACACATCTGCATGGACCTCACAAAGACATTAATACAAACACAAACACACACACACACACACACACACATCTGCATGGACCTCACAAAGACATTAATACAAACACACACACATCTGCATGGACCTCACAAAGACATTAATACAAACACACACATCTGCATGGACCTCACAAAGACATTAATACAAACACACACACACACACATCTGCATGGACCTCACAAAGACATTAATACAAACACACACACATCTGCATGGACCTCACAAAGACATTAATACAAACACACACATCTGCATGGACCTCACAAAGACATTAATACAAACACACACACACACACATCTGCATGGACCTCACAAAGACATTAATACCAACACACACACACATCTGCATGGACCTCACAAAGACGTTAATACAAACACACACACCTGCATGGACCTCACAAAGACATTAATACAAACACGCATACATCTGCATGGACCCCACAAAGACATTAATACAAACATACACACATCTGCATGGACCCCACAAAGACATTAATACAAATACACACACTTCTGCATGTTAAGTGAGGACCCTCACACTAAAACCAGGTCTTAAGACCCAAAAAAATGTGAGACCAACCAAAGCCTCATCACTAACCTTAACTATAACCAGTTAATAACTCACACTAACCTTAACTATAACCACAATTCATCAGGACCAGGTTTTATGTCTCCATGAGGACGACCGGTCCTGACAAGGTCAGTGTTTATGACAGAAAACACACACACACACACTCTCTATTCTTCCGTCTGTCTTTAGTCAGCAGTAAAATTCTGCTTCAGTGAACTCGACATAAGAGTGAACGAGTTAATCTGACATGAAAGCTGAAGGCAGATTATTAGAAAGTGTGTGTGTGTCCAGGTATTACTACTGTTGTGGGGACCTAACTCTGTTGACACAGTCACATGACGAGGACTTGTCCCCGTGGGGACAACAATGCAACGATTATTTTATTATGAATCGATTATTAAATTAATCAGCAACTACTTTGATAATCGATGAATGAATGAAATTTGACAGTTTTTTTAAACAATAAAAAACAAAACAGTTTCTGTTATTTTTCCACTGATCCATCAGTCAAATGTTAAAATGGCTCTTTAAGGTTTTTTGTTTCACCCTCAAATTTGTTTCCCCGTTTGATTTTCAGCTTTACACTGACACCATATGTTTCAATACAGTATGTTTAATATAAAATATCCATAAAACTAAAAGGGATATTTGAAGTTACACACCGACGTCACACATGACAAACACACACAAAAGGTTTCTTTATACCAAGAAAACTGCAAAAATACAAATAAAACAAATAAAAAGTATGATTTTTAACAAGGCTAAAAGCTCCCCTGAGTGCAAAGTGTTTTTGTGAACAAGGACGTTTGAGAGTCTAAATAAAAGCTGCTGTGAGTGCAGCGACTGATGAACAAGTGAAAAATAACTAACACCAGGAAAGTAAATGCGTCATTTGTGACGGATTTCAAAATCTGACCACGCTTAAAGGAAGAGGACGGGATTTTCTGTGAGGGAAAACAGCCGAGATCCACTTTTAAGTGATGGACAAGTGATTGTCCTCAAAGTCAAAGTCCGTCTTTGTCTTTTGTCTTTGGTGAGACAGAAATCATCACGTCGTCATTTTTTTCCTCTCTCTTTCTTAACTTTACTCGCTCATTGTTCTGCACGGAATCTCACGTCAGCAGCGGAGAGAGAGACAGTGGACAGTGAGTCATGATGTCTCCACGTCTGTCCTGCGTCGTCTCGTCTACGTACATCAAGCAACGCAGGGCATCAAACAGTAGGTGGCGTCGTCACAAACAAGGGAGACATTTACCTCAATATCAACTTCACTTTACTGCACAACATTCAAGCACTTTCAAGGACCCATGTCTGTTTAGGGTGATTTCCAAAAACCTTCAAGGTCCTTGAATTTATTTTAATTCACAAACCTTCAAGGATTTCAATGACTCATGTCTATTTAGTGTTATTTTCAAACAATTTTTTTTTCAAATTCCCAAACTTTCAAGGAGTTCAAGGATCCATGGGAACCCTATGCACAGCAGACTGATTTTTTTTTGTTGTCACTCTCCCTGCACCAAAGTCCATGGAGACACAGGAGCTGCTGGACAACTGCTGCCTCTTGTGGTGAGTTTGTGTCACTGAAGTTAATCTGAACGCCGGATTAGAAAATCTGAAGTCGCAAAAATAACACGGTAGCACAACTACTCCTGTGTGCTGTGGCGTTAAATTGTTGATTTTCTCTATGGAGTTTGGTGCAGGAGGTGATGTGTGTGTGTGTGTGTTCTGTATGGTCTGGTTATTAATGTGGTTGTGTGAACAATCTGAATTTATTATAGCACCAACAAAGTCACATGATTTCATATACTCTAGGATAATAAAGTCACACACACACACACACACAGAGAATGAGTCATGGGTCACATCTGAGGAAAGAATAAAAAACATCAAAGACTAATGACCCACTCTTCCACCTCATCTTCATCTTCACACACCCACGACCATTTCCTCAGCTGTGTAATCACAGGAGATTCTGGAGAGCACAGTGAACCTGCTGAGTGCCTCGACCACCATGACTCAGCTGATATTTAACATTTACTTTGACTGAATGCGTAAAGTGTTGTTTTTTTTAAATGGAATATAACTGTTAAAGGAACTTGCCGATACCGTTACCAAAAACCTGTCGTCATTAAAGACTATTTATGAATGTATGAAGTCGTAATAACAACTCATTTCACCAACTGTGTCACAAATAATGTCCCAAAAACCAGAAACAAACATGACTCGGCTGAAATTCTTTTACTGAGGATTTTCAGATTGTGTAGGATTCCACAGCCGGGGGGTTTGCCAGCTCAAGTCCCCGCCAATACAAACGCTCTGGTGGTATGCGACGCTCTGGCGGTATGCGACACTCTGACGGTATGCGACACTCTGACGATTACGACGTTCTGGCGGTATGCGACGCTCTGGCGGGATACAGCGCTCTGGCGGTATGCGACGCTCTGGCGGTATACAACGCTCAGGCGGTATGTGACACTCTGGCGGTATGCGACACTCTGACGGTATACGACACTCTGGCGGTATACAACGCTCTGGCGGTATGTGACGCTCTGACGGATGTGACACTGCGGTTTGCGATGCACTGACAGTATACGACGCTCTGGCGTACACGACGCTCTGACGGTATACGACGCTCTGGCGGTATGTGGCGCTCTGACGTATGTGGCGCTCCGACGGTATACGACGCCCTGACGTTATACAACACGACAGAGCGATGGTATACGATGCAACAGAGGGATGTATGCGACGCTCTGACAGTATACGACGCTCTGACGGTATATGACGCAACAGAGGGATGTATGCAACGCTCTCAGGATTTGTCTTGGCAGCAGCAGTGGCATCTTTTAAGTACATGCCGTGCAGAGCTGAATGGACGATTAAAAAGCTTCTTTTCTTTTCTTGGAAATTGCTCAGATTCTTCAGCGATGCCTCGTGTGCTGCTGAAAAGTCGGTATACGGTATACGACACTCTGACGGTATACGACGCTCCGGCGTATACGACGCTCTGACGGTATACGACGCTCTGGCGGTATGTGACACTCTGACGGATGTGACACTAGCGGTATGCGATGCTCTGACGTTATGTGACACTCTGGCGGTATGCGACACTCTGGCGGTATGCGACACTCTGGCGGTATGCTGTATGCGACACTCTGGCGGTATACAACGCTCTGGCGGTATGTGACACTCTGGCAGTATACGATGCTCTGGCGGTATGTGACGCTCTGACGGATGTGACACTGCGGTTTGCGATGCTCTGACAGTATACGACGCTCTGGCGGTTTGCGATGCTCTGACAGTATACGACGCTCTGGCGGTATGTGACGCTCTGGTGGTATGTGACGCTCTGGCGGTATGTGACGCTCTGGTGGTATGTGGCGCTCTGGTGGTATGTGACACTGGCGGTATACGATGCTCTGGCGGTATGTGACGCTCTGGCAGTTTGTGACGCTCTGGCGGTATGTGACGCTCTGACGGATGTGACACTGGCGGTATGCGATGCTCTGACGGTATGTGACGCTCTGGCGGTATACGACGCTCTGGCGGTATGTGACACTCTGGTGGTATACAACGCTCTGGCGGTATGCGACACTGACGGTATACGACACTCTGACAGTATACGACACTCTGGCGGTATGTGACACTCTGGCGGTATACGATGCTCTGGCGGTATGTGACGCTCTGGCGGTATGTGACGCTCTGAGGGATGTGACACTGCGGTTTGCGATGCTCTGACGTTATGTGACGCTCTGGCGGTATGTGACGCTCTGGTGGTATGTGACGCTGTGGCGGTATACGACGCTCTGGTGGTATGTGACGCTCTGACGTATATGGCGCTCTGGTGGTATGTGACGCTCTGACGATATACGGCGCTCTGGTGGTATGTGACGCTCAGACGGTATACGGCGCTCTGGCGGTATGTGACACTCTGACGGTATACGATGCTCTGACGGTATACGACGCTCTGACGGTATGCGACGCTCTGGCGATTTGTGACGCTCCGACGGTATACGACGCTCTGACGGTATGCGACGCTCCGACGGTATACGACGCCCTGACGGTATACGGCACTCTGACGGTATACGACGCCCTGACGGTATGCGACACTCTCACGGTATACAACACGACAGAGCGATGGTATACGACGCAACAGAGGGATGTATGCGACGCTCTGACAGTATACGACGCTCTGACGCTATATGACGCAACAGAGCGATGGTGTACAACACTCTCAGGATTTGTCTTGGCAGCAGCAGTAGCATCTTTTAAGTACACGCCGTGCAGAGCTGAATGGACGATTAAAAAGCTTCTTTTCTTTTCTTGGAAATTGCTCAGATTCTTCAGCGATGCCTCGTGTGCTGCTGAAAAGTGGCCTCATTTCACAGACTTGACATTCTTGCTTCAGAGAATTGCAGATGTTCAGATGTCATTTGAGTGCATTTAGAACAAAGTGAGGAAGATTCTCCTTCAGCACCAGTTGTTATTTTCTTCTGTTAAATCTAAAATTGACAGTTTAGAGTTGTGAAAAAAACTAACTCAGATTAAAGTTTGTTTTCCCATTTTAAAACAAAGGGTTCATGTGTTCAGCAGAGCTGTGGCTGCCTTCTCTTTCTACTCATTTCATTACACTATATTATATATTGATCATAACTGTATACAGTCTGTCTGAGGTTGATTTTGTCTGTAATTAATATTCCCCAAGACTATGATTATTTACTAAATATTAACTCATATTAGCCGCCATGAAAAATGCTGTTATCAGACTCTCAGAGCACCAAAGTCCTCAGGAGTAAATTTCAGGTCGAGTCCAGCACAAGATCCCGTTTCCTGCATCTGAAGCTGAGTTTCCATCCGGATTCAGTACGGTACAGTATACATACGTTATTTAACTGTAAATATAAATATATAGTACTATCTTATAAATGAAGTCTGGAGTTTATGATTCGACCTTCATAGTTACACATTTCTTAACCACCATCAAACTCTGTGGCAGCTACAACAACTTCAATTAAGCAAGTAATTAGGTCATATATCAAAACAATGGAGAACCTGGATGAGGAGGGAGCGGAGATGTTCAGAAGAGGAGATGAAAGACGCAGAAGAGAAAAGGAAAAGGAAGCAAGGATGGGTCGGGGAATTAGACGAAAGAGGGGAAGGGACAAAGAGAGAGAGAGAGAGAGAGAGAGAAAGGGAGAGAGAGAGCATCTGCTTTTAAAAGCATGAATGAGAGAAAGAAGAAGGTGCAGAGGAAAGATGGGCCGGTAAATTGGAAGCAACTGGAGCAGAGTGTAACAGAGGCTGAGGAGGAGGGAGATTTGTTGGGCCATATAATCCGGTTTTTAAGAGTGTTGACATGGTGACGAATCAGCTCGGCTCTCCATGCCGTTCGGTTTGTGAGGAAATGGAAAAGCCGCTCTGACACTTCTCTTCGTCTCGTGTTACAAACCAGCAGAATTATTTGGCGTCTATTTTTGCCTCGATTACCTCCGTGGAGGCCGTCTTTGTGAGCAGGATTAAAGACGCAAATACTCCACTGATTTTATTTCACATTAATGGGGAAAATGTATTAAACTGAGGAGCGTGTTTGTGAATGTCTCAAAAAATAAGAGAGATTTTAACGTCAGACGAGTGAGGAACTTTTTTTAGTTTTGTAAGATTTTTCTTTCCCTTTAAATCTGAAACAGAAAATTTAATCTGAAACATTTATCAGAAAAGTTAAATACACCTGATTTTCTTTTTATTCAGGAGAAAAATGGAGCTTTACTTGTCCACTTTTTTTTATTTACTTTAAGGAAGTAGCCTTGCATTACGGACGGTGCCATCTTGTGACGCCCTGTTTCTAGCCTAGATTCCACATTTCAAAGCAGAAGCTTACGAGACAAAGATTCACATGAGTCACACAAAACACACGAAGTGTCCGCGAAAGTTCCACAAATCTACTCACAATTTTGAATGATCTGATGTTAGAAAACACTCGGCCAACAGAACACAGTCAATCAAAATCAATCAAAGTCAATCAAGCACTTTCCTTAAACAGCTGCCTGTATGTGCACCACAGAACAGAACATGACATACTGAAGCAGAAGTGTGTTTTTATCCTTATTCAAACCATTAAAGAGATGCTTGAAGTAATATAAGGACTTTTGAAAACACTTAGGGATGCACAGTGTCGGTATCTGCTGATATCAGCAAACACTGAGATCCCCTGATCTGACTGATGACTGAAAAAGCTGCTGCCTCCCTGACTTCGATGCTAGCGCCCTCTACAGCTATTTTTATTTAGGTTCATTCATTGTGTGCAAACGCTGCAGGAAAGCGACAAAGACTGATGTTGACCAAGATCCCGAGGACAATCCCTTGTCCAGATGCAGAGCATCTTAAGCTGTGTCAGCCCATTTGGTCCTTGAATTTGAGAGAAACGGTCCTGGGAAGTCCTTGAATTTCATGTCAACCAAGGTGTGGGAACCATAGGTTGTACAAGCCAAGTTGATTGGAGCATTCTTCTCAGCAGACAACAGAGCTTTTCATAAACTGCACTTCATGATGTGTCCTCACACTGAGGTCGTGTCTATAGATGCAACTCAATCCAGTAAACAACCAGAGAGCGGGGGGGCGGTGCCGCGTCTGTGTGAGCGATACAGCCATCTTCATAAACGACAGTAATACTAAAAGCACTATGACAACATGCATAATTAAAGGCACTCTGTCCTAAAAATAGAAGACTGGGAAAGAGACGGAACAGAAATAAGAGCTGCGAGAGAAACCAGAGAAAGGTAGAGAGCGTTCAGACGCTTCCACGTCTCTAATGAGAGTTCAGAAGAGTGGAGTTCCACTTTTCTTATTTGGGAGTAAACTTGTCAGTTTCACCAAACAAACAGCGTGAAATGTGTGGAGTGTCTGTCTGAGAGAAGAAAAGACGACGTGCCTTCACATGTGGAGGAATCACAGGAAGCCTGAGAGAATGACGTCTCCGGTATTTGCATCACTTTGCGTGACAGATTAAAAATTGGCTGAAATATGCTCTACATTCACCACATGTTCACAGTGATATCGCCCAAAGCCTCCCATTCCATTTAACTCTCCCTGCCACTTCAATTAAAAAGAAAAACAACATCTTTCTGTAACACGTCCTCCCTTTACTTCATTATTCTGTCTCTCCTCCTGTCACTTCTTGTTTGCACTCTCCTCTTCAAAGCCTCGTGCGTCGCTGCATCTTCTTTAAAATGTTCCGTCTGTCGTCAAATCGTTGTGCGTCAACAAGTCGTTAACCTGAAGAACTGAAAACAGGAAATGACTGAGAGACTGAGCAGAACTGAGGGGAAACTCATGTTATTTACATTGATTTGGCAGAAATGAGGGTGATCATGAAAGAAAACCTTCAACTTCAAAGATCTTACATCACATTCCAATGTGAGGGACACATCAACGTCTACAAAGATCCAAGTTCTTCCTAAAAAAAGTATTTACAACGACGCATGTTGTGAATCCTTAGTCGCACAATCAATTCCTCGACCTTGAATGAATGCTAATGAGGAGTCTTGTCGGACTGAACGAGGACGGTTTCGTCTCTACAAAGGAAGGATCCTCAAAGGATAACACGTCAAGTGACCACCAGAGAAGACAAAGACAAACACTGGAGAAGACGGCAGAAGAGCAAAGGAGAGAAGAAATCGACCGAGACCCAAGAAAAAGCAATTCACCAAATGGCTTCTGAAGGTTGGTCTCCTGCTTGGCAGATGCTTGGCAACATACCATCCATGGTCTACTGCAGATGAACCAGTAGACCATGGATGGGCACAAATACATCAAAATGTATTTCCAAATCAAATACAAAATACCCACCTTAAAAATGTATCAAAATAAGCTACAAAATACAGCAGCCAAAAATGTATCAAAATAAAATACTGTATTTTTGTATTTTCAAAATACTACGAAATACTTCTTTTTAAAAGCCTTTTTCGTCTATCCCTTCACTTGTGCACAGTATCTGGAAAAACATCTGAAAGCAAGAGACTCCTTCCATAATCAGTCAACAGATTAGATATGCTGACCCCTCATGTTAGACATCCCAATATAAACTTCTGCCCTTACTCTATAGTTGTATTACATTGCCCACTATGAATCAGTGACAATAACTCAAAGACAATCCAAATGGATGATTTATTTTGAAATTTAAACTACAGTAGGAAGCATAAACACCACCACTACCACACTTGGTGAGTTTTCATCACAATGCACAACAAAAAAGTAAAAATAAACAGTAACAGTAACTGAGGTTGTTGGCATGCAGAGCTTCAAGCTTAGCCTCTATTGCAAATAAGGTTGGAATTAATTCTGCGTAATAGCACGGTGACTGGCTCTGCAATTGATCAATTGCCTGCGCAAGGGGTTTCAGGACTTTGGTATACTCTTCAATGTACTCCATCTCTGCATCCTTAAACATTGGCAGGTTTAACTTTGTCATGAGATCATGGAGTGTCTCGCGGATGCTGCAGAGCTGATGAAGGCTGTCATATAGAGAGTGCCAATGCTTCGCACAAGGTGTAATCAACCTGAATTTCAGTACTGCAGACACCACTTCAGCACTTTTAGGCCTTCCTGCTGCATTCCACAGTGCAGAACATTTTCCCATTGTAGAGTTGTTAAGACACGACAAGCTAGAGTGTTCTTTCATGGCCTTTTTTGCATCAATTGTCGCAACCAGACTTAGAGTATGGCACGCGCATCGCAAATGAGTTGGTAAAATAATGGCAGTCTCATTTTCCTCGGAGTCTGAAGAGTCTATTGCGATAAATGAGAGATCTTCTCCACCGTTTTGACTCTCCTCATCCACACACACCACTGAAATATTAAATTCTTTAAATGCTTTTACAAAATTGGACCCATTGTCTGTTACTGTAGCAACAACACGTTCATGGGACAGCCCATATTCGGCGTGGATTTCATCCAGTGTCCCTAACCCTAACCACATATTGACAATGACTTACAAAACTCCTATGTAGGCTACATGAAACAAACGGAACCCGTGTAACAACAATAACTTTAAAAATGTGATTCTTTGAATGTTCACTGGCGAAATCAAAGAGAGTGAAACTAACACAGCGAGTTAGTTAGCAGCTAACATTCAAAAGTGAAATAGCCTAGCCTTACAAAGAACACCTGAAATTACACTGAACAGGAACATGCCATAAAAAGAGTGATTCATGGTTGAGAATAAATGTGTTACTAAAATGAACTAGGTCAATTTGGATGCTCACCTTGCTTTGAAACAACTTCTGACAGGTAACGACAAAGTACCAAGTACCTGACTCAATCTGCAGCACTGTACGTTTTGTGTTGTGAGTGCAATCATGTGCATACCCATAGCAGAAAGTATTTTACAGTATTTTGAAAATACAAAAATACACAACACTGAGGTATTTTGATACAAAATACGAAGGCATTTCGATCATCTCAATAAAATACAAATTACAAAATAGTATTTTGTATTTGAAATACGTATTTTAAATACATGTATTAGAAATACTGCCCATCCCTGCCACCATGGATGGCATGTTGCTTTGTGGACGTCTTTCCTCCACAGAACGTACAAATATAACATTTACTCTGTTTGGCAGCAGAATACAAGAGGCTGTTTTCTGGGACAGACTTTAACGCCACACCTTCACGGATTATATTAAGATTTATCCCAGTTATATTTTAAAAATGTGTAAAGTCAGTGCATGCACTTAGCACAGCTGTCAAAACAACCTATTTTCTTTTATATGAATGTTTACAGCACTCGATCTGTAGAGGGAAAGCACAGCTTTACACAAAACCACAGCTCACAGAGAAACTGCTGTCTCAGCTCCACAGTCTGGGCCGTCTCGGTGATAACCAACTCATTTGCAATGATAACGTGCCCAAGAGGCTGAAACGAGGCCGTTCACCGCGGCCGTGCTGATAGAGGATGAAGAACCGCGGAGGCTGTGATTGGCTCAGCCATGAGGTTCAATTAATGTCTAATCACGGTTTCCTAAGACACATCGAGAAAGGCCCATCAGTGATCGACAGAACAGAAGAATCCCAGGAGAATTATTATCTCAAACTATTTACATAAGACGACAAGAGATGGAAAAAGAAGAAAGGCAAGAAGGACAGACGGTTGAAGACCGATCCTCGAGACCTGGTTTCACTGAGGTTCTTTCTGTTTTTGTTTCTGTTTGAAGACGTTTGAAGGCACTTTTGTCTGATGAAGATACAACGTTCTGGCCCAAACATTCAAACGCTTACAAAACTAATTGTCCCTGGACCACATTTACCTGCTGATCTCTGCTCTACGACAGCGGGGGAAGCTCTGCTTCCTCTAAAATATGAACATTTCATGAATAAATGTTTGCTAGAACACAAATTCCTCAACCGTTTATCACAGATCAGCGTTATTTTCATAATCGATGAATCAGTTTTTGGGTATCCTGCGATAATACACCTCAGCTACTTAAATGTGAATATTTTCTGGAGGAGAATGCATGTAGTTCTGACGGTCATGGACATGGATTCCCCCAAAAAACTGAACCCACCTGCCATCGTCAGTGTCCTCCCTCCCTCTCTCTCTCTCTCTCAGAATGTAAAGCAGCTTAGACGGTTGGGCCCGGCCCGCTCTTCAACAAAAGGAGTTGTGCAGCTCGTACCCTGCGGACCGATGCTTTCTGGCGAACAGCTTTACATATAAAACAGGCCGGCATATCTGTCTATGCGCAGGCTGTAGCCGGCAAAGTCCGAATCCCAAGCTCTGAGCGCTCCTGAGCAGCATCCTCTCTGTGGAGTTCTGCACAGAGACAGATTAACAACAAACAGTCAACACCGTGGCTGAAGGCAGCAACACTGAAGTAAAAAAAAGAGTAAAAAACGCTGAAGTAAACACTGGGTTATTAAGACTTCATATATACAAACATATACTATACATTCAGAATTTTAAAAAGTGCTGAGTAACCATTTGGTCATTTCACACTTAAAAACGATACTTAATTAATATTGTGTTTGAACTGCGACGTGCAGTTTTTCCAGTTTTTAGGTTTTCAATGTAATACGGGATCCAAGTGAGATAGGACCATGCTATGGCCTCTTTAAGACACAATCTCCCACAATTGGAAAGAATGTCTTTTTATTGGAAATTTTGAATTTTTTAGACGGCATATATTTTCAATGATGACTTGAGGAACAGCTCTGTCTATATTACAATTTATTTTCAAAACCAAAACATAATAAAGTATTGCTCCAGTCTTCAGTTTTATGCATTACATGTCTTATAAATAAGTCATCAGATCATTGATCAATATGTTAATTTTAACCATTTTTATGTGAAGATAATACTAATTATAATGATAACATCCTATTCTTCATATTTTAAATGTGAACCTTCTACAAATATCACTGACTGCTTTGTTATGCTGACATCTAGTGGACATATGTGAAAGTTGCATGTTCAAAAAAATGCACCCACAATCCTCTGTACGTCATAAACATCATAAAACAGCGCCGGATTTTAACAACGTGGATCAAATTATCAAATAAAACACAAGAGAACATTCACTTTAATCAAGACATCAAACACGTTAGCAAATGTGTTTTTTTATATATTTCCTGTTGAACCGGAAGTTTACTTTGAAAGGATCGACAGAACTTTTAAAAAGGTAAAAAGATAAACTAAGGGTTTTGAGACAAAAAAGAGCGAACGTTGCAGCTGGAGTTCATTCGGCGGTTTAGTTTTCTGAATTCCAAACTAAGTTTCTAAAGAGAGTCTACATATATTGTTTTGTTTTCAATCCATTAAATTTCAACGAGGTGAGTGTTTTCTTTTAAAAATAAAAAACCTGAACAGAATCAACGAAAGATGGTGAGTAAGCAATCACTGAACAGTTTGTTCCAGAAAGACTGAATACAACTAAACTACAGTGAGTCAGAGCAAAGGAAAAGTTCACAATTACCTGAGTTTACAGTCCTCACATGAATCAGTGACACGTTCCATTCACCTCACACGTTCACGCGGTTTAAATCAGTCACTGTTTTCAATTTGATGTATTTCAAACTTGCAAATATCATGGTTCAAGTCCTCAAAAATTATTCAATTTTAATTGTTTCATGGAGCAAAAAAACCCAAAAACCCTCATACTGATTCATTAAATATACAAATAGTTGATAACAATATTCAAAATGTATTATGTTCTGCCTGTTGGTCACATGATAATTAAGTGTATGTCACATGTTACATTTCAGCAGGAAATATTGGAAAAACTCTCATGTAAACAAGATTTCCAATATTACTCTACAATACTCAACAGCCATAATTCTTCTATCACCTGTAGAATCACTTGCTGCCACTAGATGTCCCTGTAGATCACAAGCATATGGAAGATGAATTTGAAAGAAAATGAAATTTAGTTAAAAGTAACAAATATTTTCATTTTATTCACTTTTAACAACGTAGATTTTGTTTTATTCTGTTATTTTTTATTTTTGTAACTGAAAAGTTGTATATGACAGAGACATATTATTGAACTATAGAAGGAATTTAAAAAAAAATGAAGTTATATTTTGAGGATTAAGAGATCAGTGGCTCATTTACAGTATATAATGTCATGTGACCCTTTATTGAACTAAACTCTTAAGCATTTTAATTTTAATCACAAAGTTTCAGCAGTGACTTAGATGCAAATATGTCAAATATCAAAATCTGGTTAAAACATGACTTTTAAGACACCATTTATTTCATCGTCGTTAAATTCAGAATGAACCACTTCACAAACAGCAGCCGCTACTTTCAGTGTCAACGTGGCCGTGACAGCATCGATACATTGATTTACATATAATAACCACAGCACACGTTTTCCTCTGAACACCATTTATTGTTCACTCTACACCAGTTGGTCGTTGAACAACTGTCGCCTCCACTCATTTCATATTTTGTAGGATACATTTATGACCAAACACATTTCACACTGCTACAGATTGACAGAACTGCCATATCGAATGTTAAGATATCTATTTACTGTCATGCTGTTGTGTTTTTTATTTTTTTAATCAGTAGTAATGACTCACTGATGTCACTGTTAACTGCTGCTAGTGTGGCCTCTGGCAAAATAATGATAAGAGTATCTGTAAATTGCCAGATGAGCGGGAACGGCATTCCACGGTATCGTCCATCGATGGTTGGAATTTGTACTGTAATTTACAGTTAAGATGGAACCAGACCTTTAATTGTCGGGTACAGTATGAAACAAAATAAGATAGACAGTGTAATATGTTAATACGTTGTAGAAAAGAAAAGAAAAAAATCATAATGCATTGACACCAATCCTCATAGCACAATGTCTTACTTGTACCTATGTTTATTAGTTGTGCAATATTTGATGATCGTAAACCGCTATGATCGTATAGAGATCGTATCTACAGCTTTGTATATCCTTTTGGTTATGAGGATTAGCATAGTCATCCTGTACCTAATAGTATTTTATGGTTACATTGTATATAAAAAAAGAATAAGATGACCTCCGCGGAGTGACATTTCTGTACATGTACGTGTTTTTTTTAGTTTTTTTGTACACAGCTGTAACGTTAGCTTTCACGTTCACATTGTCTTACACTGTCGCTCACCATGTTTTATGGCAACTCCATTGTAGCTTCACTTTGGCAGTCAGATCCAGTGGCGTCGATGGAGGACGCCGTGGCCTCTTTTTGTTCACATGTCGACTCTTAGAGAGTCAAGTCATCCCAAGACCCCGTGTTCCTGCCATGTACGCCCTCAGACGGGCCGTCTTGTGCAGCATAGTTCCTTGTAAATAGTCTTTTATAGTTTGTTTTTGGTGTTAGCGCTTCGGCGACTAACCAACCAACGTTGTGCTAGTTTATAGAACCCCCCCCCCACACACTTTGAACCCCTTCAGTCTGGCTGGTCTGTAAAAGGCCGTTTCACAGTTGAGTCCCATGCGAGCAGTCATGATCGGGGCAAGGCGAGAGAGACGCCAGAGGCTCTGAAGGGTCAGTTAGTGCTGGTCCGTTCACTCCAGCCAGATGCTAGACCAGTGGTTCCCGATACTTCCATCCAAGTCACACTCAAAAAGCTTTTCAAGCTCCTTCCGCTTTGTGCCATATTTGATCATTTTTTATCTGCATCTCATGCAAGACTCTCCATAATCCTTATTATTAGGAAACACTGCACTAGCCCAGACAGACCAGCGGTTTATGGCATGCAGCTGATACGGCTATTTTAGCTATAAAACTTGTCTGTTTTGAAGTATATGCACATTTCTTGCAGCAGAATTCGACAAAATACACTGTAATGAAAGCTGGAAGGTTGATGTGAGTGTAATAAAAGCTTGATGTAACATACATTTAACCAGGAGCATCTGACATTAGCTGTCTTAGCTACAGTTGCTAGCCTGTTGTGGTTTTTAATGGCTGGCTGGGGTAAAGGCCTGTTGTTGCCCTTCAGGGCCCGGGGGCTGTCCTCGACCTTTAGGATCAGGAACCATCTCCCAGGGAGAGGCTTGAACATCCAAAGGCCTTCATAAAAACATGGATGCCAAGATGCAGGTCAGTGAGGAAAGAAGAAAAAGTATCCAAGCCACGGTCTTTCATGTTTACTTAAAGTAGTTAAGACTAAGGTTTTGGTAAGAACAGGCAAAATTGTCATTTTTCTTTAAGAAATGTTCAGTGGAGGATACTTTTTCACTCTTGGATTCACTTGCTCCTCGGCTTCTCCGCTTTTTTCTCCCTCTCTTCCCCTTTCTTCATCCTTTCGCTCTTCTCTTTTCCCTTCACAGGCTGTTCTTGTCCGGTAACTCGGCCTCCGGACTACGGGGAAAATAGACGGTAGCTTTGTGTTCCTCGTAGCGGTCAATGTGCTTGAGGTGTACCACCATGTGCAGAGCGTAGGCTAAGACAAGTAGCAGGATCAAGGATGTCACCAAGCCCATGAGGATGGCCGGCGTCAGGAAAGTGGCGCAGTCGCTGGCTGATGCAAACTTGTTCGACTGCACATTGAAGGCCTGGATCTGGAAGAGCAAAAGAGATGGTGGAAAGATCAGATTAGACTAAATAAAGAGGACAACTGGCTCTTGCTGGGTTTACCAGGCCTAGAGACATCGGGCAGATGAACGGATCGAGATAACTGAGCAGATGGCTGAACAGACAGACTGCCAAACAGACAGTAAACGGACAGACACACTGACTGACAAGCAGCCAAAGAGGCGGAACACAAAAGGAGACTGTTGGCAAGCTAACAAGCACGTGTGCACTCATGAGGTACAAAGATACATCAGTGATTGTGCCAACATTGTAAGAAGACAAAAAGAAGTGGGCTCCATGTGCCAGAGTATACCTGGAAATCAGTGAAAGTGATGTGCCAGTTAGCGGATGTGTCAGTGTGGGAGCTGGGCACTAGCAGGGTGTCATATTTGTGCAGGCTGCTGACGTGCTGGCAATGGTAGGATGAGGTGGCAGGAGCGTAGACCTCGCTGGCGTTGAACGTAGCCTCTTGGGTCCAGTTGTAGTGGATGTGAACGCTGTCTAGTGTGAACCAGTTTTGACCGGCTGCCTCATAAAAGGTGTTGGACATCTGAAGCCTGACAGAAGAGCAACCCAGTTAGCTACATACACACATACAAACCTTCAACCTATAGGCCTTAGTTGTGATTGTATTATTATATGCTGTATGTTGATGTGATGTGTATGACACACTGATACTTTTACACAAATTCATTTCTTAACAGAATTGAACTGAATATTTTTCTATAGAGCTCCGGACATCATGTAACTCATTCCCTATGAGCCGCCATGTTGGCAGGCAAAGATACAGCCAACGCAAACAGGACCGGTGCTGGATTCAACCTGTCAGAGTTTACTGTCACTTTAAATCCACGGAGATCGACCAATATGACGCAAAATTTGACAGACTGAATATATCTGAGCCTTATAATGCCCCCGGCCATGCATTGTACGAGTTTGTAAACAGGTGGAGAGAACATTATTCCAGACCTGCAGTGTCCTGATATCTTCAACTTCCTGATTATTGGTGAATCTCCATGTCCATGATTTACAGAGAGTTAACCACAAAATCTGTTGCTTGTATTTGTTCCCATTGCTCACTGTGAGCACGTTTCATAGCAGTGATTCACTTTCACCGTCCCTCTGAATCTGTGGGGATCTGGTGAAATGTTCTCCGTTAGCCTGTTAGCCTGTCTCCAACACAGCACAGCACAACATCTATCCACCATCTTCACTTTTATGACAAAAACAGCCAGAGAAAGACAAGTTGTCTGATTTATGTGTTGCCAATGGGGGTCGTTACCTTGGTTGTGTGACGTCAGCTATACCGGAGCTCTACTGGCTATTTTCCAGATTCTTATTACATGCAACATATTGTTGATTTAAAGGAATTTAACATAAAGAATCCACAAACATGAGATGTTTGGTAATGATTTGGTCACCCAGCTCGTAACAATTCATCTAAAGCTGTTTTCAGACATGATCTTTGAATAATGTCCAGAAATTTGGGTTTGGACTTTGTTGTTCACATATCATTTAGGTGTCTGGCATGGAAATAGATATTATCTGAAGGAAAAGTTCCAGAGAATGTCTAGCAACATACAGCCATTCCACAATCTTGGAATTTTGACCACGAAAATGTAGTCCGTTTGTCCGTGCATCCAATAAAGTGTCAGCCAAATTTAAAAGGATTACCTCCCAATGTTGGTGAAATATTACATTATATATATATATATATACACATATATAAATATATATATATATGCAATGCTGGTCAGTAAAAATATTTGAATTAAACGTTGCATTTTACCTGATTACTAGACCTCGCAAGTCCTCCACATCTCCGAACTTTAATGAAAGGCTGTTGCAGAAGATACAGTGAAATTATAAAATGAATGTACAGTTCTTATACGTTCTGTAGATATTTCTATGACTTTCTGGGTGAGGTATCAAATTTATGCAGATGACAAACAAACAAACAAGAAGTTGCTCCTCTGATCCAGTTTGACTTACGTAGCTTTGTCCTTGGTGCAGACGGACCCTTTAGTGTCCACGGGTGCAGTGGGGTTGAAGACCTTCTCTGTCAGATCGATGAAGGTGTGATTCCTGTAACGGATTGCCAGGCGCTTTGCCTTGAACAGAATACAGATCTTCCCATTGTAAGACACGCTCAGAGGCCCATAAGGACCCATCAGAGACTGGAGTAGCTTCCTCTTGCTGTGGGACATTCCCGGCTGGTGCCAATTAAAAGGCTGCAAACACAAAGAAAGGAATTCGAAGCTCAGGGTACATCTAAGAGAAAGTTAGACAGCATCCGACAACAAAACACATCACCCAGGAGCCAGGATTTTTACAAAGAGGCGGTCCCCCCTTCTGTGTGTTCTTGCTAAATGCAATTTAAAAAAAAATCTCGTCACAAATTTCATATGAAGTCAATGCAAAGATGCATCAGATGACATGTTAATTGATAATTGATCAGTATCAAGGTTTTACAGACGTTGTGACATTTCTGAACCCAGCCAACATAAGGGTTATATTCGGACTGAAATTATGGGTCCTAAGTGGGTTTATCCACGGTTTCCATGGTGGCCCCACTCATATTTGGCCACATGGGCTTCCCATCCATCCATCTATCATCATCTACTGCTTTATCCTCCACAGAGGGTCGCGAGGGTGCTGTGCCAATCTCAGCTGACATAGGGCGATAGGCGGGTTCCACCCTGGACCGTTCCACATGGGCTTCCCATGTTACTCAAAACATGTGGGACCTGCATAATTTGCCCACTTAGTACCCAGGTAGCCTGGAAGGGGTCTTAAGTGGCCATGGGCATGAAGTGAGTGGGGCCACCATAGAAACCACGTACAAACCTGCTTGGGACCCACATGGACATACTATCTGGGGGACAGATAAAATGATAGTTGTGGTATGTGGACACCTGGAGCAGTATAACAGTTCTACTTTGAGGACTTAGCTGTGGTACAGACTTCAAACTTGGCAGTTGACTTACTAATGGACTTAAAAAATTTGACATTGCTTGGAAATGAAATGCAAGAGATGTCTGTGGAAATGTGACAGATCCAAGCCAGCGTGTCAGTATGGGTTACATTTGGGCTGACAATATGGGTCCCAAGTGGGTTTGTCCACCCGTGTTTGCCCACTTTAAGCTCACCACCACTTTGTAACCTTTCCAAGCTACTTGGTTACTAAGTGGGCATGAGCTTGAAGTGGTAACCACAGAGAAACCCACTTGGGACATTACATTACATTACATGTCATTTAGCAGACGCTTTTATCCAAAGCGACTTACAATGGAATTGAGTACAATCAGCCAGGGGTAGAGTCGAACTTGCGACCATTGCGACCATGATGTCTTTCGCACACAGGGTACCGGACTTAACCACTGAGCCACTCTACCCCCATATTGACCCATATTGTCAGCCCAAATATAAACCTTATGGGGCCCACAAGGAAAGAAGATGCTGGCTGGTATGTGCCTCTCTCACACAGAGCCCACTGCATTCGTTCTGAGTGCTGCACTGGTATGAAACTATTTGCCAAAACATAACATCCAGACCAGGCTGAAACGTGTGTCGCTGCACTGTGTATATAATTACATAGTAACTCAGTTTTGTATCAAACTGATGAAACTGAGTGTCACAAGCTCGTTCTCCGATCGCAAAGTGTCGCAAAGTTATGTGTGAAGTTCATTCTTCCGCCCACCACTGATTCTCAGAGTTAATTGTGTCCTCACTGTAGAAAACAGATGTCTTCTGAACGTGCGTGTAGCACTCGTTGCTGAACCAGAACAGATAGAAAAACTGGCTTTTTAATCTCTTTTGCATTTGGGCTAATCCAGCTCTGCTTTTACAAGACATGGAGTCACGGCCACAACGGCCATGACGGCCATGATGGCCATGACATTATCTCTATTTGAAATAGAAAGACTGATGGAAATGGAATGACAATGTATATGTACATATATATATATATATATATATATATATACAGTATGTATAAATACTGCTGGGAATTATTAATGTAGAATAGCTTGGAGGAGGTTAGTGGGAGGAATCAGTTAATCCTCGATGCATCAGCTGATGCAACATATGGTTTCACTGTGTTTTCAGTCACATGTGTGTGTGTGTGGGGGCGGGGGGGTGGTTGGACCAACATCCAAGGTCAAGTGTGAGGCTCAGTGGTGTGTGTGTGTGTAAACTCGCACTTATATCTTTGTGAGGACATTTCCTGTGGTTCTCATAATGTTAAAGGGCTTCTTTAGGGTTAAGACCCGGTTTTAGGGTTAAGTGTGTGTGTGTGTGTGTGTTCTTGTATTTGTTGGTTTGTTAGGACCAAAACAAACATACGGAAATCAGGACATTTTGACTGCTGCTTTTTGGGGGGGTTAAGACCAGGTTTTAGGGTTCGACACTTAGTTGTGATGGTTAATGTTAGGGTGAAGGACTGGGAAATGGATTATATCGAGGGTGTGTGTGTTTGTGTGTGTGTTTGTGTGTGTGTACCTGCAGTATTCTCCTGAGTGGGCTTTCATCTTCAGGCGTCAGAGTAACCTCTTCACTATCTAAGCCGTAGCCGCCATCTTGACCTGAAAATCAAACATTACCATACCATGAAAAAACGTTTATATCGGTGCACTGTGCATATATGTACAGATATGTACACACACACACACACGGTGCTGCATTGCAGACTTAATCACAAGAGTTGGTGTGATTTCACACTGACGACACACACACAGGGATTTTGTGCCCACGTCTGAGCTCAGGCTCTATTTCCAGGGGTTTTGCGTCATCGCTGTGACTCATCAGCACTTTGTTTCACTGTTTACAAATAACTGCTCAGCCTCATGCACAAACATATGATTTACCATCACACACACACACATTATTAGTCCCATCCTTGTTTCCGACACATCGGCATCAGAATAACAGGTTTGCTTGAATCAGACCTTGTGTCACTCTGCGTTTGTTACTTACTTGATGTGACTCTTGTTGCTTGTTTGGGATTCTCTTTGCTGCGGAGAGAGAGAGAGAGAGGAAGAGAGAGAGAGAGAGCGAAGACTCAATGAGGTCGTGTGAACACAAGGATGTAGGGAAGTGTTTGAGCTTGCCATGTGTTTTTGTGATAAAGCTATTTACACATTAGCATGTTTCACTTGATATTGAAAGTGTCTTTCAATATCTATATCGGGGCGCATGGTCGGTGTAGTTGTTAGCTCTCTTGCCTTTGCAGCAAGACCCGGGTTCAAGCCCCGGTTGGAACAAGGGCCTTTCTTCATGGAGGTCACATGTTCTCCCTGTGTGTGCGGGGGGTTTTACCGGGTTCCTCCCACAGTCCAAAAACTTCCAATATAGAGATTAGGGATTAGGTAAATTGGTCACTCTAAAGTGATCGTAGGTGTGAGAGTGAGAGTGAATGGTTGTTTGTCTCTCTGTATGTGTGGCCCTGTGATGGACTGGTGATCTGTCCAGGGTGGGTGACCCCAACTATCACCCTTCTGCACTTGCATCCACCTCGGCACTCTCACCCTCTGTCAGTCCACTGCTCCTATCCAGTGGAGTTCTGTCCAAGACTTCTTCTATGGAGTTTATTCCTCTCTTGTAAGTCCCTTTAGATAAAAGCATCTGCTAAATGCTTAAATGTGGAGAATAATGTTTTTATTTACAGCGTATGATGAACACAAACGTATATGAACACTCACCATCGCTGAGCAAACAACACACAACCAAGAGCTTCCCTTGCTGTCACAGAGCAATATGTGGTGTATAAGACGTGTCCACACACACATGCAGGACAACACTGTGTGAACTACACAAAAAAGCCAGCAGGTTTGAAAGAAACTGAACCTTGCCAGACTTCCTGGGTACTAAGTTGACATGAGCATGAAGTGGGCACATTCTGCAGGGTTTCAGTCACATGGATCCCAAATGGACAAACCCAGGAAACCATGGACAAAGCTACTCAGACTGAATATAAGCCTTATGCCAATTAAATTGGTAACTTTTCTTTTTAATCTCATCTCCTAATGAATTCTCTAATCTTTGGAGTGGTATTAATGTTAGAGTTTTTGTAATGAATCGACTGAATATCATAGACAGTTTTCCACATGACTGATGTTTGATGTGCGACTGACCTACATACGTACACAGCTACGTCCTTTACGCTCACATGTTGGCCCCGCCTGTCTTGCTCTTGGTCAAACTAAAGCCCCGGCAAAGCCTCGGGACTTTCTTAAAGCTAATCCTGATCCTTTTAACCGTCTAATCAGAGACATAATGCAGCAGCAATGGGCTTACCCAGCGGCGCTGCCATATTGTGTTGGTCCGTACTGTCTGTCATCTACATCCCGGTCTGTCCTTATACCGATCATCTGGGTCTGACATCGCTAATCTCCACACAACAGTCACTTATAATGGGCTTGACGTGACTTTCTTTATGTGTCTTCCCTCCCGTTTGTCTTCATGTCTCACGTGAATTACAGCACAACAAAGCTTCATCTGGAGTGGAATAACGGATGCTGTGCTTTCAGGGGAGACCTTTTCAGAAGACGAAGACGACACTCTGAACATGACCTAAATATTCACTCTAAATTTACACACAAAAACCAGTCAATGGCTACTGTCGTCACTCTGTTTCCCTCTGATGGTGACCCAGACTGTGGTTACCCACGCCTGCCCTACTTAAAGCTAAGATAAGTGACATAAGAAAAATCAGCCTTGATTTAGAGACACAAGAGTGTGTTTCAGCTGCTTAAAATATGTCCACAAGTCCTTTATTTTCTCCCAAATAAAACAACTGAGGCGTCTCTGGAGTCCTGAGTGACGTTTGGGCAGGTGAGACAAGAACAGGTCAAGAAAAGGTGAGCAGACACTGGCTGCAGTCTCAAAGTGCCAGGCGTCATATCAATGCCAGCAGCGTGAGGCAATAATCTGCCTGTCTGGTGCTTTTTCACCTGGGCAATATTGTACAGTTTAGTGCCAGATGGATTAGGATTAGCGGTAAGCACAGAGCCAGTCCATCACAGCCCGAATATGGAGAGTCGTGAACAAGATGAAGAGATTAAGCCATGATGTCAGAACTTGCGGCGTTCTGGGCAGCTGAGGCGCTAATTAATAGATTTGAAGTGACCCGTGGAATTGTGACTGAGCGTGCACCAGTCTGAGGATTAGAACGTCATCAGCCGCGTTTCCACCCGAGTGGAACGCTTTGGTTTGGTACAGGACGGTAGGGGCGGGTCAAAATACCTGTTTAGATATGGATAATTGATACTCACGGGCAAATATCAATGTTGTAATGATCAAATTAAGATGCTCTAAAGTAAACAATCACTGCCAGTTTCACTCACTGGCCGTCACTACTTCATGTCTCCTCATGGTGGCGCTGCTCAAATGAATGAGTGAAACTTGGGCAGAAGTCACCTGACTGAAGACGAGTGACTTTACAGCGGGATAACGTTAAGAGATGCTCATCCATGTTCATGACCTTTGACCTTTCTCTATGTCGTGAAGAAAATCCTGCACTTTTTCACACAGCCAACGAGTAAAGGTACTCTGACCAGGACTTAACCAATCCAAACTGAACCAGACTGTACTAAACCGTACTAAACTGTACCACACTGTACCAGACCGCACTAAACTGAACCAGACCGTACCAAACTGTACCAGACTGTACCAGACCGTACCAAACTGAACCAGACTGTACCAGACCGTAAACAGAGCAAATGTTAAGTTAAATCTTCCACAAAGATAAGAAAAGCCTAACACTGAAATATAAAGTCGCAAAAATATTCTTTGGATATTATAAATTAGATTACATTAGATTAGCCTTGTGTTTTGTATGTATCTATTTATACACATTATTTACACAATTTATTTTAATATAGTTGATATTTATGTTAAAATGTCTAATGGAGAAGAGTAAATAGATTAAACAAGGTTCACATGTTCCTTTCCTTCATGATTAGATGTTTGTTTTTATACGTTTCTGTCGACCATTTTCTTCATTAATCGATGACTTGTACTAAACTGTACCAGATGGTACTAAACTGTACAATGATGAAAACACAGCACTATAGTAACTGAGGAGGTTCCACAGACCAAGTTCAGTCAGTTTGCACTCACATTTGATTAATAGATAATATTAATATTAATAATATTAATTAATAGAGTATTTTATTGGTCCTGTTCTCGAATTGGATATTGAACGTCATGTTTTTCAAATGTTTGGATATAAGTCGGTGGTAAATGCAACATTCGTCCAGGTTGTGTTTTCACCTCATCGTTCATTGGCTCGTACCTGATCAGTAACACTGCTCAGCTATTCAGCCACTGGGGCCTTTCCTGCCAACATGGCGGTGTAAACACTGAGTCATGTGACGTCCGTAGCTCAATCTTAGTGGACGAGCAGTGGACAAGCTGTCAATCAAACCTGCCGTTCCGCTCAATCACGTATGAGTGCTTCGATTGTTAGTGTCACCAGCCGAAATACAAAAAACTAGAGCCTTCAAAACAGCAAATCACAAAGCGGTGGGAGGCGTCACTGCGTGGTAACACTTAGTAAGCAAGTGAATATGAAAGAGCTGCCAAAGGAGTTCTTTCTTTCTTTGGCACGTGTGTGAATACCTGCACGGATACGAGAAACCTCCGTGTAAACACTTCACAGCCACTTCTGCGATTGTTGTAAACAAGCTGCATCTGCAGCCTTAGCTCAACACAACAGCAGCAGCAGCAGCAGCAGCAGCTCCCTCCTTCTCTGCACCTACCCAGACCTCAGCTGGCTGAAAGGAGCCAGGGAAGTAGGTGTGTGTGTGTGTGTGTGTCAGTGCTAACTAAAGCCGTTTGTTCCTGTGCCAGTTTCGCGAGGTCAGCAGCGCAGACAGGATTGCTACTGCTGCCCCGTCATTGGCTCAGCCTGTCACATGGTGCCTGGGTGCTGAACAGACCCTTTATATAATCAAAGTGCTTCCAGAGCCACTCCTAGACCCACGTCGCCACCTTAAATATGAGCAGGCACAAGTGCATCCATACGTTTCCCTGGTGATTATGTTCATCCACAGATGGACGATCATCCTTCATGTGAAGGCGTGGCCTCCTGTCTGCTCCTCAAACTTGTAAACAAGTCCCGTTCTGGGCCTGAGCCTCTGCACCCACACACACGCTGCAAGTGACCCACTTCTGATCTTAGGGATCACAGGGATGTGCTGATACCAGGATCAGGTGTCAGGTATCAGGTCCGGTGCTGCCCTCGTGTACTCGCACTTGTATTCGTAAAACTACTCCACGATTACGTATCTTCATGTGAGCTGAGCAGGTGTGACGCAACGTCAGCAGTTTGGAAACACTTTGAGAAAAGCAATGATGACAAAACTGTAACGTGTGCTCTGTCGAGAGGAGCAGGAGAAGAAAGGCTCTAATACGTAGAAATAAAAGCTGAAATATTTGAATTCTTTGTCTTATTTTCATCTGCTAATACTAAAGTGGCAATGGCTGGATGATGGATGGACGGTATTCTTAAGTACTTAGTACTGGCAAGTACACAAATTGAAGTCACTGTACTTGGACAGCATCAGTTTCTGGACTCGTTTGTATGTGGAAATAAATCAGATATGAATCAGATACGAGATGTCAAAGCAGACCAAACAGAAGTTCTCCTTCATTGATGATGCGGACACGATCACATGACTCTCTTTCCACCTGTGAAAAACTTGGCCTGTTTCTATGCAGATGATATAACGAGCCTTTCCAAACAAAACAATAGAAATAGAAAGAAACTAAAATAAACAAATAACAAAGGGAAACAGAGCAAATGTTAAGTTAAATGTTCCACAAAGATAAGAAAACCCTAACACTGAAATATAAAGTAGCAAAAATATTCTTTGGATATCATAGATTAGATTACATTAGATTAGCCTCGTGTTTTGTATGTATCTATTTATAAACATTATTATTTACACAATTTATTGTAATATAGTTGATATTTATGTTAAAATGTCTTTAATTGGTGTGTGGGCACACACTGTATATATGAATTATAAGTATAAGGAAATGAAACAGTGATTAATGGAGAAGAGTAAATAGATTAAACAAGGTTCACATGTTCAACATAAACCATTATTTACACTATTCATGTAAATTAGGTTACAGTTAAATCTGCTGTGAACTAAACTAATAAATCAATCACCTTCAGTTTGTCCTATGAATGAAAATGAAAACGTGAAGAATAAAATAACACGTATGAACGGTGGCCTCGTGTTTATCGACGACGTATCAGACAAAAGAAGAACGTGAAACCCGGCGATGATCGTGTGTCATCATGTACTTCTTCATGATTTCATAAAGTACATTAATATCACTGTGCCTCATTCATGGATAAATTCCTACAGTAGTTCTGACCATGAACGCAGCACGCCATGTAGCCTGCTAGCGCTGCGTTAGCATTATTTTGTATTCTGTTAAATGTGATTTTTATTATTATTTATTTCAAAGAGAATTTGATTTGATGCACCAAAAATTAACCTTTTTATTTGTTTGGTTTTTTTTAAAGTAAAATGAATATACAGTGTATTGTTACTCACTTGTGTAAAACTTTAAAAATGTAAATTTTCTTTATTTAACTTTGCAGCTTCCAAATATTAGAATTCTCTTAAAAATTGTACGAGAGAACTTTCCTCATCACTTCATTATCAGACGTTTGTTTTTATACGTTTCTGTCGAACATTTCCCTGATTAATCGATTGATCAGTGTTTGTCAAACCTGGAAATGATGATGTCCTCAAATAAAAATGATTCCGTTTTTAATGATTTCTTTGTTTCATGGAGCAAAGAAACCAGAGTAGCTATCTATCTAGTAAATAAGCTACAAGGTAGTAAAAAAGCTAGTACAGGAGAAGGTAGTAAACAAGGTAAATGCTAATAAATAAGCTAGTAGTTAAGTTAGGAGTAAATAAGCTAGTTACTTATAAGCTTGTAGCTTATTTAGTAGCTACGTATGTACTAGCTTAGAGGTCATTCACCAGTTACTTATTTACTAGTTTGTAGCTTAGCAGAGGAACTTGTTTCAGTCATTAAAATAAAACTCTCTGATCATCTTTTGAACTGCAATGAGTCATGGACAACATTTAATGGGATAAACACAACACAACTATTTCTAAAATTAACTGTGAACATAAGTTCCTCGTGAGCATATGGAGCGCGATGAATCAGGTTTGTTGTCAGAAAAAGAACAAGGTAAGAAAATAACATCAGCTCATGCTGACCTGTGTTTTTAATCATGTTGTAAAGCTCTTTGCTGCTCGTTTATCTCACAAAATAAAGCTGAGTGCATGTTTTCTCCTGCTCTCAGCAGCAGCAGCAGCAGTGATATATACGCCGTGAATGGCTGCTCTTGTATAAGCTCATATGTTCAAGTGTGTCAGGGCTGCGACTGGAGACGCTGCAGAGTTACGCACAAAAGTTTAATGCAGAGGAAACGAGACCAGAACCCCGCGAGAAATCAGCATAAAAGCTACTCGTGTCTGAGCGACACACACGCACACACACGCACACACTCTGGAGTACACTGAGCTGTAATGAGATCAGTCCCATGACACATTCAACTCTAAATCCAAGTTATTGTTCATCGCATTCATGTCGTCAGATTAGATTGTGTCATAAATGAAAACATGACAGTTTGTTCACATAAAGAATCGTTTACATCACAAACAATGAAGCGGGTTGTGTCTTTGAGGTTGTTTGTTGTTTTTAATCATTGGTACGGTGAAGAGGATTCTGTTACGTCGTCATCTGTGACACAGATTTAGCTCAATATTATTCACAGTCTTTGACGCCGTGAGTTTATCTAGAGCTGCAGACGCAGCTACGCCAGTAAACAAGCTACGACTAGTGAAAAAATAAACGGGTTAATAACCTATAAGCTAGTACATAGGTTGCTAGTGAGTAAGCTAAAAGCTAGTAAATAACCTATAAACTAGAACATGAGAAGGTAGTAAATTAGCTACATGCTTATTTACTAGGTAACTAGTAAATAAGATACAAGCTAGTAGTTAAGTACAGAGTAAATAAGCTAGTTACTTTACTAGCTGCTTATGTACTAGCTTATAGGTCATTTACCAGTTACTTATTTACTGCCAATAGCTGGTTAATAAGCTATGAGCTAGTAAACTAATTTAACTAATAAACTAACTCATACATAAGTAGCTAGGATGCTATGAGCTAGAAAATAACTACAAGTAAATAAGTGGCTGATAATTAAGCCACAAGCTGCTAAATAAGAAACTAGTAATTAAGCTATGATCTAGCAAATAGGTAGCTTGTAAAAAAGCTACAAGTTAGCAAATAAGTAGCTAATAAATAAGCTAGTAAATAAGTAATAAGCTTCAAGCTATTAAACAAGTAACACGTAAATAAGCTTTAGGCTAACTATGAGCGAAGTTATCAGCTAAATCATCATCAGGTTTCGCGATCCATCCATGTTCCACCACTTTATCCTCCACAGGAGGGTCGCAGGGGTGCTGTAATCTCAGCTGACAGTTCGCAGTCCATCGCACGGCCACTCGTGATCCACTGAGGCGCAAATTAGCATTAGCATGTGCTATAGCAGGCAAAGAAGAATTCTGCTCTGGTTAACGTTCTGTCCCACATGTTATTAGCATTATGTAAACATTTAGCTTCCATTTGCCGCACTGATCAATCTTTTCTTTTCACCAGTTTGTCTGTGGACGTAGATCGTAGCATCGAACGCGCCGCGATACACTTGTCCTGTATTTTTGAAGCTGTCAGTAAAGTTTTCCAAGCTGCTGTATCGTTAGCCGTTAGCCTCCCTCAGAGTACGACAGAGAAACACCGCTAACCGTCACTGACCCAAAATCATACGATGTTTTAGTCTGACAAAAAAATGTCTCCTGGATTTAAAAGTGAAGAAGTTAGCCACCAGAGGGCGACAAACTCTGAACCTTAAAATTTGAAGTTTATCAGGAAAACGTTGCTTCTTTCTTTTGTTTCCAGCGTCCAGTTTCAAACACAAACTCTCTTCATCTTCATCTTCATGTAAAGTTCATGCTCTGACTGTGAGGAGAACAATTCAGCTGAAATGTTTACGTGGATTTTGTTTTTAGTGAGTGTGAGAACTGAATGTCCAGATTTGACCTGCAGGGCTGCGCATATGTGTGTGTGTGTGTGTGTGTGTGTGTGTGTGATGCAGACATCAATGGCTGCATCAGTAAACAAATCAACCCCTTTACTCTCCTCTGCTTCTTTCTCCTTGTTTACCTCCATCCATATCTCCTCTCTCCCTCTCTGTCTGTCTCCCCCTCTCTCTCTGTCTCTCTCTCTCTCTCCTGCAGGCCTTAGAACAACACTGTACTGTAGCGAGACTGTGATCGATGTGTGGCGTCTGATCTGATGCAGTCCTCCCTGAGACTGAGACAAACAAAGCAGCTCCAGGTTTCACAAACAGCCAAGGTGAAGTGGGAGAGACGGGACGGCAGAGAACGAGAACATCAGCATCCTCAGCATCCCTGCACGTCTCCCCTCCTCCCCTCCTCCCTCCTCCCTCCCTCCCTGGATGGATGGATGTCTTTACCTTCTGTCCAGGATCTCAGGCACTTCTTCATAGACGAGTCCCGGCTGCAGCTCCTCGTCAGAGAAGCAGAGGCCGAGTCGGCTGAGGCTCAGAGTGGAGAGCAAGGCGAGGGAGCAGAGGAGGAACGCGTGTGCAGCCATGGAGACAATGAGAGGAGACTGCTGCTGCTGCTGCTGCTGCTCGAACTCCGCTTCATAATCTGCTCTGCTGACTCTCCCAGCTCCTGTGAGCGGCGGCGGCGGCAGCCAATGAGCAGCGAGCAGAGCCAGGCAGCGTGCGTCACAGTCTCCCCGGCTGCTGCACCTTCTCCTCCCCTCCTCTCCTCTTTGTCATCCTCTCCCTCCCTCCCACATCTACTCCTGTGCTCTCTATCTCCTCTTCCTCTCTTTCATGCACACACACACACACACACACACACACGACTGCAGGCAAGCCCTAAGTATAGACAGAGGCTCATTCTTTTTCACAACACATCCCATCATACTTATGCTTCCTACAAATAACAGTGTGTGGACCTGCATACACACACGCACACACGCACACACACACACACAAGCGCACGCACACACACACACACACACACACAAGCGCACGCACACACGCACACACACACACACACACACACCAAGGTGGAGAATCACCCTGAGAATGTCAAGGTCAAGATTGTGCAGGAGGATTTGTATTATAATTATTCATTCATTCATTCATTCATTCAGTGCAGATCAATCTGTCTGTACATATTGTGCACACACGTGCGCACGCACACCCACACTCACACACACGTTTGCTTGCGCTCCATTCATAGTGAGGACGCTCATAGACATAATGCAAACCACTTATCTTAACCTTTACCCTAACCCTAAGACCAGGTCTTAAGCTCCAAAAAAGCCTTTTAAAGATGTAGGACCAGACCAAAAATGTCCTCATTGCCTATGGTTTATAACATTGTTGGTCCACACAAAGGCACAAATACAAGAACACACACACTTTCACACACCACCGTACACACGACATTAACAAAAAGGCCACAATCAATGTTAAAAAAAAACCAGATAAATACATAAATAAAACAGTAATATGAAAGAGTAAAAAATAGGTTAAAATATCAATAAATGGAAAATAAATAAATGAGAACTCAACTAAAAACCGAGTTTGAGCTTTTAAAAATATCAAAATAAAAGTTTACACGTGTGTTTACATGTCGACCAACAACTGATACTGACATGAATGTGGATATTTAGATGAAAATAGAGCTAACTTTGTATCTAATGATAAATGGTTTGTCTCCACATTCTGTCTGCACTCGTATATTTCAAATTTTCTTCCCCAACAATCGCATTTTTCAGGCACGAACAAAACGAGCTGCACCAGTAAACAAGCTAGTAAAAAAAAAGTAACTAGTAAATAAGAAACATCACCTATAAGATAGTACATAGGTAGCTAGTAAATACGCTAAAAGCTAGTAAATAAGAAACTGGAAAATAATCTATAAAATAGTAAATGAGCTACAAGCTAGTAAATAAGTAACTAGTAAATAAGCTATCAACTAGTATAAAAGCTATTAGCTGGTAAATAAGTAAATAAGATATCAAGCTAGTAGTTAAGTAAGAAGTGAATAAGCTAGTTACTTATAGGCTTGTAGCTATATAACATTTACCAGTTACTTATTTACAGCCACTAACTGGTAAATAAGCTACGAGCTAGTAAATGAGAAACTATTAAATAATCTTGCAAATAAGCTAGGAACTAGTAAATAACTGGTAAATAACCTAAAAGCTCGTACATAAGTAGCTAGCAAACTACGAGCTAGTAAATAACTACAAGTAAATAAGTTGCTGCTAAATAAGAAACTAGTAATTAAGCTACATGCTATTAAATTAATAACTAGTAAATAAGCTTTGGGCTAACTCTGAGCTAAGTTATCATCAAAAACATCAGCTGCTACGGAAGTTGGCAAAGTCAGGTTTCGTGATCACTAGCATGTGCTACAGCAGACAAAGATGAATCTGCTCTTGTTAACGTTCTGTCCCACATGTTATTAGCATTATGTAAACATAAAATAAGGGAAATACGTAAAAATGGTGGAAAACAGCTCCGTAATAAAAACTAAGTTGCACCAAATTCCAAGAAACTTGGTGGAAACATGTCTCAGACCACGAGGAACAAAAAAGGCCATTGTGACCTCGGCCTCAGCTCAACAGGAAGTTGGCCATTTATAATCTGGTGTCCATCTTGGCATTTATCGTACCAACGTAAAAATCGTGTCAATTTGTACTCGACACATCAAAGATGAAACATGGCCACGGCAAACATCGGAAATTCGGGTGAATTTCGACCATTCGCTGCATAAGAGACCGACCCTGAACACAACATGACCTCCAAACAGGAAGTGGGCCACCAGAAGCAGGACGTGCAGGGCAACTTCGCTGTACGTTGACCAATGTGCACAAAACGTCACATGTGAGACCTGGCCAGAACACGTCAGCACAGAACACAGGGCATAGCGCCACCTGCTGGTGGGGCGGCTGCGAGGGCCTGCACAAGGCGTTGTAACATTTACTTAGCCTACTTCTTAATCCCAGAGTTTTCCCAAACTTTAAGATAACATTTATGTGTATTAAATAATTTTCTCTTTTACCGATGTTTGGATTTGACAGTTTTCCACTTTTTAAAAGTGGGTCCACGTATACAAAGTTTGGGAAACACATTTATTAGGTTCCCCTTTTTTTATCCCATTTATAATTTGGCTTCTATTTTATATTCGATCTTATTATAAGTACACATATTCTGCTTATTTATCATTACCTTTTGATGTGTATAACACATGACTCTGGGTTACAGTTATGTGAGACATTTTAAAATAAATATTTCTTATTATAATAATAATAATAATAATAATAAGCCATGACTGCCTGACCTACATCTGCACTGTGCTGCCACAGGAGCAGAATGAATGGACTTGATCTGCGGGGGGGGGGTCGTGTGCACTGACGCCCTGCAGCTGAGGAAATTGTCCACTGAAGCTGCAAATATGGACGACAGGAGCAGCTGAGACCCGGTCCAACGCTGACTGACGTCCCCGGTGACTGATCCCGTTTCCTCCCCGTTATTTAGGCTCATGTGCGGGTGATTCAGACGCCCTCGGGCTTCTCTTCATTCATCCTTTCATATCTCCTCTCTTTTCAGAGCGGTTACACAACCAAATGTTGTGCCCTACCATCTCAGCGGATTTCCACATGGATGAAATGTGAGGTACTGACTCACTTCTGACTCCTTTTCTGTCATAAATCAAACACCAAAATGCAGAGGTGTCAAAGTCGAGGCTCGTGTTTTTCAGAGCGGTACGGAGGCTTTTCAGCATGTGGAAGAGGGCGGAGCAACAGTTCAGCTATTATTTCAATTTGACATGCCCAATGTCATTTTATGACTTAATATGACCCATTTCTCACAGGAAGCTGAAGTTTAAACCGCTCACTCTCCCAGACCAAAGCCCACAGAGAAAATCATGAAAATCATGAATCTCTGACAAATCAAATATGCAGATCCTCCGCTGTGGCGCCCCCTAGAGAGGGAGAAGTCTTTTTTAATTCAAACCTGTCATGTGACTTTGTCAGAGTTGAGACGATTAATGAGAGAAAGTTTTAGTAGAAATGGAAACAAGTTCATCGCTGACAAAGAAATCCACTGATATGTAACATACAATAATACACTTAATAAATTTAATTGATTTGATATTGATGTAATCAGATTTGTCAATCGTGCGGTCGTTGCGATCTTCACAGAGGTCTCACGCAGAAAAACGGTTGTTGGAGGCTGCAGTCGGCGGCGTGCAGACGACCTGCGACACATGAAATCCACGCGTGAGTCACTGATTTATGTTGGGAAAAAAACTTAACCTTAAATATTTCAAATACGTAAAAATGACAAGAGAAGTGTACAAACATTTGGAGATTGTCACCCTGGATTTCCACTGGACGCGGAACGGCCGCGGAACGGCCGCGGCGCGGTTCTGCTTCGTCCTCTCCCAAACGTCAATCCCCACCGGGCGCGTTACGGCAGCGGCGCGGAGCCTTTGGAGCCAGCGGTATTCACGGAAGATCGCGCGATAATCTCGAACGGACGCGAGATCCCGCGATAGACTGTGTGTATAAAGGAAACAACAACAACACAGCTTCTTTAATTTCTCCACTTCCATAATCAGTCTCTCGTCGTCCATTGTCTCCGAGACCCTCGGATCAAATGACTGTTGACCTGGGAGCACCGGTTATGACGTAACGTTGAGGTGAAGTTGTGACCTGCGTATTGTGTTTTATTTTGAAAGGGGGGCGGAAGTGTTTTACTTTGATACTGTGTCGGACTTCCTGTCTTGTGCGATCTGCTTCGTTGAAATTTACGAGGTTCAGCAGCGGCAACGGAAAAAATAGAACTGATTCCTATCGATAGCGCTGCGGCGCGGCGAGCCGCTTCTGGGCCGCTGCTGATCCGCGCCGCAGCGCGGCCGGTGGGAATGCTCACATTGATTAGAATGGAAGCGATTTGCAACGGCTGCCGTTCCGCGGCCGTTCCGCGGCCGTTCCGCGTCCAGTGGAAATCCAGGGTTAGAAATGAATCAGCCTCATGTTGCCGAAAAGTACCAGAAAAAATTTCATCCAAAGGTTTTTTGTGTGTGTTTTTCTGATACTTTAGTTTATTTTTATTGAAAATACTAAAACAAAATAAATGCACCTCAGACACAAAATGTAGAGGACAGACAATTAGTGTTGTTCAATAACTAGTTAGTAAACTAAAGTAATGTAATGTTTCGGTTTTATTTGTGTTCATTTATCAGTGAAGAAAATGGCATCAAATTCCCGACAAACATGAGCCAAAATGTTACTTTTTAAATCCAAAGAAATGTTTCCACTGAAAATGTGTGCGTTACATTCATCACCTTAAGTACATAAATGTACCACTTATTGACTAAATGTTTTCATCCTTCTTTTTGAGGCCCTGGTTTCACATATACTGTATATATACTGTATGTATATATATATACGCAGCCTATGTGTGTATATATGCATATATACATTAAAAATAAATACTAAAATAATAATTATTATAATTTTTTATTTAATAATGCCTCAAATCTCTGATGTTTGAGAAACTATGGTCGGTTCGTTGTTCATTGAGGCTTTTGTGTTGTTTATATAAATATAAACTATAAACAGTGCAGCATCATTCATAAATGTATTAAAGGAGAAACTTGTGTTGGCATCGATCTGTGGATCTCGACTTTTAAAAACCAAGTCATTTTAAGCAGCCGGCGGTCAGAATTTACCGTTGGTGCCCAGCGCCAGGCATTGGTGGTTCTGGTGATGGTTGTAGGGCTGGTGCTCGGACCACTCGTTAACACAGAACTCGGAATCATCGCTCCACATCCACGTTCCTTCCTGCGAGACAAAAAGTCCTCAGAGATCTCAGCGCTCGCACACATCACCGTGACGACCACAATAAAAACAGAATAAAGCCTCAGTAATAATCAGATTAAACACTCATGCATCACTTACTCTGTCAGAGAAACTGCCCCCGAGCCAAACCTGCATGTGATGACCAGTCAGACACACGGTCATGTCATACAAGGCTGTGAGAGTTCTCTCGTCAGGGTACGAGGCCAGGCGTCCACTTCTGGAAACACATACGCTCTAAAGGGTGAGAGAGAAAATCAGTGATTTTAACATCACACATCCACTGCTGCCTCCATCACTAAGTTCTAATGTCTTATTTTGTCACTTCGGCTTTTAAAAAGTGACACAAAGTGACCACACGAGGCAGCAGAGGACCAGCAGCTCCTGTGTCCCCGCCAGCTAAAATCACTGATTTTCTCTCTGGACTTTGGTGTGGGAGAGTGAGTGGTTTACAAACTTCAGTTTCTTGTCAGAAAAGGCTGTTTCACTGATGAGCCTCAGCAGCAGGGGGCGCTCACACTCATACAACCACAGGAGTTTAGGAGGAGGAGTTTAGCTCTCAGCCATGTGAGTTATAATGAGCTGCTTTAAAGGTTCAGTTTAGGGTTAGTCTGCTTTTTAATGACGCACCTCTGCTTGTGTCCAGAACTTCTCTTTGTGTGAAAAGAAAAAACAGTTCCTGCCAAGTTTAGTCCAACCACTCGGGCAGCGGTGACATTTTTCAGGGCAGTCAGGAGCTAGATGTTGATGACAGAACACAACGATGTATGTATTTATGCATGTACAGTGTAGGTATGTTGATCACATGTTTAAACTTAACGCTTACAAAGTGTCATCTACACATCTACAGCCATCCAAAAATACCAACCTTGACTTTGCACCTGTGGGAAACAAGAAAAAGAAAAAACTTTAGGAAAAAGATCTTCTGAAACGTTTGTAGCTTAAGTTCAATGTCACAGACTTTAGGGGTGGGGCTTTCCTCAGAGGCGGGGCCTTCATAGACTGCACAGATCTTCATGACATACTCATCAAAGTCGTCTGTGTCACCTTCTTTGCCGTCATCCTGTCAGGATTGATGGATATTCTGAGGTTACACACTGACCTAACATGTCTAAATACTGAGGTTCATTTAAAAATGACCTTGTTTTCTTCGACAAGCTCTTCGATTCTCCCAGGATTTCCTTCAAGCAGCGGGCAATGGTCTCCCGACTGTCTTCCGTTTGTTTCTGTTTATACAGACGGTGATGTTTAGTGAAAACAACCGTACACAACTGTAAACTCACTCGCAGATAACAATGTTACAGTGGAACTTTACCGAACTGAGTGAGTCGAGCTCGGAATTCGTCTTCGTTCCTGCGACAAAACCTTTGGTCCCAAACTTGACAAACTGTGACAAAAACCAAACATACTGTATGTCTTATTTTGTTTGCACTTGTTTCTTTTCAGTGTCGAGTATTTTCCGGAGTCACAAAGAAAACCTTAGTGTAGATGTCTCAGCATTCACACACTGTAGTTTATATTCATGTTACTTACCAACACTTCACAGTTCAAACAGAGGAACACCAACAAATAAAGGTGTGATGTCATCTGTTCAAAACAATAATAGTGAAATAAAATAAATAATAATACAAATATATAAAATCATTTTTAAATACAGATATAATAACTTGTAATTTATATATAAATAAACAGTATATATTATAAAAATATTTAAATATTTAAAAAAAATTATAATTTGTTTTCAAATTGTTCAGCGACGATATTCATTTCAATACTTATGACTTATGACCGGGGTAAAAAATCTAACACAGCTATTAATTCAACATGCTGTTGCTTTAAAGCCAAAGCTAGACCAGAAAAAGACAAAACATGATTTTCACATTGATGTCGCTGACCAAATAACAGAATTCAGAAACTTGCAGCTCAACAAGTGAGAACAAACACATGCGTCAACATTACCTACAACTTTGTTAAATGGAATCTTTTTTGTAAGCATTGAAGAATATTAGTGAAAAATAGGTTGTGGTGTTCCACAAGGCTCCACTCAGGGCCCTACTCTTTTTTGAACTTTGGACACGACACCAGACGTTGATGCAGTTTTAAAATCTTATCGTACCAACACGTTTTGTTTTTTTAGGCATCAAGAAAATTATTGTTCTAAAAATATGAGAGAATAAATTGTGGTGTTCCCAAGGCTACATTTTGGGCCCCAAACCTTTTAACCCTTTACATACTGACACTTACCATGGTGCGATGATCAGCTGAGGTTGCACTTTAACCCTCTCATGACGCTCGGACTTGTCACACATCTTCCCCTCAAAGGACATTGTTGAATTATTATAATGACTTTTGTTCATAATCTATTGACACAAACCAGTTTAGGAACCAGAATGTTCTTCAAACACTGTCAAAACTAAATAACTTCTAACAGGGTCATTAACTCATGGTTTCTGGACTCATTTCACTTCATTTCAGATCAAAGCAAAAACAAATTATTTTATTTTGCGTAGTTAAAATTCAGATTTGTCACTGTGGGTCTTTTCATAACTTACCAACCGTTTTTCACGCATGACATGAGCGGCTCTACTGCAAACTCTAGTGCAGATATGAATCATTATCAAAAGGCTCCATTTGGGGCCATACACTTTTTTGACTTTTGAATAACTTTGGAACTTTGGGGAAAAAAAATATTATTTTTAGATTCATTCAACCGTTTTATTTAACGTTCACAAGGTCGTACACTGTAAGAGATCCAACAAAAATTTTGTTAAATCAACTTTCACTGAAAATATATGAATAAATCTTTTCCTGGTTAATTTAAATCTTGTTTTAATTTGTAGATTTTAAAACTTTTAAACATGAACAACTGAAAATATAAATTTGAAAACATGCTCATGGGCATTTTTATGTTTAACATTCGTTATTGGCTCGGTCTATTTTGTACTGTCGTGGCAAAGCCTGATCAAAGCGTGTGGCTCAGTTTTGATAAATATTTGAGTATTTAAAGAGTATTTAAAGAAAATTGTCAGTAAGTTCTGAACAAGTCTTTAATTCAACAATGTCCCGTGATGGGAGGAAGACACGTGACGTGACAGTCCGAGCTATTGAGAAGGTTTATAAACACCAGGTTTCTCTCTCTCTCTGTCTGAGATTCCACGTCTTGCTGCTGCCTCAGCTGATCATCACAACTGGTAAGTGTTTGGGGCCCAAAGTGGAGCCTTGGGGAATGCCACGATTTATTTTATAATATTTTTAGAAAAATATTTTTGTTTTTTGTTGATGCCTATAAAAAAAATTATTTTTAGGACAAGATTTGAGGGAGTTAACGCTGTATCAACGTCTGATGTTGAATCACACGTTTAAAAATTGTACCAGTTTAAAAGACCATCAGCTTCTCGGCATATTAAAGTTTTGTAAAAAAGGTAAAATGTTTATCGGTGTTTGTCAAACTCTGGAAATGATGTTTCTCAAATGTCTTGTTTAAATATAATAACTTAACCAAATTCATTGATTATCCAAACAAAATATGTTATTATGATAATTAATCTAGTCGTAGATTAATCTTTGCAGTCATATCTAAAGTATATGTACATAATTAATGTGCTCATGAATGTTTCCTTGTGTTCACAGGGGTTCAAAGGTCGACGATGTGTTTCATCGTCAACGAAACGAGGTTGTGTGAAGAGTGACAGCTGCCCTGATGGTTGGCTTCAGTTCAGCTATAAGTGCTTCATCTACTACAGCGACCACAGAGTGTGGGACGAAGCCGAGGTATTTTAATCCAGATTTTTATTCCTTCATTTTCACTTTTGGAGTTTTTGGTCTTTTCTCTTTAACTTTAACTTCTCTAAACTCCTGTCATCCACACACGTGATGTGTGATAAAAATTAAATGTTAATTTACTTAAAAACATATTTACATTTTTTTTTAAAGTGAGGACATTTTCAAAAAGTGGGGACGTTTTTCCAAAAAAAGAGGACATTTTAAAAAAGTGTGGACATTTTCAAAAAGTGGGGACATTTTTTAAAAAAAAGGTGAGGATATTTTCAAAAAGTGAGTACATTTTTAAAAAAGTCAGGACATTTTCAAAAAGTGAGTACATTTTTAAAAAAGTCAGGACATTTTCAAAAAGTGGGGACATTTTTAAAAAAGTCAGGATATTTTCAAAAAGTGGGGACATTTAAAAAATGTGGATATTATTGAAAAAGTGAGGACTTTTCTAAAACATGGGGACATTTTAAAATAGTAAGGACATTTCCACCACTGAATAAGGTCACATGACTTAACTGAAAAGTTCACAAAATTCTGCTAATTTGTTTGGGTGCCCAAAGAAAAATCTCCTGGAACCCATCTGTGGGTCCCAGGCCAGAGTTTGGGAACCACTGATTTAACGGTTTCTGTTGATTCTCTTTGTTTCTGTTGATTCTCTTTGTTTCTGTTGATTCATTGTGTCTCTGTTTTTCACTTTGTTTCACTGTGTTTCAGTTGATTCACTGTGTCTGTTGATTCTATTTGTTTCACTGTGTTTCTGTGGTTTCACTGTGTTTCTGTTTCACTGTGTTTCTGTTGTTTCACTTTGTTTCACTGTGTCTCTGTTGTTTCACTGTGTTTCTGTTGTTTCACTTTGTTTCACTGTGTCTCTGTTGATAAACTGTGTTTCTGTTGTTTCACTGCGTTTCTGTTGTTTCACTGTGTCTCTGTTGTTTCACTGTGTTTCTGTTGTTTCACTGTGTTTCTGTTGTTTCACTTTGTTTCACTGTGTTTCTGTTGTTTCACTGTTTCTGTTGTTTCACTATGTCTCTGTTGTTTCACTTTGTTTCACTGTGTTTCTGTTGTTTCACTGTTTCTGTTGTTTCACTGTGTCTTGTTTCACTGTGTCTCTGTTGTTTCACTGTGTCTCTGTTGATAAACTGTGTTTCTGTTGTTTCACTTTGTTTCACTGTGTCTCTGTTGTTTCACTGTGTCTGTTGTTTCACTTTGTTTCACTGTGTCTCTGTTGATAAACTGTGTTTCTGTTGTTTCACTTTGTTTCTGTTGTTTCACTGTGTCTCTGTTGTTTCACTGTGTCTGTTGTTTCACTTTGTTTCACTGTGTCTCTGTTGTTTCACTTTGTTTCTGTTGCTTCACTTTGTTTCTGTTCTTTCACTGTCTCTGTTGTTTTACTTTGTTTCACTGTTTCTGTTTCACTGTGTTTCTGTTTCACTGTGTTTCTGTTGTTTCACTTTGTTTCACTGTGTCTCTGTTGTTTCACTGTGTTTCTGTTGTTTCACTGTGTCTCTGTTGTTTCACTTTGTTTCACTTTGTTTCACTGTGTTTCTGTTGTTTCACTGTGTCTCTGTTGTTTCACTTTGTTTCACTTTGTTTCACTGTGTTTCTGTTGTTTCACTGTTTCTGTTGTTTCACTGTGTTTCTGTTGTTTCACTGTGTCTCTGTTGTTTCACTGTGTCTCTGTTGTTTCACTTTGTTTCACTGTGTTTCTGTTGTTTCACTTTGTTTCACTGTGTCTCTGTTGATAAACTGTGTTTCTGTTGTTTCACTTTGTTTCACTTTGTTTCACTGTGTTTTTTGTTTCACTGTGTCTCTGTTGTTTCACTTTGTTTCACTGTGTGTCTGTTGTTTCACTGTTTCTGTTGTTTCACTGTGTTTCTGTTGTTTCACTGTGTCTCTGTTGTTTCACTGTGTTTCTGTTGTTTCACTGTGTTTCTGTTGTTTCACTGTGTCTCTGTTGTTTCACTTTGTTTCACTGTGTTTCTGTTGTTTCAATGTGTTTCTGTTGTTTCACTGTGTCTCTGTTGTTTCACTTTGTTTCACTGTGTTTCTGTTGTTTCACTGTGTCTTGTTTCACTGTGTCTCTGTTGTTTCACTGTGTCTCTGTTGTTTCACTTTGTTTCACTGTGTCTCTGTTGTTTCACTGTGTTTCTGTTGTTTCACTTTGTTTCACTGTGTCTCTGTTGATAAACTGTGTTTCTGTTGTTTCACTTTGTTTCTGTTGTTTCACTGTGTTTCACTGTGTCTCTGTTGTTTCACTGTGTTTCTGTTGTTTCACTGTGTCTCTGTTGATAAACTGTGTTTCTGTTGTTTCACTGCGTCTCTGTTGTTTCACTGTGTTTCTGTTTCACTGTGTCTCTGTTGTTTCACTTTGTTTCACTTTGTTTCACTTTGTTTCACTGTGTTTCTGTTGTTTCACTGTGTCTCTGTTGTTTCACTTTGTTTCACTGTGTTTCTGTTGTTTCACTGTTTCTGTTGTTTCACTGTGTTTCTGTTGTTTCACTGTGTCTCTGTTGTTTCACTGTGTCTCTGTTGTTTCACTTTGTTTCACTGTGTTTCTGTTGTTTCACTTTGTTTCTGTTGTTTCACTGTGTCTCTGTTGTTTCACTGTGTTTCTGTTGTTTCACTGTTTCTGTTGATAAACTGTGTTTCTGTTGTTTCACTGTGTTTCTGTTGTTTCACTGTGTCTCTGTTGTTTCACTGTGTTTCTGTTGTTTCACTTTGTTTCACTGTGTCTCTGTTGTTTCACTGTGTTTCACTGTGTTTCTGTTGTTTCACTGTTTCTGTTGTTTCACTGTGTCTTGTTTCACTGTGTCTCTGTTGTTTCACTGTGTCTCAGTTGTTTCACTGCGTCTCTGTTGTTTCACTTTGTTTCACTGTGTCTCTGTTGTTTCACTGTGTTTCTGTTGTTTCACTTTGTTTCACTGTGTCTCTGTTGATAAACTGTGTTTCTGTTGTTTCACTTTGTTTCTGTTGTTTCACTGTGTCTCTGTTGTTTCACTGTGTTTCTGTTGTTTCACTGTGTCTCTGTTGATAAACTGTGTTTCTGTTTCACTGTGTTTCTGTTGTTTCACTGTGTTTCTGTTGTTTCACTGTGTCTCTGTTGTTTCACTGTGTCTGTTGTTTCACTTTGTTTCACTGTGTCTCTGTTGTTTCACTTTGTTTCTGTTGCTTCACTTTGTTTCTGTTGTTTCACTGTCTCTGTTGTTTCACTTTGTTTCACTGTTTCCGTTGTTTCACTGTGTTTCTGTTGTTTCACTTTGTTTCACTGTGTCTCTGTTGTTTCACTGTGTTTCACTTTGTTTCTGTTGCTTCACTTTGTTTCTGTTGTTTCACTGTCTCTGTTGTGCCACTTTGTTTCACTGTGTTTCTGTTGTTTCACTGTGTTTCTGTTTCACTGTGTCTCTGTTTTTCACTTTGTTTCACTGTGTTTCAGTTGATTCACTGTGTCTGTTGATTCTATTTGTTTCACTGTGTTTCTGTTTCACTGTGTCTCTGTTGTTTCACTGTGTTTCTGTTGTTTCACTGTTTCTGTTGTTTCACTGTGTCTCTGTTGTTTCACTGTGTCTCTGTTGTTTCACTTTGTTTCACTGTGTTTCTGTTGTTTCACTGTTTCTGTTGTTTCACTGTGTTTCTGTAGTTTCACTGTGTCTCTGTTGTTTCACTTTGTTTCACTGTGTTTCTGTTGTTTCACTGTTTCTCTGTTGTTTTACTTTGTTTCACTGTGTCTCTGTTATTTCACCGTGTCTCTGTTGTTGTTTCTGTTGTTTTTGTCGATCAGAGCTTCTGCATGGACATCGGTGGAAATCTGGCCAAAGTTGAAGACATTGCAGAAGTAACTTTCCTCAACTCTCACCTGAAAGAGGCCACAAAAGAAGTGAAGAGAGTTTGGATCGGAGGCCACGACAAGTTCCTTGTGAGTGGAAAATAATTCCATCGCTGGTAAAACTCTGAGGACACTCATCGTCTTTTGTCTTTCTTCTTACAGGAGGGACAGTGGATGTGGACGGATGGTTCCGCAGGTCCTGCGATGGGGTGGAAGCTGTGGAGTCCAGGTCAGCCCAGCGACAGCAGCAGAGCAGAACACTGCATGGAGATGAACTACTTAGGTAAACAGGGATATTATGGGATGTCATGTCTATGAGAGTTGTCACCATTCCCCAAATCCTGCATTCCAGACTAGTGTAGTCCAAGATCAGTGGACAGGATTAACCAGGACAGAAAGCAAGGACATTTTTAAAAAGTGAAAAAATGATTGACATGAGACTTTGAGATTTTGGATATGGTCGTGTGATCTGCGATCTGTTTCTCAGAATTCAGGCTGTTTTATTTTATTTATTTTAAATGTTTGACATGTGGTCCTAATCCTCTTCCGTAAATACAACAAAAACAAGTGTCTTGTTATCTTTTTAACTGTAGGGGGCATGAACGATGACAAGTGCCATGAAAAGAAACCCTTCATTTGCTCCCGGCCTACAAGACCTTTTTAACGTCCTCAGAGAAGTCACGTCCTCTGGTGTCAACGTCTCCAGGATCTTTTCAACAATTGTGAAGACTATTTGGCAGCCAGCTTCTGTGTGGGTGTATGGAATGGTGCATTATTTGGCAGTTTCTGTGTGGGTGTCTGAAATGGCTCATTATTTGAGTTCCAACATTACATTAAACACAAGATTCAACATTATGACTTAAAAAACATGTATAAAGCTTTTAATTCACACAAATTAATCTGAAATTTCAATTTTGATGAAGCTATTGCTAAAACAGATTTTAACCAACTTAACGGATAAAATGTAATCGAACGAAAGATTTCCAAAGCCGAAGTGACCAAATCAGACATTTGAACCTAGGGATGGAGGCAGAAGTGGATCAACAACTCCTGTGTGTGTGTGATGTTAAAATCACTGATTTTCTCTATGGACTTTGGTGTGGGAGAGTGAGTGGTTTACAAACTTCAGTTTCCTGTTGGGAAAAGTCTGTGTAACAGTGAGATAAAGACGTGAACACCGTGTCCGAACTTCATAAAACTCTCACTTTGTGTTAACACAAATGTTTGCATGCTGCTAAAGTTTGAAAATAACAATATAAACAAGCTCTTAACCAGCCACAGCACAACTTTAACTCCAAAAACATTAGAATATTTAAGTTATTTTCCACACTGAACAGAACAGAGACAAACAAAATAATCAATGGGTTTAAAATAAAGGCTTTTTTGTTAGTTTTTATTATTTGGTGTCCTCAGAAATTCAGCTGCTTCAGTTGTGACTCACCGTTTCATAAAAGTGTCTTGACGTTGTCAGACACTGCCCTCTAATGGATATGACTGAGTATTACACCAGTGTCACACTCGACTCAAGGACATCCATCATTAGAAGAGTGAAGAGTCAACAACAATTTAGATGAAAGATTATAATAATTTGGGTGTTTCTTTGCTCGGAAAAACTAAAATATCTTTGGTTCTTTTGAAGACGTTTGGGACACAACAGTTGCTTTTTTCACCTGTTTCTTCTTCTGTTCTGAATAAAATAATAATTAGTGGCAGTTTTTCCTTAAAGGAGCAGTCAGTGAAAACAGAGTTGGAGGCAGTAGTCATGTCCATTTACTGTCATCGCAGATACTTTGATACAAACAAACCACAGTCAGAGATTAAACACAAACATTTGTCCTTCACCTGAATTAAAAACACAAACACTGTAAGTAATAAGCTACTGCACTATTTTGTTGTTTTATTTTTTTTTACAGTATTATTATGGTAGTGCACTGAGCTCTGCTGTTACTGACGTTGGCACATTGAAACCCACACGGCAACAAACAGATGACATAAAAGACTTAAAAAAATATGACGAGACGAGATGCCAAAGATCCGCTACTCGCTCCGACGTTCACTCGACTCTGAACTGAATTTTCACGTGTGAATAACAGGTTAGTGAGGAGCAGGAGGTTCTCCAGATAATTAAAGTCTTATGTTAAGTTGTGAAAGTTGCAGTGAGACGGATTTAAAAATGACAGAAGCTTCAAAATGGTTTTACTTCTCGGTGATTGAACCATGAGATCTGCTGCAATAACCATTGACACGTCTTTATCTCACTGTCAGACAGACTTTTCCACCAGGAAACTGAAGTTTGTAAACCACTCGCTCTCCCACACCAAAGTCCATGGAGAAAATCAGTGACACAGGAGCTGCTGGTCCTCTGCTGCCTCGTGTGGTCACTTTGTAAATCCAAATGTAGGATTTTAGCTCCTGTGTGTGATGTTAAAATCACTGCTTTTCTCTATGGACTTTGGTGTGGGAGAGTGAGTGGTTTACAAACAAGTCTGTCGTACAGTGAGATAAAGACGTGAACGTGTTCTTAAGACATCGTAGACTTCATCGTAGACTAAAATTTCATCGGTGGAGTGACACGTGTCCTCTGACACACATCGCGATTCAAAAAGAAAAAAACCTTTAACTTTACCTTTATTAAGTATCTATGAAGTCTCCAACCAATCACCACCTGGTTCTAATATTTTCTCGTACACGTTTACATTTCAGTTTAGATCAAAATATTATTTTTAAAGTTTCTGCGTCAGTTTGGAGACGAACTTTGCGAAAGCACAAAACTACAGAAAAAATAAACATCCGTGCTCACAGACAGAAAAATAAAATCCTCTAAATTCTCTCCCAAAAACAAAGACATGGATATGTAGATCCTTTCAAAACAAACACAAATTAACTCATAAGCAGAATTAGCTAATGACCTGCGTTGAGTGCCGGGACGCGACGCACTCAGACGCTGACGCTCATCCTTTCACCTCAGACAGAGCGACTTTGCATGTTAACGTATTTCTGCAGGTTTTTTGGGCTAAAAACACGAAAATAAATAGGATGAAGCGTCTTCCACTTCCACCACAGGTCCACTAGAGGGCGGTCTTACCCAAAAACAACCTCTGGCTTTGCCGCGTCGTCCTCATCAGGAGCCAGAAGTTGTTTTTGTGAGACAAGACCGCATTCGTCCACATTCTCCTCGTCATCTTCTTCTTCCTCCCTGGCTGCGTTCTTTTTTTTTTTGGCTGGCGACGCGCGGCCGTGTGAGGAGAGAGGATCTCGGACTCTGTCACACGGCGGCGCAGTGTCTGTTCTGAAAGAGCTGCTCGACTACGGACGAGTCCGCCAGCGTGGAGATGTCGCCCAGCTCGTGCTCGTCACAGGCGATTTTGCGTAGAACCCTTCGCATGATCTTACCTGCGGGGGGCGCATGTAGAGGTAAAGGTTGAGTACGTCAGTTTTAGTCATTGACAAACATTTTCCTTCATAGTTTTCGTTAACAAAATGATCACTGTTCGACGGGGACATTTTACGATCTGGCAGTATATACAGTCTCACCAACATGGATGCTACAGCACAACAAATGATGGCGCTATTTACCAATTTAAATGCAAGTTTTTGCTGAAAATGTGCGTAAAGCAACAACATTTTGTCCTGATAATACGGAGAAGAACGCACGACCACAGCGTGTCGAGATTAGAGGAGCAGCTACAAGATACATTCAAGGAACCTTGTAAATTTTTAAATTTCCGAAAACTTGCAAAATGCTTTCTGCTGCTGCCACCTTCGGGGTAGTAGATGAACTACAATGGACCGAATGCACGAAGCTAAAATATAATCCAGCTCCATGATTTCCAGGTCGGTTGTGGCAAAGGGGAAATTTGGGATTAAAACTTGCGATATCGTTTAAAAACATTGATGTAGGATTCAACAGCGCAGACTCGCAAAATTTCCCTAAAGTTTTTCATTAGTTTTAATCACCAATGTTACCTTACAACATCCTTAGTGACAACTGAGTGGAAGTTAAGGAGCGACAAATCATTAATCAAATGATTTTTTGGTGTGTTTTAAAATGGCGGATGAGCCAAACCGGATTTCCACATTTGATTTGGTTCACGTATCTGAGTCAACAAATTCTCACAGTTGACGTCAAAAGCTCCTCATTAGTCGCATCATCATAGTTTACGTCTATAACACTTACTGTAGGTGCACTTTGTTTCAGTCGTTTCACTGTGTTTCTGTTGTTTGACTTTGTTTCACTGTGTCTCTGTTGTTTCACTGTGTTTCTGTTGTTTCACTTTGTTTCACTGTGTCTGTTGTTTCACTGTCTGTTGTTTCACTTTGTTTCACTGTGTCTATGTTGTTTCACTGTGTCTCTGTTGTTTCACTTTGTTTCTGTTGTTTCACTGTCTCTGTTGTTTCACTTTGTTTCACTGTGTCTCTGTTGATAAACTGTGTTTCTGTTGTTTCACTTTGTTTCACTGTGTTTGTTGTTTCACTGTGTCTGTTGTTTCACTTTGTTTCACTGTGTTTCTGTTGTTTCACTGTGTCTCTGTTGTTTCACTTTGTTTCACTGTGTCTCTGTTGTTTCACTGTTTCTGTTGTTTCACTGTGTTTCTGTTGTTTCACTGTGTCTCTGTTGTTTCACTTTGTTTCACTGTGTTTCTGTTGTTTCACTGTGTTTCTGTTGTTTCACTGTGTCTCTGTTGTTTCACTGTGTCTCTGTTGTTTCACTGTGTTTCTGTTGTTTCACTTTGTTTCACTGTGTCTCTGTTGATAAACTGTGTTTCTGTTGTTTCACTTTGTTTCACTGTGTTTCTGTTGTTTCACTGTGTCTCTGTTGTTTCACTGTGTTTCTGTTGTTTCACTTTGTTTCACTGTCTCTCTGTTGTTTCACTGTGTTTCTGTTGTTTCACTTTGTTTCACTGTGTCTGTTGTTTCACTTCGTTTCACTTTGTTTCACTGTGTTTCTGTTGTTTCACTGTTTTTCTGTTGTTGTTTCTGTTGTTTTTGTCGATCAGAGCTTCTGCATGGACATCGGTGGAAATCTGGCCAAAGTTGAAGACATTGCAGAAGTAACTTTCCTCAACTCTCACCTGAAAGAGGCCACAAAAGAAGTGAAGAGAGTTTGGATCGGAGGCCACGACAAGTTCCTTGTGAGTGGAAAATAATTCCATCGCTGGTAAAACTCTGAGGACACTCATCGTCTTTTGTCTTTCTTCTTACAGGAGGGACAGTGGATGTGGACGGATGGTTCCGCAGGTCCTGCGATGGGGTGGAAGCTGTGGAGTCCAGGTCAGCCCAGCGACAGCAGCGGAGCAGAACACTGCATGGAGATGAACTACTCAGGTAAACAGGGATATTATGGGATGTCATGTCTATGAGAGTTGTCACCATTCCCCAAATCCTCCATTCCAGACTAGTGTAGTCCAAGATCAGTGGACAGGATTAACCAGGACAGAAAGCAAGGACATTTTTAAAAAGTGAAAAAATGATTGACATGAGACTTTGAGATTTTGGATATGGTCGTGTGATCTGCGATGTGTTTCTCAGAATTCAGGCTGTTTTATTTTATTTATTTTAAATGTTTGACATGTGGTCCTAATCCTCTTCCGTAAATACAACAAAAACAAGTGTCTTGTTATCTTTTTAACTGTAGGGGGCATAAACGATGACAAGTGCCATGAAAGGAAACCCTTCATTTGCTCCCGGCCTACAAGACCTTTATAACTTCCTCAGAGAAGTCACGTCCTCTGGTGTCAACGTCTCCAGGATCTTTTCAACAATTGTGAAGACTATTTGGCAGCCAGCTTCTGTGTGGGTGTATGGAATGGTGCATTATTTGGCAGTTTCTGTGTGGGTGTCTGAAATGGCTCATTATTTGGCAGTCTGTCTGATCAGTATGTGAATATTATATCTATATTGTGACATGATTAAGTTTAACTACTAGTAATTACCAGTTTGTCAGATTGTTTCAGCTTCTTAAATGTGAATATTTCCTGGTTTATTTTGCTCCACAGAACAAAGAAATCATTAAAACAATCATTTATGCACCAAACAACACTTGATTCATCGAGAAAGCAATCGACTTAAAATATTGTAAAGCACTTCATGTGAAATAAATAATATTATTTACTACTTCAAAATCTATTGAATCCTGGGAGTGAATTCAACCAAATGCCGTGAATAAGGTTTTACAGTGTAAAGTGTGATGAAACTCACCAGAGCGAGGTTCTGTGCATGGAGATGTAAACGTGACGAGTGTCAGCCTCTGGATGTTGTTTGAGCTGAAACATCGCAGGTTGAACTTCACGTGTCCACAGACTTCACAGGAAAAACACACAAGCAAACAGACGGCAGCAGGACACAACATACAACATCCTGGAGGAGACACGATATACACAAACTAAACATTGGACTGAAAACAGAGTTCCAACATTACATTAAACACAAGATTCAACATTATGACTTAAAAAACATGTATAAAGCTTTTAATTCACACAAATTAATCTGAAATTTCAATTTTGATGAAGCTATTGCTAAAACAGATTTTAACCAACTTAACGGATAAAATGTAATCGAACGAAAGATTTCCAAAGCCGAAGTGACCGAATCAGACATTTGAACCTAGGGATGGAGGCAGAAGTGGATCAACAACAAAGCAAAAACAAATTATTTTATTTTGCGTAGTTAAAATTCAGATTTGTCACTGTGGGTCTTTTCATAACTTACCAACCGTTTTTCACGCACGACATGAGCGGCTCTACTGCAAACTCTAGTCCGATATGAATCATTATCAAAAGGCTCCATTTGGGGCCATACACTTTTTTGACTTTTGAAAAACTTTGGAACTTTGGGGAAAAAAAATATTATTTTTAGATTCATTCAACCGTTTTATTCAACGTTCACAAGGTCGTACACTGTAAGAGATCCAACAAAAATTTTGTTAAATCAACTTTCACTGAAAATATATGAATAAATCTTTTCCTGGTTAATTTAAATCTTGTTTTAATTTGTAGATTTTAAAACTTTTAAACATGAACTACTCAAAATATAAATTTGAAAACATGCTCATGGGCATTTTTATGTTTAACATTCGCTATTGGCTCGGTCTATTTTGTACTGTCGTGGCAAAGCCTGATCAAAGCGTGTGGCTCAGTTTTGATAAATATTTGAGTATTTAAAGAGTATTTGAAGAAAACTGTCAGTAAGTTCTGAACAAGTCTTTAATTCAACAATGTCCCGTGATGGGAGGAAGACACGTGACGTGACAGTCCGAGCTATTGAGAAGGTTTATAAACACCAGGTTTCTCTCTCTCTCTGTCTGAGATTCCACGTCTTGCTGCTGCCTCAGCTGATCATCACAACACGGTAAGTGTTTGGGGCCCAAAGTGGAGCCTTGGGGAATGCCACGATTTATTTATAATATTTTTAGAACAATATTTTTGTTTTTTGTTGATGCCTATAAAAAAAATTATTTTTAGGACAAGATTTGAGGGAGTTAACGCTGTATTAACGTCTGATGTTGAATCACACGTTTAAAAATTGTACCAGTTTAAAAGACCATCAGCTTCTCGGCATATTAAAGGTTTGTAAAAAAGGCCTAAAATGGAGCCTTGTGGAACACCGCAATTTCATTTGTAACTTTAAGATTAACATTGAACGACAAAAAAAGCCTCTTCATCATTCATACATTGTTTTGTTTTGACTCACGACCTCTTCCTCCATAGATGCCGTGGACTCATTTGCTCGCCCTCCTCTGTTTGGCCAGTGGAATCACATTTTCTCCATCAGTTGCTGGGAAGATAAAAAAAAAAGTCAGAAAAATGTTTATCGGTGTTTGTCAAACTCTGGAAATGATGTTTCTCAAATGTCTTGTTTAAATATAATAACTTAACCGAATTCATTGATTATCCAAACAAAATATGTTATTATGATAATTAATTTAGTCGTAGATTAATCTTTGCAGTCATATCTAAAGTATATGTACATAATTAATGTGCTCATGAATGTTTCCTTGTGTTCACAGGGGTTAAAAGGTCGACGATGTGTTTCATCGTCAACGAAACGAGGTTGTGTGAAGAGTGACAGCTGCCCTGATGGTTGGCTTCAGTTCAGCAATAAGTGCTTCATCTACTACAGCGACCACAGAGAGTGGGGCGAAGCCGAGGTATTTTAATCCAGATTTTTATTCCTTCATTTTCACTTTTGGAGTTTTTGGTCTTTTCATTTAATTTTAACTTCTCTAAACTACTGTCATCCACACACGTGATGTGTGATGAAAATTAAATGTTATTTTACTTAAAAACATATTTACATTTTTTTTTAAAGTGAGGACATTTTCAAAAAGTGGGGACGTTTTTCCAAAAAAAGAGGACATTTTCAAAAAGTGTGGACATTTTCAAAAAGTGTGGACATTTTCAAAAAGTGGGGACATTTTTTAAAAAAAAGGTGAGGATATTTTCAAAAAGTGAGTACATTTTTAAAAAAGTCAGGACATTTTCAAAAAGTGGGGACATTTTTAAAAAAGTCAGGACATTTTCAAAAAGTGGGGACATTTTTAAAAAAGTCAGGATATTTTCAAAAAGTGGGGACATTTAAAAAATGTGGATATTTTTGAAAAAGTGAGGACTTTTCTAAAACATGGGGACATTTTAAAATAGTAAGGACATTTCCACCACTGAATAAGGTCACATGACTTAACTGAAAAGTTCACAAAATTCTGCTAATTTGTTTGGGTGCCCAAAGAAAAATCTCCTGGAACCCATCTGTGGGTCCCAGGCCAGAGTTTGGGAACCACTGATTTAATGGTTTCTGTTGATTCTCTTTGTTTCTGTTGATTCTCTTTGTTTCTGTTGATTCATTGTGTCTCTGTTTTTCACTTTGTTTCACTGTGTTTCAGTTGATTCACTGTGTCTGTTGATTCTATTTGTTTCACTGTGTTTCTGTGGTTTCACTGTGTTTCTGTTTCACTGTGTTTCTGTTGTTTCACTTTGTTTCACTGTGTCTCTGTTGTTTCACTGTGTTTCTGTTGTTTCACTTTGTTTCACTGTGTCTCTGTTGATAAACTGTGTTTCTGTTGTTTCACTGCGTTTCTGTTGTTTCACTGTGTCTCTGTTATTTCACTGTGTTTCTGTTGTTTCACTGTGTTTCTGTTGTTTCACTGTGTCTCTGTTGTTTCACTTTGTTTCACTGTGTTTCTGTTGTTTCACTGTTTCTGTTGTTTCACTATGTCTCTGTTGTTTCACTTTGTTTCACTGTGTTTCTGTTGTTTCACTGTTTCTGTTGTTTCACTGTGTCTTGTTTCACTGTGTCTCTGTTGTTTCACTGTGTCTCTGTTGATAAACTGTGTTTCTGTTGTTTCACTTTGTTTCACTGTGTCTCTGTTGTTTCACTGTGTCTGTTGTTTCACTTTGTTTCACTGTGTCTCTGTTGATAAACTGTGTTTCTGTTGTTTCACTTTGTTTCTGTTGTTTCACTGTGTCTCTGTTGTTTCACTGTGTCTGTTGTTTCACTTTGTTTCACTGTGTCTCTGTTGTTTCACTTTGTTTCTGTTGCTTCACTTTGTTTCTGTTGTTTCACTGTCTCTGTTGTTTTACTTTGTTTCACTGTTTCTGTTTCACTGTGTTTCTGTTTCACTGTGTTTCTGTTGTTTCACTTTGTTTCACTGTGTCTCTGTTGTTTCACTTTGTTTCACTGTGTCTCTGTTGTTTCACTGTGTTTCTGTTGTTTCACTGTGTCTCTGTTGTTTCACTTTGTTTCAATTTGTTTCACTGTGTTTCTGTTGTTTCACTGTGTCTCTGTTGTTTCACTTTGTTTCACTGTGTTTCTGTTGTTTCACTGTTTCTGTTGTTTCACTGTGTTTCTGTTGTTTCACTGTGTCTCTGTTGTTTCACTGTGTCTCTGTTGTTTCACTTTGTTTCACTGAGTTTCTGTTGTTTCACTTTGTTTCACTGTGTCTCTGTTGATAAACTGTGTTTCTGTTGTTTCACTTTGTTTCACTTTGTTTCACTGTGTTTTTTGTTTCACTGTGTCTCTGTTGTTTCACTTTGTTTCACTGTGTTTCTGTTGTTTCACTGTTTCTGTTGTTTCACTGTGTTTCTGTTGTTTCACTGTGTCTCTGTTGTTTCACTGTGTTTCTGTTGTTTCACTGTGTTTCTGTTGTTTCACTGTGTCTCTGTTGTTTCACTTTGTTTCACTGTGTTTCTGTTGTTTCAATGTGTTTCTGTTGTTTCACTGTGTCTCTGTTGTTTCACTTTGTTTCACTGTGTTTCTGTTGTTTCACTGTGTCTTGTTTCACTGTGTCTCTGTTGTTTCACTGTGTCTCTGTTGTTTCACTTTGTTTCACTGTGTCTCTGTTGTTTCACTGTGTTTCTGTTGTTTCACTTTGTTTCACTGTGTCTCTGTTGATAAACTGTGTTTCTGTTGTTTCACTTTGTTTCTGTTGTTTCACTGTGTTTCACTGTGTCTCTGTTGTTTCACTGTGTTTCTGTTGTTTCACTGTGTCTCTGTTGATAAACTGTGTTTCTGTTGTTTCACTTTGTTTCACTGTGTTTCTGTTGTTTCACTGTGTCTCTGTTGTTTCACTGTGTTTCTGTTGTTTCACTTTGTTTCACTGTGTCTCTGTTGATAAACTGTGTTTCTGTTGTTTCACTTTGTTTCTGTTGTTTCACTGTGTTTCACTGTGTCTCTGTTGTTTCACTGTGTTTCTGTTGTTTCACTGTGTCTCTGTTGATAAACTGTGTTTCTGTTGTTTCACTTTGTTTCACTGTGTTTCTGTTGTTTCACTGTGTCTCTGTTGTTTCACTGTGTCTGTTGTTTCACTTTGTTTCACTGTGTCTCTGTTGTTTCACTTTGTTTCTGTTGCTTCACTGTGTTTCTGTTGTTTCACTGTCTCTGTTGTTTCACTTTGTTTCACTGTTTCTGTTTCACTGTGTTTCTGTTGTTTCACTGTGTCTCTGTTGTTTCACTGTGTTTCTGTTGTTTCACTGTGTCTCTGTTGTTTCACTGTGTTTCTGTTGTTTCACTGTGTCTCTGTTGTTTTACTTTGTTTCACTGTGTTTCTGTTGTTTCACTGTGTCTCTGTTGTTTTACTTTGTTTCACTGTGTTTCTGTTGTTTCACTGTGTCTCTGTTGTTTCACTTTGTTTCACTGTGTTTCTGTTGTTTCACTTTGTTTCACTGTGTCTCTGTTGTTTCACTGTGTTTCTGTTTCACTGTCTCTGTTTTTCACTTTGTTTCACTGTGTTTCAGTTGATTCACTGTGTCTGTTGATTCTATTTGTTTCACTGTCTTTCTGTTGTTTCACTGTGTTTCTGTTTCACTGTGTCTCTGTTGTTTCACTGTTTCTGTTGTTTCACTGTGTCTCTGTTGTTTCACTGTGTCTCTGTTGTTTCACTTTGTTTCACTGTCTCTGTTGTTTTACTGTGTTTCTGTTGTTTCACTTTGTTTCACTTTGTTTCACTGTGTCTCTGTTGATAAACTGTGTTTCTGTTGTTTCACTTTGTTTCACTGTGTTTCTGTTGTTTCACTGTGTCTCTGTTGTTTCACTGTGTTTCTGTTGTTTCACTTTGTTTCACTGTGTCTCTGTTGTTTCACTGTGTTTCTGTTGTTTCACTGTGTCTCTGTTGTTTCACTGTGTCTGTTGTTTCACTGTGTCTCTGTTGTTTCACTTTGTTTCTGTTGCTTCACTGTGTTTCTGTTGTTTCGCTGTCTCTGTTGTTTCACTTTGTTTCACTGTTTCTGTTTCACTGTGTTTCTGTTTTTTCACTTTGTTTCACTGTGTCTCTGTTGTTTCACTGTGTTCTGTTGTTTCACTGTGTCTCTGTTGTTTCACTTTGTTTCACTGTGTCTCTGTTGATAAACTGTGTTTCTGTTGTTTCACTTTGTTTCTGTTGTTTCACTGTGTTTCACTGTGTCTCTGTTGTTTCACTGTGTTTCTGTTGTTTCACTGTGTCTCTGTTGATAAACTGTGTTTCTGTTGTTTCACTTTGTTTCACTGTGTTTCTGTTGTTTCACTGTGTCTCTGTTGTTTCACTGTGTTTCTGTTGTTTCACTTTGTTTCACTGTGTCTCTGTTGTTTCACTTTGTTTCTGTTGCTTCACTTTGTTTCTGTTGTTTCACTGTGTCTCTGTTGTTTCACTTTGTTTCTGTTGCTTCACTTTGTTTCTGTTGTTTCACTGTTTCTGTTGTTTCACTGTGTCTCTGTTGTTTCACTTCGTTTCACTTTGTTTCACTGTGTTTCTGTTGTTTCACTGTGTCTCTGTTGTTTTACTTTGTTTCACTGTGTCTCTGTTATTTCACCGTGTCTCTGTTGTTGTTTCTGTTGTTTTTGTCGATCAGAGCTTCTGCATGGACATCGGTGGAAATCTGGCCAAAGTTGAAGACATTGCAGAAGTAACTTTCCTCAACTCTCACCTTAAAGAGGTCACAAAAGAAGTGAAGAGAGTTTGGATCGGAGGCCACGACAAGTTCCTTGTGAGTGGAAAATAATTCCATCGCTGGTAAAACTCTGAGGACACTCATCGTCTTTTGTCTTTCTTCTTACAGAAGGGACAGTGGATGTGGACGGATGGTTCTGCAGGTCCTGCGATGGGGTGGAAGCTGTGGAGTCCAGGTCAGCCCAGCGACAGCAGCGGAGCAGAACACTGCATGGAGATGAACTACTTAGGTAAACAGGGATATTATGGGATGTCATGTCTATGAGAGTTGTCACCATTCCCCAAATCCTCCATTCCAGACTAGTGTAGTCCAAGATCAGTGGACAGGATTAACCAGGACAGTAAGCAAGGACATTTTTAAAAAGTGAAAAAATGATTGACATGAGACTTTGAGATTTTGGATATGGTCGTGTGATCTGCGATCTGTTTCTCAGAATTCAGGCTGTTTTATTTTATTTATTTTAAATGTTTGACATGTGGTCCTAATCCTCTTCCGTAAATACAACAAAAACAAGTGTCTTGTTATCTTTTTAACTGTAGGGGGCATGAACGATGACAAGTGCCATGAAAAGAAACCCTTCATTTGCTCCCGGCCTACAAGACCTTTATAACTTCCTCAGAGAAGTCACGTCCTCTGGTGTCAACGTCTCCAGGATCTTTTCAACAATTGTGAAGACTATTTGGCAGCCAGCTTCTGTGTGGGTGTATGGAATGGTGCATTATTTGGCAGTTTCTGTGTGGGTGTCTGAAATGGCTCATTATTTGGCAGTCTGTCTGATCAGTATGTGAATATTATATCTATATTGTGACATGATTAAGTTTAACTACTAGTAATTACCAGTTTGTCAGATTGTTTCAGCTTCTTAAATGTGAATATTTCCTGGTTTATTTTGCTCCACAGAACAAAGAAATCATTAAAACAATCATTTATGCACCAAACAACACTTGATTCATCGAGAAAGCAATCGACTTAAAATATTGTAAAGCACTTCATGTGAAATAAATAATATTATTTACTACTCCAAAATCTATTGAATCCTGGGAGTGAATTCAACCAAATGCCGTGAATAAGGTTTTACAGTGTAAAGTGTGATGAAACTCACCAGAGCGAGGTTCTGTGCATGGAGATGTAAACGTGACGAGTGTCAGCCTCTGGATGTTGTTTGAGCTGAAACATCGCAGGTTGAACTTCACGTGTCCACAGACTTCACAGGAAAAACACACAAGCAAACAGACGGCAGCAGGACACAACATACAACATCCTGGAGGAGACACGATATACACAAACTAAACATTGGACTGAAAACAGAGTTCCAACATTACATTAAACACAAGATTCAACATTATGACTTAAAAAACATGTATAAAGCTTTTAATTCACACAAATTAATCTGAAATTTAAATTTTGATGAAGCTATTGCTAAAACAGATTTTAACCAACTTAACGGATAAAATGTAATCGAACGAAAGATTTCCAAGGCCGAAGTGACCAAATCAGACATTTGAACCTAGGGATGGAGGCAGAAGTGGATCAACAACTCCTGTGTGTGTGTGATGTTAAAATCACTGATTTTCTCTATGGACTTTGGTGTGGGAGAGTGAGTGGTTTACAAACTTCAGTTTCCTGTTGGGAAAAGTCTGTGTAACAGTGAGATAAAGACGTGAACACCGTGTCCGAACTTCATAAAACTCTCACTTTGTGTTAACACAAATGTTTGCATGCTGCTAAAGTTTGAAAATAACAATATAAACAAGCTCTTAACCAGCCACAGCACAACTTTAACTCCAAAAACATTAGAATATTTAAGTTATTTTCCACACTGAACAGAACAGAGACAAACAAAATAATCAATGGGTTTAAAATAAAGGCTTTTTTGTTTGTTTTTATTATTTGGTGTCCTCAGAAATTCAGCTGCTTCAGTTGTGACTCACCGTTTCATAAAAGTGTCTTGACGTTGTCAGACACTGCCCTCTAATGGATATGACTGAGTATTACACCAGTGTCACACTCGACTCAAGGACATCCATCATTAGAAGAGTGAAGAGTCAACAACAATTTAGATGAAAGATTATAATAATTTGGGTGTTTCTTTGCTCGGAAAAACTAAAATATCTTTGGTTCTTTTGAAGACGTTTGGGACACAACAGTTGCTTTTTTCACCTGTTTCTTCTTCTGTTCTGAATAAAATAATAATTAGTGGCAGTTTTTCCTTAAAGGAGCAGTCAGTGAAAACAGAGTTGGAGGCAGTAGTCATGTCCATTTACTGTCGTCGCAGATACTTTGATACAAACAAACCACAGTCAGAGATTAAACACAAACATTTGTCCTTCACCTGAATTAAAAACACAAACACTGTAAGTAATAAGCTACTGCACTATTTTGTTGTTTTATTTTTTTTTTTACAGTATTATTATGGTAGTGCACTGAGCTCTGCTGTTACTGACGTTGGCACATTGAAACCCACACGGCAACAAACAGATGACATAAAAGACTTAAAAAAATATGACGAGACGAGATGCCAAAGATCCGCTACTCACTCCGACGTTCACTCGTCTCTGAACTGAATTTTCACGTGTGAATAACAGGTTAGTGAGGAGCAGGAGGTTCTCCAGATAATTAAAGTCTTATGTTAAGTTGTGAAAGTTGCAGTGAGACGGATTTAGAAATGACAGAAGCTTCAAAATGGTTTTACTTCTCGGTGATTGAACCATGTGATCTGCTGCAATAACCATTGACACGTCTTTATCTCACTGTCAGACAGACTTTTCCACCAGGAAACTGAAGTTTGTAAACCACTCGCTCTCCCACACCAAAGTCCATGGAGAAAATCAGTGACACAGGAGCTGCTGGTCCTCTGCTGCCTCGTGTGGTCACTTTGTAAATCCAAATGTAGGATTTTAGCTCCTGTGTGTGACGTTAAAATCACTGCTTTTCTCTATGGACTTTGGTGTGGGAGAGTGAGTGGTTTACAAACAAGTCTGTCGTACAGTGAGATAAAGACGTGAACGTGTTCTTAAGACATCGTAGACTTCATCGTAGACTAAAATTTCATCGGTGGAGTGACACGTGTCCTCTGACACACATCGCGATTCAAAAAGAAAAAAACCCTTTAACTTTACCTTTATTAAGTATCTATGAAGTCTCCAACCAATCACCACCTGGTTCTAATATTTTCTCGTACACGTTTACATTTCAGTTTAGATCAAAATATTATTTTTAAAGTTTCTGCGTCAGTTTGGAGACGAACTTTGCGAAAGCACAAAACTACAGAAAAAAATAAACATCCGTGCTCACAGACAGAAAAATAAAATCCTCTAAATTCTCTCCCAAAAACAAAGACATGGATATGTAGATCCTTTCAAAACAAACACAAATTAACTCATAAGCAGAATTAGCTAATGACCTGCGTTGAGTGCCGGGGCGTGACGCACTCAGACGCTGACGCTCATCCTTTCACCTCAGACAGAGCGACTTTGCATGTTAACGTATTTCTGCAGGTTTTTTGGGCTAAAAACACGAAAATAAATAGGATGAAGCGTCTTCCACTTCCACCACAGGTCCACTAGAGGGCGGTCTTACCCAAAAACAACCTCTGGCTTTGCCGCGTCGTCCTCATCAGGAGCCAGAAGTTGTTTTTGTGAGACAAGACCGCATTCGTCCACATTCTCCTCGTCATCTTCTTCTTCCTCCCTGGCTGCGTTCTTTTTTTTTTTGGCTGGCGACGCACGGCCGTGTGAGGAGAGAGGATCTCGGACTCTGTCACACAGCGGCGCAGTGTCTGTTCTGAAAGAGCTGCTCGACTACGGACGAGTCCGCCAGCGTGGAGATGTCGCCCAGCTCGTGCTCGTCACAGGCGATTTTGCGTAGAACCCTTCGCATGATCTTACCTGCAGGGGGCGCATGTAGAGGTAAAGGTTGAGTACGTCAGTTTTAGTCATTGACAAACATTTTCCTTCATAGTTTTCGTTAACAAAATGATCACTGTTCGACGGGGACATTTTACGATCTGGCAGTATATACAGTCTCACCGACATGGATGCTACAGCACAAGAAATGATGGCGCTATTTACCAATTTAAATGTAAGTTTTTGCTGAAAATGTGCGTAAAGCGACAACATTTTGTCCTGATAATACGGAGAAGAACGCACGACCACAGCGTTTCGAGATTAGAGGAGCAGCTACAAGATACATTCAAGGAACCTTGTAAATTTTTAAATTTCCGAAAACTTGCAAAATGCTTTCTGCTGCTGCCACCTTCGGGGTAGTAGATGAACTACAATGGACCGAATGCACGAAGCTAAAATATAATCCAGCTCCATGATTTCCAGGTCGGTTGTGGCAAAGGGGAAATTTGGGATTAAAACTTGCGATATCGTTTAAAAACATTGATGTAGGATTCAACAGCGCAGACTCGCAAAATTTCCCTAAAGTTTTTCATTAGTTTTAATCACCAATGTTACCTTACAACATCCTTAGTGACAACTGAGTGGAAGTTAAGGAGCGACAAATCATTAATCAAATGATTTTTTGGTGTGATTTAAAATGGCGGATGAGCCAAACCGGATTTCCACATTTGATTTGATTCACGTATCTGAGTCAACAAATTCTCACAGTTGACGTCAAAAGCTCCTCATTAGTCGCATCATCATAGTTTACGTCTATAACACTTACTGTAGGTGCACTTTGTTTCAGTCGTTTCACTGTGTTTCTGTTGTTTGACTTTGTTTCACTGTGTCTCTGTTGTTTCACTGTGTTTCTGTTGTTTCACTTTGTTTCACTGTGTCTCTGTTGTTTCACTGTCTGTTGTTTCACTTTGTTTCACTGTGTCTCTGTTGTTTCACTGTGTCTCTGTTGTTTCACTTTGTTTCTGTTGTTTCACTGTCTCTGTTGTTTCACTTTGTTTCACTGTTTCTGTTGTTTCACTGTGTTTCTGTTGTTTCACTGTGTCTCTGTTGTTTCACTTTGTTTCACTGTGTTTCTGTTGTTTCACTTTGTTTCACTTTGTTTCACTTTGTTTCACTGTGTCTCTGTTGTTTCACTGTGTCTCTGTTGTTTCACTGTGTTTCTGTTGTTTCACTGTGTTTCACTGTGTCTCTGTTGTTTCACTTTGTTTCACTGTGTCTGTTGTTTCACTTTGTTTCACTGTGTTTCTGTTGTTTCACTGTGTCTCTGTTGTTTCACTGTGTTTCTGTTGTTTCACTGTTTCTGTTGTTTCACTGTGTTTCTTTTGTTTCACTGTGTCTCTGTTGTTTCACTTTGTTTCACTGTGTTTCTGTTGTTTCACTGTGTCTCTGTTGTTTCACTGTGTCTCTGTTGTTTCACTTTGTTTCACTGTGTCTCTGTTGTTTCACTGTGTTTCTGTTGTTTCACTGTGTCTCTGTTAATAAACTGTGTTTCTGTTGTTTCACTTTGTTTCACTGTGTTTCTGTTGTTTCACTGTGTCTCTGTTGTTTCACTGTGTCTGTTGTTTCACTTTGTTTCACTGTGTCTCTGTTGTTTCACTTTGTTTCTGTTGCTTCACTTTGTTTCTGTTGTTTCACTGTCTCTGTTGTTTCACTGTGTTTCTGTTGTTTCACTTTGTTTCACTGTGTCTCTGTTGTTTCACTGTGTTTCTGTTGTTTCACTGTGTCTCTGTTGTTTCACTTTGTTTCACTGTGTCTGTTGTTTCACTGTGTTTCTGTTGTTTCACTGTGTTTCTGTTGTTTCACTGTGTTTCTGTTTCACTGTGTCTCTGTTTTTCACTTTGTTTCACTGTGTTTCAGTTGATTCACTGTGTCTGTTGATTCTATTTGTTACACTGTGTTTCTGCTGTTTCACTGTGTCTCTGTTGTTTCACTGTTTCTGTTGTTTCACTGTGTCTCTGTTGTTTCACTGTGTCTCTGTTGTTTCACTGTGTTTCTGTTGTTTCACTGTGTTTCTGTTTCACTGTGTCTCTGTTTTTCACTTTGTTTCACTGTGTTTCAGTTGATTCACTGTGTCTGTTGATTCTATTTGTTACACTGTGTTTCTGCTGTTTCACTGTGTCTCTGTTGTTTCACTGTTTCTGTTGTTTCACTGTGTCTCTGTTGTTTCACTTTGTTTCACTGTGTTTCTGTTGTTTCACTGTTTCTGTTGTTTCACTGTGTCTCTGTTGTTTCACTTTGTTTCACTGTCTCTGTTGTTTCACTGTGTTTCTGTTGTTTCACTTTGTTTCACTGTGTCTCTGTTGATAAACTGTGTTTCTGTTGTTTCACTTTGTTTCACTGTGTTTCTGTTGTTTCACTGTGTCTCTGTTAGTTCACTGTGTTTCTGTTGTTTCACTGTGTTTCTGTTGTTTCACTGTGTTTCACTGTGTCTGTTGTTTCACTTTGTTTCACTGTGTCTCTGTTGTTTCACTTTGTTTCAGTTGCTTCACTTTGTTTCTGTTGTTTCACTGTTTCTGTTGTTTCACTGTGTCTCTGTTGTTTCACTGTGTCTCTGTTGTTTCACTTCGTTTCACTTCGTTTCACTTCGTTTCACTTCGTTTCACTTTGTTTCACTTTGTTTCACTGTGTTTCTGTTGTTTCACTGTGTTTCTGTTGTTTCACTGTGTCTCTGTTGTTTCACTGTGTTTCTGTTGTTTCACTGTGTCTCTGTTATTTCACTGTGTCTCTGTTGTTGTTTCTGTTGTTTTTGTCGATCAGAGCTTCTGCATGGACATCGGTGGAAATCTGGCCAAAGTTGAAGACATTGCAGAAGTAACTTTCCTCAACTCTCACCTGAAAGAGGCCACAAAAGAAGTGAAGAGAGTTTGGATCGGAGGCCACGACAAGTTCCTTGTGAGTGGAAAATAATTCCATCGCTGGTAAAACTCTGAGGACGCTCATCGTCTTTTGTCTTTCTTCTTACAGGAGGGACAGTGGATGTGGACGGATGGTTCCGCAGGTCCTGCGATGGGGGGGAAGCTGTGGAGTCCAGGTCAGCCCAGCGACAGCAGCGGAGCAGAACGCTGCATGGAGATGAACTACTTAGGTAAACAGGGATATTATGGGATGTCATGTCTATGAGAGTTGTCACCATTCCCCAAATCCTCCATTCCAGACTAGTGTAGTCCAAGATCAGTGGACAGGATTAACCAGGACAGAAAGCAAGGACATTTTTAAAAAGTGAAAAAATGATTGACATGAGACTTTGAGATTTTGGATATGGTCGTGTGATCTGCGATCTGTTTCTCAGAGTTCAGGCTGTTTTATTTTATTTATTTTAAATGTTTGACATGTGGTCCTAATCCTCTTCCGTAAATACAACAAAAACAAGTGTCTTGTTATCTTTTTAACTGTAGGGGGCATAAACGATGACAAGTGCCATGAAAGGAAACCCTTCATTTGCTCCCGGCCTACAAGACCTTTTTAACGTCCTCAGAGAAGTCACGTCCTCTGGTGTCAACGTCTCCAGGATCTTTTCAACAATTGTGAAGACTATTTGGCAGCCAGCTTCTGTGTGGGTGTATGGAATGGTGCATTATTTGGCAGTTTCTGTGTGGGTGTCTGAAATGGCTCATTATTTGGCAGTCTGTCTGATCAGTATGTGAATATTATATCTATATTGTGACATGATTAAGTTTAACTACTAGTAATTACCAGTTTGTCAGATTGTTTCAGCTTCTTAAATGTGAATATTTCCTGGTTTATTTTGCTCCAATGAACAAAGAAATCATTAAAACAATCATTTATGCACCAAACAAACACTTGATTCATCGAGAAAGCAATCGACTTAAAATATTGTAAAGCACTTCATGTGAAATAAATAATATTATTTACTACTTCAAAATCTATTGAATCCTGGGAGTGAATTCAACCAAATGCCGTGAATAGGGCTCTGGTCACCAGAGCGAGGTTCTGTGCATGGAGATGTAAACGTGACGAGTGTCAGCCTCTGGATGTTGTTTGAGCTGAAACATCGCAGGTTGAACTTCACGTGTCCACAGACTTCACAGGAAAAACACACAAGCAAACAGACGGCAGCAGGACACAACATACAACATCCTGGAGGAGACACGATATACACAAACTAAACATTGGACTGAAAACAGAGTTCCAACATTACATTAAACACAAGATTCAACATTATGACTTAAAAAACATGTATAAAGCTTTTAATTCACACAAATTAATCTGAAATTTCAATTTTGATGAAGCTATTGCTAAAACAGATTTTAACCAACTTAACGGATAAAATGTAATCGAACGAAAGATTTCCAAAGCCGAAGTGACCGAATCAGACATTTGAACCTAGGGATGGAGGCAGAAGTGGATCAACAACAAAGCAAAAACAAATTATTTTATTTTGCGTAGTTAAAATTCAGATTTGTCACTGTGGGTCTTTTCATAACTTACCAACCGTTTTTCACGCACGACATGAGCGGCTCTACTGCAAACTCTAGTGCAGATATGAATCATTATCAAAAGGCTCCATTTGGGGCCATACACTTTTTTGACTTTTGAAAAACTTTGGAACTTTGGGGAAAAAAAATATTATTTTTAGATTCATTCAACCGTTTTATTCAACGTTCACAAGGTCGTACACTGTAAGAGATCCAACAAAAATTTTGTTAAATCAACTTTCACTGAAAATATATGAATAAATCTTTTCCTGGTTAATTTAAATCTTGTTTTAATTTGTAGATTTTAAAACTTTTAAACATGAACTACTCAAAATATAAATTTGAAAACATGCTCATGGGCATTTTTATGTTTAACATTCGCTATTGGCTCGGTCTATTTTGTACTGTCGTGGCAAAGCCTGATCAAAGCGTGTGGCTCAGTTTTGATAAATATTTGAGTATTTAAAGAGTATTTGAAGAAAACTGTCAGTAAGTTCTGAACAAGTCTTTAATTCAACAATGTCCCGTGATGGGAGGAAGACACGTGACGTGACAGTCCGAGCTATTGAGAAGGTTTATAAACACCAGGTTTCTCTCTCTCTCTGTCTGAGATTCCACGTCTTGCTGCTGCCTCAGCTGATCATCACAACACGGTAAGTGTTTGGGGCCCAAAGTGGAGCCTTGGGGAATGCCACGATTTATTTATAATATTTTTAGAACAATATTTTTGTTTTTTGTTGATGCCTATAAAAAAAATTATTTTTAGGACAAGATTTGAGGGAGTTAACGCTGTATTAACGTCTGATGTTGAATCACACGTTTAAAAATTGTACCAGTTTAAAAGACCATCAGCTTCTCGGCATATTAAAGGTTTGTAAAAAAGGCCTAAAATGGAGCCTTGTGGAACACCGCAATTTCATTTGTAACTTTAAGATTAACATTGAACGACAGAAAAAGCCTCTTCATCATTCATACATTGTTTTGTTTTGACTCACGACCTCTTCCTCCATAGATGCCGTGGACTCGTTTGCTCGCCCTCCTCTGTTTGGCCAGTGGAATCACATTTTCTCCATCAGTTGCTGGGAAGATAAAAAAAAAAGTCAGAAAAATGTTTATCGGTGTTTGTCAAACTCTGGAAATGATGTTTCTCAAATGTCTTGTTTAAATATAATAACTTAACCGAATTCATTGATTATCCAAACAAAATATGTTATTATGATAATTAATTTAGTCGTAGATTAATCTTTGCAGTCATATCTAAAGTATATGTACATAATTAATGTGCTCATGAATGTTTCCTTGTGTTCACAGGGGTTAAAAGGTCGACGATGTGTTTCATCGTCAACGAAACGAGGTTGTGTGAAGAGTGACAGCTGCCCTGATGGTTGGCTTCAGTTCAGCAATAAGTGCTTCATCTACTACAGCGACCACAGAGAGTGGGGCGAAGCCGAGGTATTTTAATCCAGATTTTTATTCCTTCATTTTCACTTTTGGAGTTTTTGGTCTTTTCTCTTTAATTTTAACTTCTCTAAACTCCTGTCATCCACACACGTGATGTGTGATGAAAATTAAATGTTATTTTACTTAAAAACATATTTACATTTTTTTTTAAAGTGAGGACATTTTCAAAAAGTGGGGACGTTTTTCCAAAAAAAGAGGACATTTTAAAAAAGTGTGGACATTTTCAAAAAGTGGGGACATTTTTTAAAAAAAAAGGTGAGGATATTTTCAAAAAGTGAGTACATTTTTAAAAAAGTCAGGACATTTTCAAAAAGTGGGGACATTTTTAAAAAAGTCAGGATATTTTCAAAAAGTGGGGACATTTAAAAAAATGTGGATATTTTTGAAAAAGTGAGGACTTTTCTAAAACATGGGGACATTTTAAAATAGTAAGGACATTTCCACCACTGAATAAGGTCACATGACTTAACTGAAAAGTTCACAAAATTCTGCTAATTTGTTTGGGTGCCCAAAGAAAAATCTCCTGGAACCCATCTGTGGGTCCCAAGCCAGAGTTTGGGAACCACTGATTTAACGGTTTCTGTTGATTCTCTTTGTTTCTGTTGATTCTCTTTGTTTCTGTTGATTCATTGTGTCTCTGTTTTTCACTTTGTTTCACTGTGTTTCAGTTGATTCACTGTGTCTGTTGATTCTATTTGTTTCACTGTGTTTCTGTGGTTTCACTGTGTTTCTGTTTCACTGTGTCTCTGTTGTTTCACTTTGTTTCACTGTGTTTCTGTTGTTTCACTGTTTCTGTTGTTTCACTGTGTTTCTGTTTTTTCACTGTGTCTCTGTTGATAAACTGTGTTTCTGTTGTTTCACTGTGTTTCTGTTGTTTCACTTTGTTTCACTGTGTCTCTGTTGATAAACTGTGTTTCTGTTGTTTCACTTTGTTTCACTGTGTTTGTTGTTTCACTGCGTTTCTGTTGTTTCACTGTGTCTCTGTTGTTTCACTGTGTTTCTGTTGTTTCACTGTGTTTCTGTCGTTTCACTGTGTCTCTGTTGTTTCACTTTGTTTCACTGTGTTTCTGTTGTTTCACTGTTTCTGTTGTTTCACTATGTCTCTGTTGTTTCACTTTGTTTCACTGTGTTTCTGTTGTTTCACTGTTTCTGTTGTTTCACTGTGTCTTGTTTCACTGTGTCTCTGTTGTTTCACTGTGTCTCTGTTGATAAACTGTGTTTCTGTTGTTTCACTTTGTTTCTGTTGTTTCACTGTGTCTCTGTTGTTTCACTTTGTTTCACTGTGTCTCTGTTGATAAACTGTGTTTCTGTTGTTTCACTTTGTTTCTGTTGTTTCACTGTGTCTCTGTTGTTTCACTGTGTCTGTTGTTTCACTTTGTTTCACTGTGTCTCTGTTGTTTCACTTTGTTTCTGTTGCTTCACTTTGTTTCTGTTGTTTCACTGTCTCTGTTGTTTTACTTTGTTTCACTGTTTCTGTTTCACTGTGTTTCTGTTTCACTGTTTTTCTGTTGTTTCACTTTGTTTCACTGTGTCTCTGTTGTTTCACTGTGTTTCTGTTGTTTCACTGTGTCTCTGTTGTTTCACTTTGTTTCACTTTGTTTCACTTTGTTTCACTGTGTTTCTGTTGTTTCACTGTTTCTGTTGTTTCACTGTGTTTCTGTTGTTTCACTGTGTCTCCGTTGTTTCACTGTGTCTCTGTTGTTTCACTTTGTTTCACTGTGTTTCTGTTGTTTCACTTTGTTTCACTGTGTCTCTGTTGATAAACTGTGTTTCTGTTGTTTCACTTTGTTTCACTTTGTTTCACTTTGTTTCACTGTGTTTTTTGTTTCACTGTGTCTCTGTTGTTTCACTTTGTTTCACTGTTTCTGTTGTTTCACTGTTTCTGTTGTTTCACTGTGTTTCTGTTGTTTCACTGTGTCTCTGTTGTTTCACTGTGTTTCTGTTGTTTCACTGTGTTTCTGTTGTTTCACTGTGTCTCTGTTGTTTCACTTTGTTTCACTGTGTTTCTGTTGTTTCAATGTGTTTCTGTTGTTTCACTGTGTCTCTGTTGTTTCACTTTGTTTCACTGTGTTTCTGTTGTTTCACTGTGTCTTGTTTCACTGTGTCTCTGTTGTTTCACTTTGTTTCACTGTGTCTCTGTTGTTTCACTGTGTTTCTGTTGTTTCACTTTGTTTCACTGTGTCTCTGTTGATAAACTGTGTTTCTGTTGTTTCACTTTGTTTCTGTTGTTTCACTGTGTTTCACTGTGTCTCTGTTGTTTCACTGTGTTTCTGTTGTTTCACTGTGTCTCTGTTGATAAACTGTGTTTCTGTTGTTTCACTTTGTTTCACTGTGTTTCTGTTGTTTCACTGTGTCTCTGTTGTTTCACTGTGTCTGTTGTTTCACTTTGTTTCACTGTGTCTCTGTTGTTTCACTTTGTTTCTGTTGCTTCACTGTGTTTCTGTTGTTTCACTGTCTCTGTTGTTTCACTTTGTTTCACTGTTTCTGTTTCACTGTGTTTCTGTTGTTTCACTGTGTCTCTGTTGTTTCACTGTGTTTCTGTTGTTTCACTGTGTCTCTGTTGTTTCACTGTGTTTCTGTTGTTTCACTGTGTCTCTGTTGTTTTACTTTGTTTCACTGTGTTTCTGTTGTTTCACTGTGTCTCTGTTGTTTTACTTTGTTTCACTGTGTTTCTGTTGTTTCACTGTGTCTCTGTTGTTTCACTTTGTTTCACTGTGTTTCTGTTGTTTCACTTTGTTTCACTGTGTCTCTGTTGTTTCACTGTGTTTCTGTTTCACTGTCTCTGTTTTTCACTTTGTTTCACTGTGTTTCAGTTGATTCACTGTGTCTGTTGATTCTATTTGTTTCACTGTGTTTCTGTTGTTTCACTGTGTTTCTGTTTCACTGTGTTTCTGTTTCACTGTGTCTCTGTTGTTTCACTGTTTCTGTTGTTTCACTGTGTCTCTGTTGTTTCACTGTGTCTCTGTTGTTTCACTTTGTTTCACTTTGTTTCACTGTCTCTGTTGTTTCACTGTGTTTCTGTTGTTTCACTTTGTTTCACTGTGTCTCTGTTGATAAACTGTGTTTCTGTTGTTTCACTTTGTTTCACTGTGTTTCTGTTGTTTCACTGTGTCTCTGTTGTTTCACTGTGTTTCTGTTGTTTCACTTTGTTTCACTGTGTCTCTGTTGTTTCACTGTGTTTCTGTTGTTTCACTGTGTCTCTGTTGTTTCACTGTGTCTGTTGTTTCACTGTGTCTCTGTTGTTTCACTTTGTTTCTGTTGCTTCACTGTGTTTCTGTTGTTTCGCTGTCTCTGTTGTTTCACTTTGTTTCACTGTTTCTGTTTCACTGTGTTTCTGTTTTTTCACTTTGTTTCACTGTGTCCCTGTTGTTTCACTGTGTTCTGTTGTTTCACTGTGTCTCTGTTGTTTCACTTTGTTTCACTGTGTCTCTGTTGATAAACTGTGTTTCTGTTGTTTCACTTTGTTTCTGTTGTTTCACTGTGTTTCACTGTGTCTCTGTTGTTTCACTGTGTTTCTGTTGTTTCACTGTGTCTCTGTTGATAAACTGTGTTTCTGTTGTTTCACTTTGTTTCACTGTGTTTCTGTTGTTTCACTGTGTCTCTGTTGTTTCACTGTGTTTCTGTTGTTTCACTTTGTTTCACTGTGTCTCTGTTGTTTCACTTTGTTTCTGTTGCTTCACTTTGTTTCTGTTGTTTCACTGTGTCTCTGTTGTTTCACTTTGTTTCTGTTGTTTCACTGTGTTTCTGTTGTTTCACTGTTTCTGTTGTTTCACTGTGTCTCTGTTGTTTCACTGTGTCTCTGTTGTTTCACTTCGTTTCACTTTGTTTCACTGTGTTTCTGTTGTTTCACTGTGTCTCTGTTGTTTTACTTTGTTTCACTGTGTCTCTGTTATTTCACCGTGTCTCTGTTGTTGTTTCTGTTGTTTTTGTCGATCAGAGCTTCTGCATGGACATCGGTGGAAATCTGGCCAAAGTTGAAGACATTGCAGAAGTAACTTTCCTCAACTCTCACCTTAAAGAGGTCACAAAAGAAGTGAAGAGAGTTTGGATCGGAGGCCACGACAAGTTCCTTGTGAGTGGAAAATAATTCCATCGCTGGTAAAACTCTGAGGACACTCATCGTCTTTTGTCTTTCTTCTTACAGAAGGGACAGTGGATGTGGACGGATGGTTCTGCAGGTCCTGCGATGGGGTGGAAGCTGTGGAGTCCAGGTCAGCCCAGCGACAGCAGCGGAGCAGAACACTGCATGGAGATGAACTACTTAGGTAAACAGGGATATTATGGGATGTCATGTCTATGAGAGTTGTCACCATTCCCCAAATCCTCCATTCCAGACTAGTGTAGTCCAAGATCAGTGGACAGGATTAACCAGGACAGTAAGCAAGGACATTTTTAAAAAGTGAAAAAATGATTGACATGAGACTTTGAGATTTTGGATATGGTCGTGTGATCTGCGATGTGTTTCTCAGAATTCAGGCTGTTTTATTTTATTTATTTTAAATGTTTGACATGTGGTCCTAATCCTCTTCCGTAAATACAACAAAAACAAGTGTCTTGTTATCTTTTTAACTGTAGGGGGCATGAACGATGACAAGTGCCATGAAAAGAAACCCTTCATTTGCTCCCGGCCTACAAGACCTTTATAACTTCCTCAGAGAAGTCACGTCCTCTGGTGTCAACGTCTCCAGGATCTTTTCAACAATTGTGAAGACTATTTGGCAGCCAGCTTCTGTGTGGGTGTATGGAATGGTGCATTATTTGGCAGTTTCTGTGTGGGTGTCTGAAATGGCTCATTATTTGGCAGTCTGTCTGATCAGTATGTGAATATTATATCTATATTGTGACATGATTAAGTTTAACTACTAGTAATTACCAGTTTGTCAGATTGTTTCAGCTTCTTAAATGTGAATATTTCCTGGTTTATTTTGCTCCACAGAACAAAGAAATCATTAAAACAATCATTTATGCACCAAACAACACTTGATTCATCGAGAAAGCAATCGACTTAAAATATTGTAAAGCACTTCATGTGAAATAAATGATATTATTTACTACTTCAAAATCTATTGAATCCTGGGAGTGAATTCAACCAAATGCCGTGAATAAGGTTTTACAGTGTAAAGTGTGATGAAACTCACCAGAGCGAGGTTCTGTGCATGGAGATGTAAACGTGACGAGTGTCAGCCTCTGGATGTTGTTTGAGCTGAAACATCGCAGGTTGAACTTCACGTGTCCACAGACTTCACAGGAAAAACACACAAGCAAACAGACGGCAGCAGGACACAACATACAACATCCTGGAGGAGACACGATATACACAAACTAAACATTGGACTGAAAACAGAGTTCCAACATTACATTAAACACAAGATTCAACATTATGACTTAAAAAACATGTATAAAGCTTTTAATTCACACAAATTAATCTGAAATTTCAATTTTGATGAAGCTATTGCTAAAACAGATTTTAACCAACTTAACGGATAAAATGTAATCGAACGAAAGATTTCCAAGGCCGAAGTGACCAAATCAGACATTTGAACCTAGGGATGGAGGCAGAAGTGGATCAACAACTCCTGTGTGTGTGTGATGTTAAAATCACTGATTTTCTCTATGGACTTTGGTGTGGGAGAGTGAGTGGTTTACAAACTTCAGTTTCCTGTTGGGAAAAGTCTGTGTAACAGTGAGATAAAGACGTGAACACCGTGTCCGAACTTCATAAAACTCTCACTTTGTGTTAACACAAATGTTTGCATGCTGCTAAAGTTTGAAAATAACAATATAAACAAGCTCTTAACCAGCCACAGCACAACTTTAACTCCAAAAACATTAGAATATTTAAGTTATTTTCCACACTGAACAGAACAGAGACAAACAAAATAATCAATGGGTTTAAAATAAAGGCTTTTTTGTTTGTTTTTATTATTTGGTGTCCTCAGAAATTCAGCTGCTTCAGTTGTGACTCACCGTTTCATAAAAGTGTCTTGACGTTGTCAGACACTGCCCTCTAATGGATATGACTGAGTATTACACCAGTGTCACACTCGACTCAAGGACATCCATCATTAGAAGAGTGAAGAGTCAACAACAATTTAGATGAAAGATTATAATAATTTGGGTGTTTCTTTGCTCGGAAAAATAAAATATCTTTGGTTCTTTTGAAGACGTTTGGGACACAACAGTTGCTTTTTTCACCTGTTTCTTCTTCTGTTCTGAATAAAATAATAATTAGTGGCAGTTTTTCCTTAAAGGAGCAGTCAGTGAAAACAGAGTTGGAGGCAGTAGTCATGTCCATTTACTGTCGTCGCAGATACTTTGATACAAACAAACCACAGTCAGAGATTAAACACAAACATTTGTCCTTCACCTGAATTAAAAACACAAACACTGTAAGTAATAAGCTACTGCACTATTTTGTTGTTTTATTTTTTTTTACAGTATTATTATGGTAGTGCACTGAGCTCTGCTGTTACTGACGTTGGCACATTGAAACCCACACGGCAACAAACAGATGACATAAAAGACTTAAAAAAATATGACGAGACGAGATGCCAAAGATCCGCTACTCGCTCCGACGTTCACTCGACTCTGAACTGAATTTTCACGTGTGAATAACAGGTTAGTGAGGAGCAGGAGGTTCTCCAGATAATTAAAGTCTTATGTTAAGTTGTGAAAGTTGCAGTGAGACGGATTTAAAAATGACAGAAGCTTCAAAATGTTTTTACTTCTCGGTGATTGAACCATGAGATCTGCTGCAATAACCATTGACACGTCTTTATCTCACTGTCAGACAGACTTTTCCACCAGGAAACTGAAGTTTGTAAACCACTCGCTCTCCCACACCAAAGTCCATGGAGAAAATCAGTGACACAGGAGCTGCTGGTCCTCTGCTGCCTCGTGTGGTCACTTTGTAAATCCAAATGTAGGATTTTAGCTCCTGTGTGTGATGTTAAAATCACTGCATTTCTCTATGGACTTTGGTGTGGGAGAGTGAGTGGTTTACAAACAAGTCTGTCTTACAGTGAGATAAAGACGTGAACGTGTTCTTAAGACATCGTAGACTTCATCGTAGACTAAAATTTCATCCGTGGAGTGACACGTGTCCTCTGACACACATCGCGATTCAAAAAGAAAAAAAACCTTTAACTTTACCTTTATTAAGTATCTATGAAGTCTCCAACCAATCACCACCTGGTTCTAATATTTTCTCGTACACGTTTACATTTCAGTTTAGATCAAAATATTATTTTTAAAGTTTCTGCGTCAGTTTGGAGACGAACGTTGCGAAAGCACAAAACTACAGAGAAAAATAAACATCCGTGCTCACAGACAGAAAAATAAAATCCTCTAAATTCTCTCCCAAAAACAAAGACATGGATATGTAGATCCTTTCAAAACAAACACAAATTAACTCATAAGCAGAATTAGCTAATGACCTGCGTTGAGTGCCGGGACGCGACGCACTCGGACGCTGACACTCATCCTTTCACCTCAGACAGAGCGACTTTGCATGTTAACGTATTTCTGCAGGTTTTTTGGGCTAAAAACACGAAGATAAAATAGGATGAAGCGTCTTCCACTTCCACCACAGGTCCACTAGAGGGCGGTCTTACCCAAAAACAACCTCTGGCTGTGCCGCGTCGTCCTCATCAGGAGCCAGAAGTTGTTTTTGTGAGACAAGACCGCATTCGTCCACATTCTCCTCGTCATCTTCTTCTTCCTCCCTGGTTGCGTTATTTTTTTTTTTGGCTGGCGACACGCGGCCGTGTGAGGAGAGAGGATCTCGGACTCTGTCACACGGCGGCGCAGTGTCTGTTCTGAAAGAGCTGCTCGACTACGGACGAGTCGGCCAGCGTGGAGATGTCGCCCAGCTCGTGCTCGTCACAGGCGATTTTGCGTAGAACCCTCCGCATGATCTTACCTGCAGGGGGCGCATGTAGAGGTAAAGGTTGAGTACGTCAGTTTTAGTCATTGACAAACATTTTCCTTCATAGTTTTCGTTAACAAAATGATCACTGTTCGACGGGGACATTTTACGATCTGGCAGTACAGTCTCACCGACATGGATGCTACAGCACAACAAATGATTGATGATATTTACCAATTTAAATGCGAGTTTTAGCTGAAAATGTGCGTAAAGCGACAACATTTTGTCCTGATAATACGGAGAAGAACGCACGACCACAGCGGGTCGAGATTAGAGGAGCAGCTACAAGATACATTCAAGGAACCTTGTAAATTTTTAAATTTCCAAAAACTTGCAAAATGCTTCCTGCTGCTGCCACCTTCGGGGTAGTAGATGAACTACAATGGACCGAATGCACGGAACTAAAATATAATCCAGCTCCATGATTTCCAGGTCGGTTGTGACAAAGGGGAAATTTGGGATTAAAACATGCGATATAGTTTAAAAACATTGATGTAGGATTCAACAGCGCAGACTCGCAAAATTTCCCTAAAGTTTTTCATTAGTTTTAATCAACAATGTTACCTTCCATAGTGACAACTGAGTGGAAGTTAAGGAGCGACAAATCATAAATCAAATTATTTTTTGGTGTGTTTTAAAATGGCGGATGAGCCAAACCGGATTTCCACATTTGATTTGATTCACGTATCTGAGTCAACAAATTCTCACAGTTGACGTCAAAAGCTCCTCATTAGTCGCATCATCATAGTACACATTTCCTGTTCACTCACCAGATCGGGTCTTGGGGAGTCCCGGAGCGTTCTGGATGAAGTCCGGTGTAGCGATGGCACCGATCTTCTCTCGAACTGTGGAAAACAACAAAACATGAACAAAATCAGACTCACAAACAAAGCTTCCAGACTTGTATACAATCTTTTATGTAAAGAATCAAAAGTCTGATTAAATGACAGTGTACGACATGAAATGAGATTTTTGTTAACCATTAGACAAAGATCAGTGTTGAAATAATGTAACATTTGAGAACCAAACGATGGGAAAAGAAAAAGTGAAACTGCCGTGGATCAGGTCTCTAATCTGATCTGAAGGCGACTTGCGTTCACGCTCAGGAACGTGAACATGTGTACGAAAACCACCTCAGAACGTGGTTCCTGTGATCTGTTCTGGGAACCGATTACTTTACTTGACCGATTCATGACCTGAAGTGACAGAAATAATTACTGTTCACAATTTAACTTCATGTCAAATAAACGTGAGGAATTGTTTTACGTTGCCACTTTGAGCGGTGATCCCAGTTAGCATCTCTGCACCTTACCACATTATATACAACCGATCTGCTACTTTGGGAAAACGCTGATGTCAATATAAGAAACATCACATCTCCTCATCCAAGCCTCAATTTTGTTGAACAGAAAATTCCTGATGCCTTCACACACCTTGTTTTTTGAGTTCCGCCTCCAGCGCGCGGTTGTACGTCACGCCATCGGTGAGCGTGACGAAGCAGTAGAGACTCTCTCCTTTGACAGGATGCGGTCTGCCCACCACGGCAGCCTCGGCGACAGACACATGCTCGACCAGCGCTGACTCCACCTCCGCTGTACTCAGCAAATGACCTGAAGAGATGAGACGGGTGGAGACGTCTATAACACTTTAAATCTCATTACTGTAAGTGCAAAACCATTTAAATACTGAATTAATGATCACACGTCAGAGTCCAAACCTTTAAATGATTGTTTCCACTGGCTGAAACTGCAGCAGAACACTGTAAACTGAATCCTACCTGAGACGTTCAGCATGTCGTCTATCCTCCCCGTTATCCAGTAGTAGCCGTCCTCGTCTCTACGGCAACCTGGAGATCAAAGTTTCATTTACAACGCGCCGCTGAGAGGAAGATGCAGTAACATCCTCTCATGCACTTCATGTCACTCCAACTATTTAATGAGACATCTTTATTTTTCTTGGTGTACAACAAAATTCTACAGAAAGATCATTCATTTGTACCGACTATATTTATGTTTCCACATTTCCTCCTTCATACACATGTTCATGTCTTTATCTCACTGTGAGACAGACTTTTCCAACAGGAAACTGACGTTTGTAAACCACTCACTCTCCCACACCAAAGTCCAGAGAGAAAATCAGTGATTTTAACGTCTCACACTCACACACACACACACACACACACAGGAGTTGTTGATCCACTGCTGCCTCTATCACTGTCTTATCTGTCAAATGTCTTATTTTGTGAATTCAGTGTGAGGAAACCTGTGTTTAGATTGACCTCAGTTACACAAAGTGACCACAAGAGGCAGCAGAGGACCAGCAGCTCCTGTGTCCCCGCGAGCTAAAACCACTTTTTTTCTATATGGGGTTTGGTGTGGGAGAGTGAGTGGTTTACAAACTTCAGTTTTTTCCCCTCTTTCTCTGCGTGTCATCCTGGTTCATCACACCTCAAAGTACTTAAACTATCTGTTTAAACTCCTCCCTCACCGTCTCCTGTGACGTAGTATCCTGGAAACTTTTGGAAGTAGATGGTTTCAAACCTCTGATGGTTTCCATACACTGTCCTCATCACGCCGGGCCACGGCTGTTTGAAAACCTGTTCACACACAGTATAGACAGCAGCGACAGGTCAACGGCACGCTCACGTCGGCTCTGATGGTGTTTTAAATTCATGGTGACATCATTGTCCTGACCAGATATCCTTCACTTGGTCCCTCCAGCTCCTCTCCAGACTCATTCAAAATGGCCGGCACCACGCCAAAGAACGGGAACGTCTGAAATAAAATGACGTGAAGAAATATGTCACAGACTTGGACCATTTTGTTCTCTTGATGATGTCTGAAGGCAGACACTGTACATGTGACCATGAAGAAGATCTTGTACCAAGGTTCCACACTGATGGTCTTCAATTCTAGCTCAACTCTGCTCTCCTGGTTATTGCTTCTTCTCCATCAGTGACAGAACCTGGTACCTGGGAGCCGTTTTTTTAGTTCCTGCTCTGACGAGGTTTAGTTGAGACGACGGTCACTGATTGGTCAGAGAGTGTCGTCACTGAAGAGTCGTGAGCGCATTTAGCAAAGCAAATGTGTAAAATGTCAATATTGAACAGAGTAGTCCGGTGGATTTAGAGACAGCTGCTGTGTCTCTGTCACATTCTGTCAACTCATCTGAACTAATGATTCACTGTCAACCAAAACATCTGCTTTACAAGTCACGTGTTTATGTTGCGGAGAAAACCACGTGCCGTGGTGACTCCGCCCACTTTGAGGAGGAGCTAGAGCAGTATAATGGAATGTGTCCAATCTATCTAGTTTCAACTCATCCATCCATTTTGTGTGTTTCACCGTGTTCGTGGGTTGTGTACTCACGGCAGATCCTGGTTTCATGGGCGTGGCTGCAGGTAAAGGAGTCAACACGTGTCCACCCTGAAAGACAACATTATGCTTTAATGTGAATCCTACATGGTTTGAGAGGCCTGTGCTACCACCAGGGGGAGCCACAACTCAAGAGTCAGCAAACACCGGCTCTTCCAGTGTCCAAACAAGTAGGAGACGGAGGTTCAGAGTGTTTTCTCGGTGAACTTACGGTTTCTGTCTGCCAGAAGGTGTCGACGATGGGACATCTCCTCTCTCCCACAACAGTGTAGTACCACTGCCAGGCCTCGGGGTTGATGGGCTCACCCACTGTGCCCAGAATCTTCAGAGAGTCTCGCTTGTACCTGTGGACAGATGTTATTATTACCTGTTAAATTGTGTGAGCATTGAGATGCTGTTCATGAGTTAAATTCACACACTGAGCTCTGTGAGAGATCTTTTTCACAGCAGATAACTTTCATTACAAGCTCAAACGTGAAGTTTACACCACACGTTTGAAATAATATTACATTCCCAAATAACAGACAGTCCCGTTACTTGGCAACGATAACAATTATAATTGTTGTATTTTTGATTATCATTCCATGAAAGAAAGGTTAAAGAAAATGTACAAAAACCTTCACTAAACACTTGCTTTGGTTATTAATGGACAAGAGAAAACTCACACAGAAAAAGTCAAACGCAGCCATCAATCATTCATTTGTGTAAATTTCCAGAAACTTTCCATTGGAACTTTAGTTTGGGTACTTTGGAAATATTCCAAATTGGAAACTTTCTATGGGAATTTATAAGACTTCATGGGAACAGGAATTTTGCATAATTTAAAGAAAGTGTTTCATATACAAATACAAACATGTTTGTTTTCAAAAACTTTCAAGGGCCTTGAATTGTTTTTAATTCCCAAACGTTCAAAGATTTCAAAGGCCCAAGTCTATTTAGGGCATTGAGAAGGGTCTTGAGAACATTCTTTCAGATTCGCAAACTTTCAAGGATTTCAAGGACCCGTGGGAATCCTGTAATTCGCATTTGGAAAATTCCTGGAACCGTTTGCACGTTCCTGTTCCTCTGCTGTTGCAGGAGGAGAGAGTGACTCACTTGTACACAGGCTCGCTGCCGTACTTCATCAGCATCCTGATGGCAGTCGGCGCCGTGTAGAACTTGGTGACGCGGTATTTGTCGACGACCGCCCACATGCGACCCACGTCTGGGTACGTGGGCAGACCCTCGAACTGAGACAACAGACACACAAGAGTTTAACACACAAAAACATTAACTAATTAATAAATCATCATATATATATATATATATATATATATATATATATATATATATATATATGTACATACATATATATATATATATATATATGTACATACATATATATACATACATATATATATATATATATATATACACATACATATATATACATACATATATATATATATATATATATATACACATACATATATATATATATATATATATATATATATATATATATATATATATATATATATATACACATACATACAGTACATATATATATATATCATTTCCAGGTTTGAGAAACAATCAATATTTTTCAATATTTTATGGACCAAACAATCATTAATATAAGTTACATGTTCTAACTGTGACTTTACACATCATTCCACATTAAAACAAACACTTATACTTTAATTCTGTGAGATATCGTAGTGGAGGGGGGCCCCTCTGGACACCCACTGCCCCCCCGGTCATTTGAGTTTGACACCCCGCATTTTTAAATGGAGGAAAGAATTGTTGAATTGAAGAATAAATAAATGATAGAATGGAGAAATCCCACAGTCCCTGAACTCACCAGCACGCTGGTGGCTCCGTTGGCGAGCGGGCCGTACGTGATGTACGAGTGTCCGGTGATCCAGCCGATGTCGGCCGTGCACCAGTACACGTCGTCCGGCTGGTAGTCGAACACCAGTTTGAAGGTGGCGGCGGCGTAGACCATGTAACCACTGACGGTGTGAAGAACACCCTGAAGAAGAAGAAATAATTCAATTTCTGTGGAAAAAACTTTACATATAAAGACAACCATATCTCCTATTTATTTAACAATTTACTATAAATAAACAATTTATCAGTTTGAGTAATTTTAGAAATAATTAAAACCAGTTTGTGTGATTTTTCAGCTTCTGAAAAGTGAATATTTCCCTATTTTTTCGCTCCACATAAAGAAATCCTTAAAACTGAATCATCATGAAGATAAGATGATTCCTTTACTTGTTCCGCAGTGGGGAAATTTACATTGTTACAGCGGCAAAGACAGTAAAAATAAAGATAATAAATAATAAACATGCATAAGCAAAAATGTACAATATATAAAGATATTAACACTAAGACTATAAAACGAATTACAAAAGAATATACATTATAGACAGTTTGCAGTATGGACTTGATATTTACAGTATAAATAAACAAAGGTTGAACATGGGAAATCGACTGAGAGCAGCGCTTGTTGTACAGTCTAAAGACGTCTTTACTGCCCACCTTGTACTGTCCCTCTCCTGACCAGACTAGATGCTCATTGAGTCGTTTGATTTTGAAAGCCCGGGCTTAGCGGACTATCGCGGTCACGTCTTGTGGGGTTTGTGCAGAAAATCGCTAGGTTTTATAACCGATTATACATTTATGTCGGAATTTGTTCAATGTTCGTGAACAGAGACGCACAAAAACGTACAAACCTTCGGTTTGCCGGTGGAGCCGCTCGTGTAGAGGATGAACAGCGGATCTTCAGACTGGCACCACTCCGGTTCACACTTGTCTGAGGCCCCGCCCACCAGAGTGAGCCAACACAAGTCCACCTCGGGGTTCCACGGAACCTGGTGCGACAAAAAATATAAAGAAACGCACACACAAAATACAAACAAAGTCAAAGTCTGCATGCGCTTAAAAAAAAACGTCCCTAGGATCTAAAGCACAAAAAAGTCGAATAGTTAGTTCAGTGAAAAGAGAGAAGAGGAAAAGTTACAAACTTCAGTTGTAACTTATTCCATTTGTTGATCAGAGCTCAGTCACTTCCTGTCCGACAGGCTGGCTCAGTCACTTCCTGTCCGACAGGCTGGGCCACCATGAAGCTGGCTATGGGCCACGTGTGGCCCACCAGCCACCATTTGAATGGCTGGTTGAACTGCATCTACTGTATCCATAATATTAACCAGTATGTCATATGTAAGCATATCTAGCAGGGTGTGAATCACAGGTTACCTCGCGATACAACAATTCTGTGATAATCAATCGCGATATCTCATGATTGGAGATGTGAAGTAATGGCGCTCAGTGAGTGAAACTGGCAGGGACTGTTTACTCTAATGCGCCTTAATCTGTGAATTAAAATATGGATATTTGGCCTGGCGTATGGATTATCTTGTCACACGAGGAAGGATGACGACGACATGTCACCAAATTTATATTTTGAGCCGCCCCTAAAGTGAGTGATTGAGCTCTGTTCACACAGTCACAGACCTGCAGTCGTTCACAAAGCTGCTCTCATGCTTTAAAGAGGAACCCACACAGATCTGTTAAACATGACGACACACAGGAAGCGCTTCATGTACGACCAAAACGTTTCCTTGTCACTCAGATTAAACAGCTGATGTGAGAGAGAGAGAGAGAGAGAGAGACAGAGACAGAGACAGAGACAGAGAGCAAACACCAGGCTTCACTAAACCTAAATACAAGCAGAGAAGAATCAGGACAGAAAGAATCAGGAGTCTCTGTCTTTAAAATGAAGCAAAACAAACATCTGTGTAACTATATATAACAAAATAAAATAGACATGTGGTGTTAACATCACAGGGCTGCAACTGAGAATGTGAAAGATCAAAATATGCAGCTTAATTAATAGTGAAAATAATCAATACTACTTAGTTCTTGCTCAGTTTTAAGTGAAGGTTCAAAGCCTCCTGAGTCTTTCTCCTGAATTTTGGAATATCTCCTGAGTTCACAACAAACAGAGTGTTAATACAAATCCACAGAATTTACATTTTATTCTGATGAGTTCAGACACTCCAGGGGAAAAAACACAAGGAACATGAGTGAAACTTCCTGATGTTTAACTTCTGCAGGTATGATGTGTGTGTGGTTGTATGAGGTCCACGTGTGTGGATAAATACAGTCAGTGTGATAAATACAGACGCTCTGAGAAGCAGCCAAGGATTTTCTTTGATTTTCTCTATGGACTTTGGTGTGGGAGAGTGAGTGGTTTACAAACTTCAGTTTCTTGTCTAACAGCGACGACAAACATATGCTTAAGATATCGTAGACTTAAAGCTGATGCAGATTTTATTATTAGAGCATTTTGTTAACTTGCTAAGATCTTGTTTTTTTCTGATGTTTCCCGGGCTGCTTCTCTCACCACTACAGTACGTAACATACCGACTACTTTTTATTATATGTCATTATTATTATTATTATTATTATTATTATTATTATTAATATAATAATAAGTAGAAATGTCTATGTGCGTTTGTCATGTTCCCCACATGCTGTCTGAATTGTCAACCATCAGGAATAAAAACTGCTGTGTGGTAAAAACAACAACTACCTCTTCAAATGCATTTCTAAAAAAGTTTAAACCAGAAATTAAGTTGTTTCTTTCTTTCTTTCCTTTTTTACCTTTTTTAAAACAGCAGTAAGGCTGAAATTCTGCTTCAGAAAGCAACAAAACCAAAGGTGTTATGGGGGATTAAGTGGAGGGAGAAGGTGATGAAAGTACCTGCGGAACAGGGCGCGTTCTCTGTTTCTCCTGCTGGACAAAAGCGAAGGAATGAGGAGGAGGAGTAGGGAGAAGTTAATCAGGGAGAACCAAAATGGACCCAAAGAGGTTTAGGGACATTGTTTAGAAAATAAAAGACTGATTGAATAAATGCGATGGGATGATAAAACTATGGCAGTACAAACATCATCAAAGCGTTGGTGTTGTTGTTTGTTGTTCACCTGCAGGCCAGGACAAGTTCGTTTGGCTGGAGGAGACTGAGACCCTGGAGACGTGTCGTCTCCTTTGGACAAATGCTTCAGCATGATGCACTTGTTCACTGGAAAACCCCTGCAAAAAAGGGCAGATTTTCAGGGTTCCCACACCTTGGTCAACACCAAATTCAAGGACTTTTCCAGGAACAATTCCTTCAAATTCAAGGACTGAATGTGCAGACACAGCTTAAGATGGGAGGGGACACTTTTCAGAGATCTGGAGTTCGCATTTTCCAGGCATCACGTTGCCATTCGCTCTCTCTTGTGTAATGTCACTCGCTCATGTGGTGTTGTAACAAAAAAAAGAAAAAAAAAAAAGATTAGATTAGATTTGTCTAACCTAATCTAAACAAGGGCACATTAGCGGCGGGAGACATTTACCTAAACATCAACTTAATTTCTTCATTGCACAAAACTACTTCCAAGGGCCTTGACATGTTTTTTTTATTCACAATCTCTCAGGGATTCCAAAGACCTGTGAGAACCCGTTTTTTTATTAAGCTTCAATCATAAATGACATTAAAAGGTCAACCACTTTTTTAAAGGCTGGGCTATAAAATAAAGGCACAAAAAAGCCTATTTATTTGTCGATAACCGACTGAGCTACCATTTCCAAAAACTGAACACCAGACAGACTATCTATGCCAGATTTTTACCCTAATTGAACAGTTTCAGAGTCATTGTGATGGATACTCCACTGCCCCCTGCTGTCTGTTAGCAGAATACCAGCCTCACAAGATCAGCGCAGCCTCTGAATCAGGAGGTCTCACAAACAAACATGAATTGCTTCACGGTACCGGCGATAAGATCAAGGCAGACATGCCGTTATTTTATTTTAGTTTGTTGAAAAAGAAGAAAAATGTTGTCTGAGGAAAAGGAAACGACTGTCTGACCGAGCGAGGGGTCAAACACCAGGAGAACATCTGCCTTTTTCTGCTTTAAGGACTAAAATTTGAGCTGTGGTTGTGCTAATTAAGGTTAGTCTGTCCACATGGAAGTGTGTGTGTGTGCGTATGTGTGTGTGGACTTACTTGTCTCTGCATTTCTGCAGCGCTTCATCAGATAAGAGCTTCAAGTTGATCAGCTTATCTCCACGATAGAAACCATCTGAGAGAGCACAGAAGAGACAGAGCGTCTGCATAACTAACATATACATACATACGTCAATATTCACTCTGAACAAAATCAGACAGCCATCACACTGCACATGACTGTAACTGTTGTTCTTTTAACCACGTGTCCCATTTGACTGTTTTTACCTTGTGAGTTTGAAAGTGTCTCGGGTGTCGAATGTGTCATATTTTATTGTTGCAGCCGTGTCAAAGGAAGATTTCTGTCACTGATTGGGGACTGACAATAAACTTTATCTATCGAGTCTATCTTCTCTGTCTATAAGAGAAACACTGATATCACATACACGACGGTCAAAAACAACAGATTTAAGCAGTTGATAAAAGTACTTGACCCTCGTTACCTCGCTATTTTCTAGTTTCTGTGATTTTTCAGCTTCTTAAATGTGAATATTTTCTAGTTTCTGTGATTTTTCAGCTTCTTAAATGTGAATATTTTCTAGTCTCTGTGATTTTTCAGCTTCTTAAATGTGAATATTTTCAAGTCTTTGTGATTTTTCAGGTTCTTAAATGTGAATATTTCTAGTCTTTGTGATTTTTCAGCTTCTTAAATGTGAATATTTCTAGTCTTTGTGATTTTTCAGCTTCTTAAATGTGAATATTTTCTATTTTCTGTGATTTTTCAGCTTCTTAAATGTGAATATTTTCTGGTTTCTTTGCTCTATAAACAAAGCAATCATTAAAACTGAATAATTTTGTTTGTTGACCAGGCATGTACTCAAAAATGTTTGCCCCATCTTTACATTTCCCTTCAGAGTAAAGTGGAACCTTTAAGCTTGATGTGATTTATATCCTGATATATATATATCGAAATCGAACGACATAAAAAGTATATCGCAATGCAAATTTTTTTCCAAAGAAATGTTATTAAGTGACTCTTAAAAAGAATTTTGTCACTTTTATAACCAGGAGAAGTTGATGGGCAGCAGGTGAAAATAGGGATGGGACTTTTTTTGCCAAAACGACGACAATCGACACAAGCTCACCTCGACAAAAATTTTCGTGGAAAAAAGAAAAAAGGTTGAAATGTCAGGGGGGAAAATACAAGGTTTTTTGTTTTCTTGTGTTTAAACTGTGTGTGTGTGTGTGATGAAGTCGCACAGCAAACATGTGATACTAACCTGCTGTGATGAGCAGAGAACACTGAGAGTCCATGATCCTCTCACACAGAGACTCAGCAGAGAAACCTGCAAACTGGAGACACACAGACACACAACTGTTTTTAAATACATACACAAACACATAAATACGCCACATTTCACCGGCATAACTTACCACGATGGAGTGAACGGCTCCGATGCGGACGCAGGCCAACATGGCGACCACCAGTTCGACCACCATGGGCATGTAAATGGACACACGGTCACCCTTCTTTACGCCTGCAGATGAGATGAGACGTGTGAGGGACAAAGACAGACGGCAACAGAACTTCTCAATGACACAGACGCAGGAGAAGAGATCATCTTCAGCTGCGATGAAGGTGGTTCTTTACCCTGAGACTTGAGGACGTTGGCAAACTGACAGACTTTCTGCAGCAGCTCTCTGTAGGTGACTATCAACTCATCACCGGGCTCGTTGCCTTCCCTAAGAAATAAAGAAACAAATGTGAACATTAAGGGTGGGAATCACAGTACCTCATGATACATGGTCACCGATACCAATAATATCACGATACAACGATTCCGTCATAATCGATGCAGTGTAAGACAACCAAAGAGCGATACATGACGTATATATATATATATATATATATATATATATATATATATATATATATATATATATACACACACACACACACACACATATATATATATATACACATATACATATATATACACACACACACAGGTTCTGTGTCCCAGAGATGAACGTGCTTTGGTCCGAAATGTGCATATCAACCCAAGAACAAAAGCCAAAGACATTGTGAAGATGCTGGCTGAAGCTGGTAAGAGTGTGTCATTATCCACAGTGAAACGAGTACTGTACCGAAAGCCAGATTACAGTTTGCAAATGCACACAGGGACAAAGAACTTAATTTTTGGAGACATGTCCTGTGGTCTGACGAAACAAAAATCAAACTGTCATAATGACCATTGTTACGTTTGGAGGAAAAGGCGGAAGCTTGCAAGCCTGAGAACACCATCCCAACTGTGAAATATGGGGGGGGGCAGCACCATGTTGTGGGGTTGTTTTGCTGCAGGAGAGACTGGTGCACTGCACAAAATAGATGGCATCATGAGGAAAGAACATTATGTGGAAATACTGAAGCAACATCTCAAGACATCAGCCAGGAAGTTGAAGCTTGGGCACAAATGGGTCTTCCAAATGGACAATGACCCGAAGCATACTGCTTCTGAATCAGTCTGGACATTGCAACCAAGGATGAACCAGACTTGTGCAAGTCCAAAATTCTCTTCCTGATTTATTTTGACTTTCACATGATGTTACACAAAGTGTGTGTTCAGGTGTGCCTTAAAATACATCCACAGGTGTGTCTCTAATTAACTCAAATGTTGCCAATAAACATATCAGAAGCTTCCAAAGACATGACATCTTCATTTGGGCTTTCCCAAATTGTTTAAAGGCATAATAATCTTAGTGTATGTAAACTTCTGACTTTGAAGAAAGTAATAAAACATTGTCTAAAAAAAAATCCTTCTCTCATTATTCTGCCATTTAGCAAATAGAAATAATTTTGGTAATCTAACGGACCTAAAACAGGAAAAGTGATTGTCTGATTTCATGTCAGACAGTGAGAAAAAAAGCATACGTGTCTTTTTATATAGTGTATGTAAACTTCTGGTTTCAACTGTACAAACATACATGTATAAAGAAAATTAGATGAACAAAAGGAATAGTTTAGAAAATATTTAACAGCTAACCGTACATTCTTGTATGGTTACAGAGAAGTATCCAGCAGGGGGCAGCAGAAGAAACAGCGTTATATTCCAGCTAGCTCAGATTTAGCATATCTGGTTTAGCAGCTAATCCATGTTGATGTACTAGTTAAACGGTCTACCAGCATAGATCCAATACCAGCCTCATTACTGACTTTATTTAGTCCATGGGCTTAAATGTGTGGCTTCAATAGTTCAGGTTTTTAGGTCATGTGACCGTGCATGTAGGGGGCGGGGCCTCAGCCGTGCACCTGTGATTGCGGTTTTCCCATTTTGAGAAATCCCTGGAATTTTGCAACAGGGGTTGTGAAATTTGACTCGTTTCGACTTTCCCCATTTTCACAACAGACCCACCGTCCCGGGGCGATTGAGAAACTGTGTGTTTGCCAATGCATCGTTCAATGTCACAACACACACACACACACAGCCAATCTGCTGGAGTACCAGCATTAAATTAACAACGTTATCTTGAGAGTGGACGGAGAAGTGGATTAGCTTTGACAGGTCTGTCTCTGCAGATAATTAAATGTTCCTGTAAATGGACGCTGTCCTCCTCCCCCTCCCCCTCTCTCTCTCTCTGTCAGCATCACAGTCTCCAGACTGGAAGAAACCACTGACAGAGGCAGAGAGGAGACTCAGGCAGGGGCTGAAGCTGTGTCCCAAACCCAGTGTATAAATATAAATGATTGACTGTGTGCAATAAAGCTGCAACTGAGTCAGAGAAGAAACATTTACATTTTGTGTGGTTGGCTTTGAGGCAGGAGGAGGAGGAGAAGGAGGACGACGACGAGGGTTGGGTCATAAATATTGTGACATTTCTTAATAACGGTGCAGGCAAGAGGCTTTTCTTCATGTTGTTAAGACAGAAAAAGAAATTGTCAGATGAGAAGAGTTTAAGGAACAGTCATTATCAGTGCTGACAGCACCGTGAGCACCCCCTGCTGCTGAGGAGCAGCCCGAAACATGGAGGATCACAGATTTTAGCTTAAAAAAAGTCTCTGCTGAAAAAAAATCGACGTCTTTTCTCATTGTTAGACAGACTTTTCCAACAGGAAACAGAAGTTTGTAAACCACTCACTCTCCCACACCAAAGTCAGAAAAACAGTGATTTTAGCTCACGGGGACACAGGAGCTGCTGGTCTACTGCTGCCTCGTGTGGACACTTTTTTTCACTGAGTTCAATCTGAACGGAAGATTTCAAACACTTCAGTCACTGAATAAGGCTTTTGAACTTAGGAGTTGTTGATCCACTGCTGCCTCCTTCACTGTGTGCTGTGATGTTAAAATAACTGGTTTTCTCTGTGGACTTTGGTGAGGGAGAGTGTGAGGTTTACAAACTTCAGTTTGTGACATCATTAATTGTAATAAAAAGTCACTAAATGTCAGCTTTTCACAAACTTGGAAAAAATTACAGTCAGTCACACACACGCACACCCACACACGCACGATAACTGAACCACTTCAGTTAATGAAATGTCTTCTCCCTGCTGCACAAAGAAGGAAGTTTTGCAAACGTAAATCATGATGTAGAATTTGTTTTTGGCTGGAACCCAGGGGGTGTGTGTGTGTGTGTGTGTGTGTGTGTGTGTGTGTGTGTGTGTGTGTGCGCGTGTGTGTGTACATTGCTGAGAAAGCCTGTCTGTCAGGTCTCTGTGACCCAGTTTGGCACTGATGGACGAGGAGAGCTACATTCACAGAATAACTGGCACGACGATAAAGGTCTGACCTTCAGAATCACTTCCAGCGTGATATCTGAGCTGTGAGTGAGTGAGTGCATGCTCTGATCACCTCCAAAGTTCTTAAAACAGGAAAAACACTGTGATAAAACTGTTGCAGTGGACATGAGAGTCTGATACTGACCAGTAGAAGGCCACTTTCTCCCCAAGCTTCTTCTCGTGGACGTTGTGGTCCAGGAGGTTGTAGCAGATGTTGGTGGAGGCTCCTTCCATACACTTGATGTAGATTTTCCCTTTGGTCACATCAAAGTTGTAGTCGAGGAACGGACCCGTGTGTTTGGTCTTCCAGTAGAAGTCTTTGGTAATGTCTTCCCAGAATTCTGCAGGATGCAATTCATGTTTTCATAAATGTGTCCACAGTCACAGATTGACAAAGGGGAGCTAAAGGGTGCTGCACATTCACGACTAGTACACTAGTACACATATAAACACTGTTTATATGTAAACATATAAACAGTGTAAATAAAATACTATTCAAATACCCAATGGTGTTTTTTGTTGAATATAAACCTTTTGGACATTTTATGTAACAAGACATTTGAGAATTTGAGAGTCATTTCCAGGTTTGACAAACATTGATCAACATTTTATGGAGCAAGAACTCATTAATTCATCGAGATCAATAATCAACATTATGAAAATAATCATTAGTTGCAGCCCTCAACTTCTACCGTCTAGTCTTGACCCGCCAAATAAAGGGATATTCACCATGTCTTACATTTTAAATCATTTGTTTTAAAATTATTTAAAACAAATAAAAGATTCAAATATCTGTAACAGATTAAACTTGATATGTACTGACTTCCCGACAGAGCCCATAAACTTTGATCGTCTTAATAAAGTCTCCGTTAATAAATAACTTTCTTCATTCAAGGTAAAAATAAAACCAACTCAGCGAGGGGTCAAGTTTCCTGATTTACTGTGACGTTCAATTACTTTGGTCCGAAGGCCTATAGATCCGTGTGTGTGTTTGTGTGTGTGTGTGTTTGGCTCCTCCAGTGCACACCCCCTAACTAACAATTGTTTTCATAAGGCTGATTATTTTCTCGACTATTTGGTTGGTCGATAAAACTTGATAAATGTTTGTCAAACCTGGAAATGACAATGTTCTCCAGTGTCTTGTTTTGACCATAAACCAAAATGATTCAGTTTTTAATGATTTGTTCTTATATGGAGTAGAGCTGCAACGATTAATGGATTACTACTAAATGAATCTATAACAATTTTTTACAATCAATAAATTAAAACCAGTTTGTTTGATTTTTCAGCTTCTTAAATGTGAATATTTTCTGGTTTATTTGCTCCATATACAAAAAAAGAAATGATTAAAACTGAATCATTTTGGTTTGTGGACAAAACAAGACATTTGAGAACATCATCATTTGCAGGGTGACAGTGTCTCTGTATGTGTCCCAGTGATGGACTGGTGAACTGTCCTAAGTGTGACCCCGTGTTTCGCCCCATGTCAGCTGAGATTGGCACAGCGCCCACTGTGACACTCACGTGGAGGATAAAGTGAGAAAGACAGACAGACAGAGAGAAGGACACAGACAGACAAACAGGTGAATTGCAGGTGGAACACCTGTGTCTTACCGTCTGGACTCTCCACGGACTTCAGGTAGAGCTCCTTGTATTTATCGAAGCTGCAGACGTGGGCCGTCTTCTTCAGGTCCTCGGACCCGTGGAAGACGTCCTCCTGCGGGACTTTGTCTGGAATCATGTCCGACACTGTCCTCTGTCCCGCTCTGAGCAGCAGCACAATTAACAACAATCAATGCGCGGAGCTAGTAGGATGCTAGCAGCGAAGCTCATTCACACTTCCTGTTTTGTTTGTATGTTTGTTTTGTAATGTCCGTTTTTTTTGTTTGTTTTTTCGTGGTTGTACAGAGTTGGAGTAAAGTTGTCCTCTGAAGCTCCGTCTCTGTTTGTGGTGTTCACTCCTGCGCGCGCACAATGTATCCTGCTAAGCTAACAGGCTAACCTAGCTCACTACAATACAATAGATATAATACAGAGGAGAAGAACGAGAGCAACGAACCTCTGCGCATAGGCGAAGCTTTTCTCTTTTACACTATTTGGAGGTGTTTTCCTTTCATTTATTAAAATTAAAAAGTCGTTTTTGTTCAGTTTCCGCTTCCTGTCCCCGCTCTGGCTGAATCCACTGTCCCTCCTCCTCCTTCTCTTCTTCTTCTTCTTCTTCTACTACTTCTTCTTTTTTTCCTCCGAGCTCGATTCCGTTTGCCTGTGAACAGCAGCCAATCAGAACTCACGTTGCGTTCACGTACTGTGATTGAGCTCGAAATTCACAGCACTCACACCGCCAGGTGCGATAAATCCATCACCGTGTTGCATTCAAGTGCCGGAAAGGAAGGTTTATGGAATGGAATGTTTGAGAAGGGTCTAGCTGCAGACCCGCAGACCACTCAACGACACACCTATCCACTCAACGAAACACCCCTCCACTCAACGAAACACCCCTTTACTCAACGAAACGAGAAGGGTCTAGCTGCAGACCCGCAGACCACTCAACGAAACGCCCCTTTACTCAACGAAACGCCCCTTTACTCAAAGAAACGCCCCTTTACTCAACGAAACACCCCCTCACACTACCCGACACTCTGATTGGCTCTCAAGAGACTGCGTCTGAAACGTGATGAAGTTTACGTTGACCGAGTATGAAGAGAGAACCCGAAAAAGTAACACGGTTAAAACACGGGAAAATAACGGAGGAAAAGGTAAGAATGGATAAAAAACACATTAAGATATTGAACACTGGATGAATAGTCATTATTTGTATCCATTAAATCAATTAAGTGCGGTTTATTAACCAGTAATGTCTGCATGCTGTAACGATAGCGATTGTAACAGCAAGCAAGACGCAGCGATTTTCTCCCTTTTTTTCCCTCTTTTTCCTTTTTTTCTTTTATTTATATGTACAGGTTATAACATTGACAATATAACCTTGTCTAATTTTCAACCAAGAAACGTATAAGATAAACTATATGATCTCTATATATTAGTATTTATCTGTTTTTTAATCTTTAAATGACTCTGAGAAGTTGCACACAGCTTTGCTCATTTGAAAACGTGTGACCTCAGTTCTACAATTGTTAAGATAAAAGATTTGATGATGAATAATATTTTTCATGTTTAGAAATTAGAAGTTCTGTTGAATCACGGTCAACAGTGTCATTTGATTTGATTTATTTCAGTTAGCCTGCATATATTTTAGGACAGGGAAAGTCTTAAAGGCAAATGCAGTCCAGTTTATGTCTACTTCATTCTGGATTAAAAATGTTCCCATGTTAAAAATACAAAATACAATTTTATTTTACATTTTCTCTTATAGAGCAATACTAAGTTTAGTGAAGGAGCAGGCCCTGAGCTGAGAAGATGCGACTCGGACACTGATCTGCACAAAAAAAGGGGAGCTATGCAAAGCTTGTGGCTCATCTGCAGGGACACCAAAGGTCAATGGTGGAGTACGGTGGTAAGTCCTAAATTATCAAATATTTTTTCATTTCAACCCTGAAAGGCTGTAATTTCCCCATGAGCCTTATGTATTATGAAATGTGATGTTATTTCTGTTTGTCCTGACCATGGATAACTGTGAGCATCAAACTATTCAACTCATCCATTTGAGTATCAGAAACTCAAAATAAGTAAAGTAAAGTAAACTAATGCTGGAGCCATTTCATCTATGTGTACTGTACTTCATGTGTGTAGAATCTTAAGTCAATGTGTATTTTATTTTCACTCTTGTTGAGAATTTAGATATTGAGAAAAAGTTTCAAGATTCCTGTATTTTTATAGATGTCCCTGATAATAATGATTGTTCTCAGAAGTAATGTCACAATTTCCCTCTCGGACAGGGTTTAAAGAAATATTGTTTTGTGTGTTTCTTGAAACGTCTGAATCACTTTTCCTATCTGTCTTTTAGGATACAGTGTATACAGATGCCACCTTGACTGTGTGAAAAGCAGTCACTACCACTGTTGGTTTTGCACAACAATCATTGCGACCAAACAATATTTCATCAAGCATTTCATAACCTGCTGCAAGACAGCATCCACAGCAACTCCACAATCCACAGTGACCCTAGCACCTAGGGTCACTCCACCATCGTCAGCAACTCCGACAGCCACAGTGACCCCAACAGCCCCAGCAGCAGCCCATCGAAAAAAAATATTGTTGGCAAAGCACTCTAAAACAACATGCGGTTTTTGTAGCAAAACAGTGCTTAGAAAAAACCTCAAAACACACATTGAAAGGCAACACAAGGTGAAATCATTGGACATAACAGCAGATCACCACCTTAACTCTGTGTGTGTTGACAGGAGAAAATGTACCTGGGGTAGTAACCCTAGTAGGCCTATATTAAACACACCTTTTTGTAACAGACAGGTTGCCATGATGTTGAAAGTTTGCAAAAACAAATGAAATTATTCAAAACGTTACATTGTACAGAAGTGTGTTCACAGTGGAATTTGTGATACTATATTGTATAAACGTGATATTATATCACAAACGTGATATTATATTGTATAAACGTGATAATTATATCACATAAACGTGATATTATATTGTAAAAACGTGATAATTATGTCACATAAACGTGATATTGTATTGTATAAACGTGATAATTATGTCACATAAACGTGATATTATATTGTATAAACGTGATAATTATGTCACATAAACGTGATATTATATTGTATAAACGTGATAATTATATCACATAAACGTGATACTATATTGTATTGACGAGATAATTATATCACAAAAACATGATACTATATTGTATAAACGTGATAATTATATCACAAACGTGATATTATATTGTATAAACGTGATAATTATATCACAAACGTGATATTATATTGTAAAAACGTGATAATTATGTCACATAAACGTGATATTATATTGTATAAACGTGATAATTATATCACATAAACGTGATATTATATTGTATAAACGTGATAATTATATCACATAAACGTGATACTATATTGTATTGACGAGATAATTATATCACAAAAACATGATACTATATTGTATAAACGTGATAATTATATCACAAACGTGATATTATATTGTATAAACGTGATAATTATATCACATAAACGTGATATTATATTGTAAAAACGTGATAATTATGTCACATAAACGTGATATTATATTGTATAAACGTGATAATTATGTCACATAAACGTGATATTATATTGTATAAACGGGATAATTATATCACATAAACGTGATATTATATTGTATAAACGTGATACTATATTGTATTGACGAGATAATTATATCACAAAAACGTGATATTATATTGTATAAACGTGATAATTATATCACATAAACATGATATTATATTGTATAAACGTGATAATTATATCACAAAAACGTGATACTATATTGTGTAAACGTGATGTTCAAAGAACTTTTCCAATCGGCATTTATATATTTTAGCAGTTAGGCTATAACATTTCATACTTTACAAAGTGACATTAATTATTCACAAATTTCACAGAAAGTACATTTCTGTGTTCATAAAAGTCAACACGAGTATTTATTCTTCTCTATTCCTGTCGCACACCGGGATAAAAGTCTCTTGTCAACAAGTGTCTGTGAAATACGCGTGTGTAAATAAAGTTTCAAAAAAAGACGTTATCACGTTAGTAAACGTCATCACGTTTCAGACGCAGTCTCTTGAGACCCAATCAGAGTGTCGTGTAGTGTGAGGGGGTGTGTCGTTGAGTGTGAGGGGGTGTTTCGTTGATTAAAGGGGTGTTTCGTTGAGTGGAGGGGTGTGTCGTTGAGTGGTCTGCGGGTCTGCAGCTGGACCTACTTGGGAGAGTTTTACAGATCGAGCTATCTCTATATGTCAGCTGTTTCGTCTGTATTTTAAACGTTTGCCACCAGGGGGAAGCACAGGCTAACACTTTACTCAGTCTCTGCTCCATCAGTTTGATTTAATCTGATCTCCTCACTCACCAGTTTCTATTTTAAGACCAACTGTGAGTCTGTCTGTCTGTCTGTCTGTGAGCTCAGAGTGACTGTATCATATTCTATATGGAAGTGATATTTAAACATAGTATTACACATATTGTGTTGGGATTTATTCTTATTCTATTTATTTTATTTATACTTCTGGGACACATTTATAAATGCTTGCTTTTACAAAGAGATTATGGTGTTTGTGTATCCATATATATATATATATATATATATATATATATATATATATATATATACACACTCACACACACACACACTTTGTGTCACTTTGTAAACCACTCACTCTCCCACACCAAAGTCCATAAAGAAAATGGGTGATTTTAGCTCGCACGTACACAGGAGCTGCTGGTCTTCTGCTGCCTTGTGTGGTCATTTTGTGTTACTTAGTTAATCTGCTTGAACTTAGTGATGGAGGCAGCAGTGGATCAACAACTCCTGTGTGTGTGATGTTAAAATCACTGATTTTCTCCATGGGCTTTGGTGTGGGAGAGTGAGTGGTTTACAAACTTCAGTTTCCTGAAGTCTGTCTAACAGTGAGATAAAGACGTGAACGCGTTCTTAAAGAAATCATAGACTTGAGTTTGTGGAGATTTTATTTGATGAGTCATGTGTCAGGAGGCTAAAATCAGTTTTTGTTGACATACTTAAAGAAAAAAAACTGAACTATTGTACTGGTCAGTTTGTGTGTGTGAGGTGTTTGTTTATTCTGACCAGTGTTAGTGCTGTGAACATGTGTCTGTTCCTGTGTGTGTTTATATCAGCCTCCTATCTGTGTGTGTGTGTGTGTGTGTGTGTGTGTGAATCTCCAGTGAGCGGTGACTCAGCCCTTCCTGGTCGTCTCACTGTAACACCACTCCTCTCCACACCACACTGACGGACGATGACTCAGCGTGAGTGGTCATCTTGCTGTCCTGTCCTGACGGCCGTGACCCCCCCCCCCCCCCCCCCCGAGAGCAGAGAGTGGTTGTTCCAGCATTCGTGTGTGTGTCAGTGACCCAGAGAAGACATCACAAACGGCGCAGGGATGACTTAAACGGCCACAGCTGCGTTGCCACGGCAACAGGACATTTTAATGGAGGGACATTATGGGCTAGAGAGCAGGGTAATGACCGCTCAGGCTGTCGGAATGCCTTGATCTTATCACCATGGCGAGAGGGGATGCTCCCACTTTCTGATGGTCTAATAGCCCCCCCATACACACACACACACACACATACACACTCCCCTGCTGTAATAGAGAGAGGCCGCCCAGGCCACTGAGGTCACCCGGAAACACACACACACACACACACAGCCCTGAACAAAGTAACCATAACCACAACCAGTTAATGACTAACCCTAACCTTAACATAACCACAGTTCAAATCTTACTTAACCAGTTCTTCAGAAATGAGGTTCTACCTCACTAGGACCAGGTCTTGTTCCTCCATGGGAGAAGAGAGAACAGTAAGGTTAGTCACTCACTCACACATCACATGTCAGTCATCAACATTGTTTATTAAAACTGCAAATTACGTTCTTTAAACTGAAGTTTGTAAACCACTCACTCTCCCACACCAAACCTCATAGAGAAAATCAGGGATTTAAACATCACAGCACACAGGAGTTGTTGATCCTCTGCTGCCTCCATCACTAACATCAAATGTCTTATTTTTGTCTCCTGTGTCCCCGCGAGCTAAAATCACTGATTTTCTCTCTGGACTTTGGTGTGGGGGAGTGAGTGGTTTACAAACTTGAGTTTCCTGTGAGAAATGTGTCATATTAAGTCATAAAATGACAATGGCGTGTTCTGAATCCCTGATGACAGTGAGATAAAGATGTCAACATGTTTTCAACAAGAGCAAAATTCTAAAATAAATGTTAACTCCAATTAAAATTATTATTGTTTTTATTATGTTTATGTTATGTTAGAAATGAGGGAGTGTAAATAAAACGGACATAAAACTGTTCCCTGTACTGGTGTGGATCAGTGGTTCCCAAACTCTGGGTCGGGTTCCCACAAATAGGTCGTGGGAGAATGTTTTAGGGTCCCTAAAACAGATACAATACAGATATGGCTGTAAATTTAAAATCTTTCAAAAAAGCGGGTCCTTGTGTATAAAGTTTTGAAATCAGTGGGGAAGACGGTGTCAGACAGCCTCTCACACACACACACACACACACACAGCCTTGTGAATCTCACAGCACGGCCGAGTGTATACACAGACAAATCCCGTACATCGGTTTGAAAACCACAACAGTCGTCTTCTAATCTGTTTGTTTGAAATTTGTGATGAATCTGCAGGTTAACCTGCAGAAAACCAACACTGCACTTCTTATCCACGCCTGCTTCTCAGCACGACCGCTGGGATGCCAGCGGAGGAGTGTGTGTGTGTGTGTGTGTGTGTGTGTGTGTCTGTTACATCTTTATCTCACTCAATGAGTGAGTGGAGCTTGTCTTTCGGGCTATCTGTCCTCTCAGACACCCAATCTGTCTTTGTCTCACTCACACACACACACACACACACTGTGCTGTGAGCGCCGCCCTCAGACACAGACCTTCACTCTCAGTGAAAACACGGCAGAGGAACACAAGAATTAACTCATTTTAGCCTCTTAACAAAAGACCCAGCGAATAAAATCCATGTCAGTTTAAGTCTACGATCTCTACGTCACATGATCACGTCTTTATCTCACTGTTAGACAGACTTTTCCAACAGGAAACTGAAGTTTGTAAACCACTCACTCTCACACACCAAAGCCCATAGAGAAAATCAGTGATTTTTAATGACATGATGAAATCTAAATTTCCTGGTCAGTTTGCAAAGTGAAGCCTAAGACATGGGGCCACCAGGGGGCGCTTCAACTGAGCTTCTGCTCGATGATTGTTCTCATATGTTTCAGCTTCTTCTTCAACAGAACACGATGAGGAAAATACAGTAATATAACCACACTTAAAAACACCATGAACTATGCCTTTAAAGATGCTGAGCCTCTCTGTGAGGACAGGTGACACACACAGTGATTGTGAAGTGTTACACTGAGCTGGTTCAAGTGGTTTTTATCTCCAGACAGACGTGAGCGACACACACTCGTCCACACAGACGCCTCTGTCTGTCTGTCTGTCTCTCTCTCTCTCTCTCTCTCTGTCTCTCCACACCCCTGGACTCAGTCTCTCGCCCGTCCCGTGATGACATCCACATGGATGAAGATGCTGTGACCAAGCTGATATGTAAGCTGATACCAAGACCTGAAAAAACTGGACTTAAAGGTCCAGTGTGTGAGATTTAGAATAAGCCAAATATTCTTAAAGGTGACATTGAATGCTTGTATCGCACATATATGTTAGTTATGGAGGTCTACTTACATATATTAACTTGTTTTCATGGTCACATATATGTTAGTTATGGAGGTCTACTTACATATATTAACTTGTTTTCATGGTCACATATATGTTAGTTATGGAGGTCTACTTACATATATTAACTTGTTTTCATGGTCACATATATGTTAATTATGGAGGTCTACTTACATATATTAACTTGTTTTCATGGTCACATATATGTTAGTCATGGAGGTCTACTTACATATATTAACTAGTTTTCATGGTCACACATATATGTTAGTTATGGAGGTCTACTTACATATATTAACTTGTTTTCATGGTCACATATATGTTAGTTATGGAGGTCTACTTACATATATTAACTTGTTTTCATGGTCACATATATGTTAGTTATGGAGGTCTACTTACATATATTAACTTGTTTTCATGGTCACATATATGTTACTTATGGAGGTCTACTTACATATATTAACTTGTTTTCATGGTCACATATATGTTAGTCATGGAGGTCTACTTACGTATATTAACTTGTTTTCATGGTCACACATATATGTTAGTTATGGAGGTCTACTTACATATATTAACTTGTTTTCATGGTCACATATATGTTAGTTATGGAGGTCTACTTACATATATTAACTTGTTTTCATGGTCACATATATGTTAGTTATGGAGGTCTACTTACATATATTAACTTGTTTTCATGGTCACATATATGTTAATTATGGAGGTCTACTTACATATATTAACTTGTTTTCATGGTCACATATATGTTAGTCATGGAGGTCTACTTACATATATTAACTTGTTTTCATGGTCACACATATATGTTAGTTATGGAGGTCTACTTACATATATTAACTTGTTTTCATGGTCACATATATGTTAGTTATGGAGGTCTACTTACATATATTAACTTGTTTTCATGGTCACATATATGTTAGTTATGGAGGTCTACTTACATATATTAACTTGTTTTCATGGTCACATATATGTTACTTATGGAGGTCTACTTACATATATTAACTTGTTTTCATGGTCACATATATGTTAGTCATGGAGGTCTACTTACGTATATTAACTTGTTTTCATGGTCACACATATATGTTAGTTATGGAGGTCTACTTACATATATTAACTTGTTTTCATGGTCACATATATGTTAGTTATGGAGGTCTACTTACATATATTAACTTGTTTTCACGGTCACGTATATGTTAGTTATGGAGGTCTACTCACATATATTAACTTGTTTTCATGGTCACGTATATGTTAGTTATGGAGGTCTACTTACATATATTAACTTGTTTTCATGGTCACATATATGTTAGTTATGGAGGTCTACTTACATATATTAACTTGTTTTCACGGTCACATATATGTTAGTTATGGAGGTCTACTTACATATATTAACTTGTTTTCACGGTCACATATATGTTAGTTATGGAGGTCTACTTACATATATTAACTTGTTTTAATGGTCACATATATGTTAGTTATGGAGGTCTACTTACATATATTAACTTGTTTTCATGGTCACATATATGTTAGTTATGGAGGTCTACTTACATATATTAACTTGTTTTCATGGTCACATACGTATTAGTTATGGAGGTCTACTTAGATATATTAACTTGTTTTCATGGTCACGTATATGTTAGTTATGGAGGTCTACTTAGATATATTAACTTGTTTTCATGGTCACGTATATGTTAGTTATGGAGGTCTACTTAGATATATTAACTTGTTTTCATGGTCACGTATATGTTAGTTATGGAGGTCTACCAAGATATATTAACTTGTTTTCATGGTCACGTATATGTTAGTTATGGAGGTCTACTTAGATATATTAACTTGTTTTCATGGTCACGTATATGTTAGTTATGGAGGTCTACTTAGATATATTAACTTGTTTTCATGGTCACGTATATGTTAGTTATGGAGGTCTACTTACATATATTAACTTGTTTTCATGGTCACATATATGTTACTTATGGAGGTCTACTTACATATATTAACTTGTTTTCATGGTCACATATATGTTAGTTATGGAGGTCTTCTTACATATATTAACTTGTTTTCATGGTCACATATATGTTACTTATGGAGGTCTACTTACATATATTAACTTGTTTTCATGGTCACATATATGTTAGTTATGTAGGTCTACTTACATATATTAACTTGTTTTCATGGTCACATATATGTTACTTATGGAGGTCTACTTACGTATATTAACTTGTTTTCATGGTCACATATATGTTAGTCATGGAGGTCTACTTACGTATATTAACTTGTTTTCATGGTCACACATACTGTATATGTTAGTTATGGAGGTCTACTTACATATATTAACTTGTTTTCATGGTCACATATATGTTAGTTATGGAGGTCTACTTACATATATTAACTTGTTTTCACGGTCACGTATATGTTAGTTATGGAGGTCTACTTACATATATTAACTTGTTTTCATGGTCACGTATATGTTAGTTATGGAGGTCTACTCACATATATTAACTTGTTTTCATGGTCACGTATATGTTAGTTATGGAGGTCTACTTACATATATTAACTTGTTTTCATGGTCACATACATGTTAGTTATGGAGGTCTACTTACATATATTAACTTGTTTTCATGGTCACGTATATGTTAGTCATGGAGGTCTACTTACATATATTAACTTGTTTTCATGGTCACGTATATGTTAGTCATGGAGGTCTACTTACATATATTAACTTGTTTTCATGGTCACGTATATGTTAGTTATGGAGGTCTACTTACATATATTAACTTGTTTTCATAGTCACATATATATGTTAGTTATGGAGGTCTACTTACATATATTAACTTGTTTTCATGGTCACATATGTTAGATATGGAGGTCTACTTACATATATTAAATTGTTTTCATGGTTAAAAACCTCCTAATCGCTGCAAACGAGCCGATCAAAATATCTCCTCACTGACGCTCTCGTCAGCCGCGCTGTTTCAGACCAAAACCACACCCCCAGAACGTGGACTGTGTTGTGATTGGCCAGCCAACGAGAGCTTTCCCACTGTCCTGTGATTGGCCAGGTACCTGGAAGTGACGTAATAGATAGGCCAGCTCTCAGATACACAGCTCCCCCTCTGGCACGGTGGATGCTCTGCATCTCAGCAGCTACAACGAGAGTAGTTCTTCTTCTTCTGCGGTTGAATGTTCGCAACCGGATGTGCCCAGACTAGTGCCCGCACCAGGAGGCGCTACGGTGGCGAGAGGAGTGGTGAGGTTTACTGATGACATCATCAGCATACGGAAGTGTCGATCCGCTTCGCAGAGCCCAGGAAAACAATAAAAGCTTATTTTCTCAGCAGTGGCTGAACTGTTTGTTCTGAAACTTTAGGGTTTCATAAACGAGGTAATGACGCAGATACACACACAAACGCAGCGTTAATTGGAGCTTCTGGTCTATGTGGCCTTTAAATTCATTCAAATGTTCTTGTTTTAAGAGAAATGACCCGTCACTGCTGCGATGTTAAAATCACTGATTTTCTCTATGGGCCTTGGTGTGTGAGAGTGAGTGGTTTACAGACCTCAGTTTCCTGTTGGAAAAGTCTGTCTGACAGTGAGATAAAGACGTGAACGTGTTCTTAAGACATCGCAGACTTAAAGTGACTGAAGAAATCTCTGCCTTTAGATTCATGGGGGAGTGAATGTGTGGAAACATGAATAAAGTCAGAATTAAAGGTTCTATTCCAGAGAATTTTTGATTCACATAAACATTTGGCCAAGACACACAAACAGTGTTGACAGTGACGACGCGCTAACGTAAATACTTAATGTTAGAGGCAGATGAAGTGCGTCACAACGAGCTCGGAGACAAAAACGGGGGGAATTTTATTTATTTGTCGTTGGAGCGAGGAGCTCACGCTCAGCTGCACGCTCTCGTTTTATCTGTTGTTCTCAAATAAGAGGAACAAATATCGTTCTTATCATGTTGAGTGACTGTGACGGAGAGTTTATGTGTGTTTTTGTTTGTGGTTTTTGTCAGGAACAGTGTGTTGTTGTGAAGTGGAGACATGTTTGTTGATTTATTTGCATGGATTACATCTGAGCAGCAGCAGCAGGAGGAGCAGCAGCATCAGCAGCAGTTGTTGTTGTGTGCAGAGTCTCCGGCTCTCGCTGAAGTAAACAACTGTTGCCGCACGTTCTTGTGTGCGATAAACACATCGGACGGTTGTTTACGCTTGGATAGACTTTCCCCTCGTGCTCCGACACACGGGACGGAGACGGCGCTCAGAGCAGAAAACAGCACCGTCCTCACACACATGTGTGTCAGTGTGAGCGCCCCCTGCTGCTGAGAGCCAGCCTGACACACAGTGCACAGTTTACAGAAACTGTTAGAAAACCGACCAAAACCAGACTTTAAAAAAAACACACAAACATGTTTGTCTGATTGAATTGTTCTAAAATTAATTCCTCAAAGTTGAACTAAAACACTTTAATATTTTAAACTACCAGGTAAATTTAATCACTGTCAGGCTGAAATGTGACAAAACTGAGCAAAAATGAAGAAAGTTTGACTTAAAGGGGACATATTATCCAAAATCAACTTTTTAACCATTTCAATACTTATATTTGGGACACTGGAGGCCCTACCAGTCGCCAAAGTGTGGAAAAAGAATACTTAGTCCTTTTTTCGTGGTCCCCCTTAGTGTAAGTATAGGCGATAAAACACGCCATGTTGAATTCCCTGCGCTTATGACGGCAGCATGCGCATTTCACCGCGAATGTTACTACCCCACCAGTAAGTTTACTTCGAGAGCTCCACCTTAGCTCCACCTTAGCACCACCTTAGCTCCACCTTAGCTCCACCTTGTCCCTATAAAATGCGAGAGTGCAGTCGAGGGAGGAAGAGCGGTGTTATGTCAACGCGGAGGGACAAGTGTGCTGTTGGTGGCTGCACAGTGGAGCACAGTGTTTTACACAAACTTCCAGCCTCAGAGGATTTTATATATGAAGCTAATGTGCCGGATAAAGTCAGCAAACGTGTGTTTGTGTGTTCGCACCACTTCACATCAGACTGCGGCCAGCGGTCACCGTATTTAGTCAGCGACCGTATTTCACCGACGTACAAACACACACATTTTTAAGAAAAGGTCAAATAGAGGTCATAACTGACCATTCTGACACGTCCTAATTAAAGATATTTGTTCAGTACGTCCTTCATGACCGGAGCACAGACTCGGTCCGATACAGTCACATACAGCAGCTGGCGATCAGTGGTGGCGATCAGTGGTGCTGTTCCTAAGTGTATTTAACTGATTTACAGTTCGTCAGTGTTCGGCTCGATCCTTTTGTAGGACGTCTCTTCCTGTGACGGCACTCTCGCTGTTTTCTGCGCACGCTGCCATGTTGATATTGTCAGAGAACTAGTGGAGGGAGGGGGAGACGAATAGAGCTGTAAAGCGCTGTAACGAGGACAAATCAGAAACCCCCTGGAAGAAGTGGGTGTGTGTTTGCCTGTGTCTCATTTGCATATAAAGGGACCATGCACGAAAACCGAGCGTTCTGAAAGGGGCGGGTTTAGCAGGGTTATTGAACTGCTATGGTGCTTCATCCTTATGGTATTTTGACCAAAGCATGTCACTGACATGTTCATTAGGACACCAGGGAACTATTTTAATGGGGGAAATAGGGTATAATATGTCCACTTTAAAATCAGTCGTTCTTTCCTTAAATAAGATTTTCTTCTGTACAGCAGTAAAATATTAAATATAATATAATATAATCAAAAATAAGCCTAATTTCTGTGAAACTGTTCTTATTTATTGCCGAAAATTAAAAAATTGGCAAAGCAAATGTTGCACGATTCAAAGATAATCTAATTTTATATTAAAAAAAAAAATCGTACTTTGTCTTGGAGTATAATTCAAAACTATTAGAGTTGAATTATTCAGTGTTTAATATTTTCAGAAATAAGACAAATATTCTTACATTTATTTAGCAAAAATAATCTGCCTGCGACTTTAAGAAATTTTGCTTGACTAGAATATTTAAAACTAGCTCATAAATTTTAAATATTTATTCGTCTCTCTTTCCTTAAATGAGCTGAATTTAATCTGTGACTTTTGTTAAGCCTTATTTCAGGGAATTGTTGTTCTTCTTCTTATTCAGAGTATAATTTAAAACTATTAAAGTCAAATTATTCAACGTTTACCTTCAGCTGGACTTTGCACATGTCCTACAGTTGCTGTCCCCGACCTTTGACCTGGAAATAATCGAAGCTGGTAGAAGAAGAAGAAGACACACCAGCTTAATCAGAAACTGTCTGACACTGGCGAGCTGAAAGATGGCATATCACACACACACACACACACAGTGAACCGAGAGAGAAACACCTGAGCGCCTGCAGGTTTGAATGATCCTCAGTGTGTCACTGCCACAGAGGACAGAACTTGCCGTGCTGCTGCTGCATCCTTCTCCTCCTCCTCCTCCTCCTCCTCCTGCTGACAGTGTTTTGATGGAGCGCAGTCTGCTGGAGGTGTTACTGTAAAGATCCCACATGGGACGTGTGTCGACGTGTATGTGTTTATGAAATCATGGTGCACATGTATGTGCGCTGTGTGTACGCACACGCACACGCGGTTAAATCGCTGTTACACGTCACACGTGGTCTACAAACACTGGAACTGATGCACAGTCAGCGCCCCCTGCAGTCAGAGCCAGCCTCATCATCATTTTAGCTGCTGGTCCTCTGCTGCCTCGTGTGGTCACTCTGTGTCACTGAGGTCAATCTGAACAAAGGATTTCAAACAGTAAAGTGACAAAATAAGACGTTTGAAGTTAGTGATGGAGGCAGCAGAGGATCAACAGCTCCTGTGTGTGTGATGTTAAAATCACTGGTTTTCTCTATGGACTTTGGTGTGGGAGAGTGAGTGGTTTAACTACAAGCTAAATTGCTAAACTTTCTGCTCCTGAGAAACAAAAGTAAGACACTTACACTTACTATGCCCATGAAAAGTTTCCACTGTGGTGGTGACACATGTTGACAGCACATCTGTGACGTTGTCCGTCTCTGTCTCCGTCCTCCTCACGTCCTCAGCGAGGACACAGCACAGTAGCCTCAGTCGCTCCGTAAACAGTGGTAAACACAACGCGACGCCGGCGTGAAATGGAAGAATACAGCTGGTAAAAACGTTTACACAGAGCTGCCACGGGAACAATATCATTGCAGATTTTACAATAAAGTGCTGCTGTAACTAAAACAACAGCACAGGAATCTCATCTGTGTTTATGCTCTCGACCTCACACTCTGACGACAGAGATCATTCAATCAAGCCTAATTGAACTTTCCCACACTTTCACATTTGACTCTATTTTCACTCAATAAATGACACAAATCTGGAGACTTTCAACCAAATGCAGTAAAACAAATGTGATGGAATCAATGAGACATGTTAAAATCACTGATTTTCTCTCTGGACTTTGGTGCAGGAGAGTGAGTGGTTTACAAACTTGAGACAGTGAGATAAAGACGTGAACATGTCGTCGACTTAAAGAGTCACAGATCTGTTCAGCTCTGACCACGTGTCATGTGACGCAGTGTGTGTGTGTGTGTGTGTGTGTGTGTGTGTGACGACTCACTTCTATCGATCAGTGTCACTCAGGTATCACTGTTAGTGTTAGCATCAGTGTGTGTCAGCTGGTATCACTCACTGGTATCTATGTGTGTGAGGCCGACACTGTTTGACCCTGACCCTGTATCTCTGCTGTTTCCCACACCTCTGTCCGTGTGTGTCTGTCTGTGTGTGTGTGTGTGTGTGTGTGTCCGTGTGTGTCTGTGTGTGTGTGTATTACATTCCCTGGTATGTTGGTGGAATTTGGACTATTTTTCCAGGTCACCATTGTTTGTGCCTTGCGAGGTGTGTCTGTAAATTCCCACACAGGGAGGCAGATAAACACACTCACAGTGTCACACACACACACACTGACACACACTGACACACACTGACACACGCACATCTCGTCACATCGCGGCCCGCAACTCGTACAGTGAAGAGTCTGACCTTTGACCCTGATGCTCGTGGCTGTCTGTGACTCAGTGTGTGTCTGTGTGTGTGTCCGTGTGTGTGTGTGTCAGAATGAAAGAATGAGTGCCATCTAATGGTGAGACAGAAGAACGCGCTCCTCCTGCGCTCAGAACTCGTCATTGAACACAAAATCAAAAAGGTACAAAAAACAGCCCTTTTTAAAAAGACATTATAAAAACAAACACTTTTTCTTTCTAAATATATTGCGATTTTTGATGCTGAACTTAATCTGGAAATAAGACACAAAATAGTGCCACCTAGTGGAGCGGAGTCAGACGCTTCATTTCAACAAGTTCTTTTGTTTTTTTGAGAGATATTATAAAACAAAGAATGATGTAAATAATTGTTTTTCTTCTTCAGACTTTTGAACCTAAATCAACAAAAAAAAGATACAATAACGCTTAGTTTTTGTTTAGCTTCTAAAACTAAGAAGCTGCTTATATGTGTGTGTGTGTGTGTGTGTGTGTGAGTCAGACGCTTGATAATAAGTAAATAAAATGATTCCCTGCTCGTGTTTGTTTTCTGGGACCAGAACAGACCATGGAAACGTTCCCTCTGACCTCTGACCTCACCAGAATCCCAGGTTCTACTCGCCCTGAGGTCTAAACGCAGCACACACACACACACACACACACACACTGAGTGTCTCAGCAGACAGGTGATGGGTGAGTTCAGGAGGTGCTGGTGGGGGAGGAGGAGGAGACTGGGCGTCGTGTCCTCGCCTGCAGGTACATGCATGTGAATATGTGCCAAACCGCCCCGGACCACCCCAACGTGACTGTTACTGCCGGGGTAAACGTTGGAGGGCTGTACCAGAGGCACGGAGCGGGAGGAGGGGGGAGGAGGTGGGAGGAGGGGGGAGGAGCAGTCAGAGATGTGGCAGGTGGGGCGAGTAACGATGATGAATTGAGGGTAACATGGTTCTTTCTGCTCAGATTAAGATCTGCTGATAAACATGCCCGCCAGGTCCAAGTAACACTATACACGTCTCTCTCCCCGTTTCACTCGCCCGCTTCCTCCTCGCGTCTGCTTCTTTTTTACTTCTGTCTCACAAAGTTCAGAAATGTCGCAGAAGCCTGTAAAACACTCACTCTCCTGCACCAAAGTCCCGGGAGAAAGCCATTGATTTTAACATCACACACACAGGAGTTGTTGATCCTCTGCTGCCTCCATCACTCACTTCAAATGTCTTGTTTAGTGAATTTGGCATTTAAAATCCTTTGTTCAGATTTATTTTAGTGACACAAAGTGACCACACGAGGCAGCAGAGGAGCAGCAGCGCCTGTGACTCCACAGATTTTCTCTCTGGACTTCGGTGTGGGAGAGTGAGCGGTTTACAAACTTCAGTTTCCTGTTGTAAAGTCTGTCTGACGGTGAGATAAAGACGTGATCATGTTGTTGTAGACTTAAACTGACGTAGATTTGACTTCATCCAGGAGCAGGACACTGAGACTCGTCTTTAGAATCGTCTCATGAGGGACAATAAAGCTTATCTTATCTGTCCCACACCAAAAATTAACAACATATTTCTATTGTCATTTCAGTTTGGATTTGTTTTTAATGTGAGTTTTTTGGTTACATCAGTAAACTAATAAGTATATTAAGAGCTTTTTTGTTTTTTTGGAGTTAGAAATAAAGATTTTCTGTCACAAAATTAAAATTATTTCTTTTAAATTTCTCTATTTAAAAGATTTAATGCTGCTGCTGCTTGTGTTTTTTGTCTTTCTGTTTTACTGTAAAGCACTTTAAAATGTGCTATAATGTAAGCTCCTGCTTACTTCTAATTTCTCCGTGCATATTTAAATTCTATGCAAATGTTTCATTTTGCTTCATATGTTTCATTTCATTTCTTTGATTTCTCTGTACACATTTAAATTTACATTTATCTCAGCTCAGGTCAAAAATCTATCTATCTATCTATCTATCTATCTATCTATCTATCTATCTATCTATCTATCTATGTATCCATCCATCCATCCATCCATCCATCCATCTATAATGGTCAAAGTGTAAATGACGCTCACACATCATCATCATCCTGTTTTGAAATATCACAACTTTAAAACACGTTCCTTTCTCACCGATTTTGGACAGTTAGAAACAGGTGTTTGGAAGGGGGAGGGGGAACAGGGAAGGGGAGGAGCTTGTGAGTCAGTCTCCCTCTCTCTCCAAGTTTTAAAGGTTGATTCCAAACAAATCGACAGCAAGAAGCCAGCACGATCCAAATTTCACCGCGGAGTTTTCGAGTTGAATGTGTTGAGCTGCGTGTCTCATCAGGAGTCTGTGGAATAAACGAGGGAGTGAGCAGGACGAGTGGAGGCAGAGGAGATTACGGGGAAGGTATTCCCCTTTGATAAGTCGGCCAAGAAGCCTTTGATTAAACGTGGTCCCAGCAGGAGCTCACACTGGCTCCTCTGTGACACGGCCGCGTCCAATCACCGGCTATCAACAGCCGCGGGTAATTACAGCCGTCGAGTCGTCAGCCTGGGAACCACCTGGAATTCCACATGGGGGGGGGGGGGGGGCTGAGGCCAGGAGGGGTTGGGGCTTGGGTCGGACCTTTAATCAAACACTCCCCCCCCACCCCCCGCCCCTCACTGATAGAACACACCCCACTCTGACCCACAGAATCAGCCTATTGTCTTATCTCTGCTGCAGTGTGTGTGTGTGTGTGTGTGTGTGCTCTTCACCTACAGCTGCACAACATATTGACTGAAGCTCGAACATCTGCGGCTGACAGGGACACACATGAATAACAAGACTGGAAACAGCTGCTGGTCCTCTGCTGCCTCGTGTGGTCACTTTGTGTCACTGAGGCCAATCTGAACAAAGCCGAAAATAAGACATGTGAAGACACTGCTGCCTCCGTCACTACGTTCAAATAAAATCTTTTATTCAGAATGACCTCAGTGACACAAAGTGACCACACGAGGCAGCAGAGGACCAGCAGCTGAAATCCCTGTGAGTGGTTTACAAAGTGACAAACACTCAGATTTCCTGTTCAACAGTGACATGACGTAATGAACATGTTCCTAAGAGATCGCAGACTGAAGCTAACATTGATTAGTGTGTGTCATGGTCAGGTGACTCGTTCAACCACGTCTGATTCACGTTTTAAGTTCCTTCTGTGTCGCTTTGAGTCATACGTGTAAACCACCAATCACCACATTCACACTGAAAAGTCCAAAGAAATAATAATAATAATCATATATTGTTGTTGTCATGAGGAAATAACGAAGCGTGATAACGAAGCTATGCTTCCCTCCCTTTACACTCATTTTCCAGCTTTTTATGACGATTTCTCTCTATGCAGACGACACACGCCTCGTCACAGCGACAACTCTGCGAGGATTAAAGATGGAATATGTAACATTCGGCCCATAGAGGAGGTCAGCAGACAGATCTGAGCTGTGTATCTACACTGTAGGGTCATGATTTGATGAGTGAGCTGCTGTCGTGGTGCGGCTCCTGTGTGTTGGAAGAATAAAACAAAGATCCCAGTGTCGTACTAATGCACCATATATTTCAATTGAACTTCTGTTTAGATGAGGTTAATATACACATTGTTATACAAGCAAGCTGGAGAGCAGAGAAGTGACATCTGTCTGATGTTGTGGTTACGTGTGACTGAGTGAATCATCCAGGACTTAAACATGCTGAAAACTAACGTACGTGGTTACAGGTTCTCTCTCTCTCTCTGTCTCTCTCTCATGTAGTGCAGCCTCGTCCGCGGGCGAGGAATGAAACACTTAAACATTTTAAATAAATCACTTTTTTTGTTTTTTTACAGTTGCATAATGCATCCGTGCATTTACTCATCTGTCTCCATGTCCTCCGCTTGTCCCGCGTCCGGACTCCCGGACGTCCACTTCTCAAAGTGCACTCGCAAAGCTTCTCCCCAAAGTCCGAGTGAATACTGTTTTGGGTCAAATTTAAAAAGAACCAAAAAAAAGAGAAAAAGAAGAGGTGTATTTTTCCCCACGAGGATAAAGGAACTATGTGAGTAAATGATGTTGTTGTAATAATACTGGATATGTTTGAAGGCTCAGTTCATGTAACATGTGTCTGTTAAAGCGTCACAAAAGCAGCAAACTCCCGACCACGCGCCAGAGAAAAGTTCCGCTCAGCTTTCACTGGTTCTCGCTGGTTTTCCGTCGTCAGATCCCAGCGCTTCAGTCTCGCGGGCCGTTCACACACAGGGATTATGGGTAATAATTCATATTGACGGGTATTGGATTCTAGTGCTTTCACAGAGACGAGGAGACAAGCCATGCAACGAGGAACCGGACGCAGCGCACTTTTCGGACAAACTTTCCCAGAATGCCATGTTTCTACAGGACGTCCTGCAAAAGGGGGGGGAAAGGGGCGGGGCTGCTTTGCAGGAGGGTGGGTGGGTGTGATGGGGGGCGTGTCCTCAGGTCTGGTCCAGCCATTCGGCTCGTTTGGGCGCCTTGCACGTGTGCACGTCCACCGCCTCCTCGCAGTCCTTGCACTCCACGGCGCAGCACCACTTGAACTTGCACTCGCACTTGGTGATCTGCTTGACTCGCGTGGTGTCGTAGCCCCGCCCACAGCACATGACCTCGCAGCCGTCGGTGCCGCGTGACGTCTTGTTGCAGACGCGCCCGGCTGTTCCCAGAGAACCTGCGCCAGAGCACAAAAACACAACAGTTCCACTTTTACAGTCAACAGTTAAAGATTGTTTTTAAACACCTTCAAGCAGAATTCAACAGCTTCACAGTCATTGAGATGGTTCAGTGTCTTAGTCTCTGTCTCTACTGCCCCCTACTGTCTGTTAGTGGAAACCTATCCTCAGAATCATGAGGTTTTGGCCAGAGTGAAAATACAGAAGCATGAAAAACAGACGTCGACCGACACGGACACGAACACGAACACGGACATGGATGGATGAATGTTTGCGGTGGTGTCGTAAAAACATGTGAAACTGTAGGGGGAGCTCTGTGGAGAAAAAGCAACCAGAATCATCTGTGAGCGCCGTGTGGTTGTGTGTTCCTCTCATGACCGTCGCGATGTCCAGGGTGTGACCCCGCCTTCTGAGATTGGCACCGCACCCGCCGTGCGACCCTTGTGTAGCCTCTGTGCCAGTGTGTGTGTGTGTGTGTGTCGTCCCCACAGAGATTAGCGCCGGTGTTCAGTGTGAGAAGCTCCATGTTTGAGCAGCTAACTGTCACAACAAGCTGCTGGTACAACAACAGACCCACACACACAACTATGCAGTGTTGGTAGAGCGACCTATAGTCGCAGTGCCTTTCCCAAGCCACCGCTCCCTTTGAAGCCGCTGTGTGTGTGTGTGTGTGTGTGTGTGAGAGAGGGTTAAATGGACAGTGGAGCGTGACAGACAGACAGACAGACAGGCTCTCACACTCTGAGGCCCACTCTGCCCTCCAGCTATGCTTAGTTCAGACAGAGAGACACAGACAGAGAGGTGAGCTGCTTCTGTCCCGAGGCTGTGGATTCCAGTGTTAAGGTGAGGAAGAGGAGGGGGGAGGATGGACGAAGGGTGAGGGAGAGACAGTTCCAGCTCGGCTCAGTTTGGTATCAGTCGCATTGTTTTCCATAACTTCACAGCTCCTCCTCAACAGGGGCGGAGTCATCGTATCACGCCTGACGCGACACAGACGCACAAACTAGTGACGGTCAAAGCTGCAACTGAACAGAAGTTCAGCGACTGAACGTGTCTGTGATCCTCAGCAGAGAACAGTCATGGACGTGCAAACACAACTCAGCTGTAACTGCAGTACACAATGCTAATATAATATATAATATATAATATAATATATTATAATATTATAATATATCAGAGTCTGAGCGTTACAGCAGCAGTGACAGGACTTTAACGAGCGTCTTGGACGTCGTGTTTCTCTGTGAATTAGTTTTCATTCATTGTGTCGAGCAGCGACGAGGTCAGACAGGTTCTGGCTCACGATCTCTGTTCCAGTTCATCCTAAAGGTGCTGGATGGGGTTAAAGGTCAGGGCTCTGTCTTCCACACCAAAGTCAAACCAAGTCCTCACTTTGTCCACTGGGACACAGTCATGGTGGAGCAGGAAAGGTGGACACAGAGTTGGAAGTGTAGCATTGTCCAAAATGTCTCTGTGTGTGATGAAGCGTTCACATCGTCTTCACGCGGAGGAAACATTTACATTTGCTGCGGTTTGCAGACAAATAAAGTGTGTGTGTGTGTGTGTGTGTGTGTGTGTGTGTTTGGTTGTGTTGACAGAAACTGACAGAGGTCAGGTGGTCACGGAATCACTGTGTCCTCAGGGGACAAGGATATTAGCTTCCACAGACATCACAGAGGAGACACACACACACACACTAGTCATGCATAAACATACACACAACACAGCGAGGTCGATCCATCACCGCGACGCCGACGAGCCGCCTCTCACCTGCTGCTTTGTCCTGTAAGCAATAATCCGGAGAGTTCTCGAAGTAGACCAGGTCGTTCTTGGTGGCCTTCCTGAAGGCTTTGTTGGCCACGGCGAAGCCCGTCCCGTCCTGGTTCATCGTCACCTCGATGGCGCCGTTGTATTTCCTCCTCAGGTAGTCGCCGGTCTTCCTGAAGTCCGACATGGCCATCCAGCACGTGCGCAGCGTGCAGGAGCCGCTCACACCGTGACATTTACACTTCAGCTTCATGAATCGCTTCACGGCCTGAACACACACGCAAAAACACAATCTTTATATTCTTACATATGAATATATAGGACTTTTCCCACAGGAAACTGACGTTTGTAAACCACTCACTCTCCTGCACCAAAGTCCAGAGATAAAATCAGTGATTTTAACATCACACACACACACACACAGGAGCTGTTGATCCACTGCTGCCTCCATCACTAAATGTCTTATTTTGTGACTTCCGTGTTTTGAAAACTGGCTCAGACAAAGTGACTCTGCATGGACTGTGGTGGACTCACAGTTCTGCCGCAGCGGTTGTTGTGCAGGTTCATGAGCGCTCGCGCGTCTCGCACCGTCCTCTCTTTGGCGTCGATGAAGGCTTTGGCGAACTTGATGCCGTAGTTGATGTTGTCGCTGCAGCCGCCCCAGTCGAAGTCCCCCCGCTCGTCGCTGGCTCGCCCGCGCTTGTGTGGGTCGCAGTGACACGTCTTCAGCTTCCCCTGGCTGCAGGCGCGGGTCAGCGCGTACACCACGCCTGCCGACGAGATGGCGTAGACGAAGGCCGCCTCGCGACTGCCTGTTAGACAGAGAAGGAAACACTTCATATTATACTAGATAAAGTGGCTCTGCTCTTCTATTTGTGCGTGTGAGTGGGTGAGTGAGTGAGTACATTATAACACTGGGATGCACGATATTAGACTTTTCGCCGATATATCGTGAGTGTTTGGGCCGATAATCTTTTGCCTGCAGGTCTTTGGTCACACGTGAATTTTCATGGGAATTTACAGGAATTTGTGGACACTAACGGGAATAAAGTTCAGGTTGTGAACTCCAGGTTTTTCTCTCCTGTCTCTACCTCACCTCCCTATTGTCCTTTCTCTGTCCCCCATTTCTTCTTTCACCCCAACCTGTCTGGGCAGATGGCCGCACATCTTTGTGTCTGGTTCTTCCTTTTTTAAAAGTTTTTTTTATTGGATTTTTTCATGTTCTATGAAGTCATAGAACATGATGGTGAATCTCCCAAGTGTGCAGCAGAAGAACAACACTCTGATCTGAAGCTGCCTTTTCTCCCCGTCACTGGAATGTCCCGTCTGCTCTGTGAGGGTGAGGAGGGTGAGGAGGGTGGAGTGTGTGTATGGGGGAGTGAGGAGGAGGAGGAGGAGGAGGAGGAGGAGGATGACACTGCTGGTCATCGTTCAAACCTGCGCTGTTTGTCTGACAGTGAGAATATCTCTAAATATTTACATCTACATTACTGTTTATTCCTCTGCACCACACACACACACAAGCGCGCACACACACACACACCCACGCACGCACGCACACACACACGCACACAGCTTGTATCTACATATCTGCTACTTCTTTCCATGCATCATTAGCCACACACACACACATGAATAACAAACTGAGGACACTTTCCTCACTTTTCCACAGACAAATGTCTTCATGTACTTTAAAGGAAGAGTTTGGAGGTTTTTAAAGACGTCTCCTGAGTCCTGGTCCCACACTGAGATCTGAAAACCCTCTGAAAATCCTCAACCGAAACTTAAACCACGACTCTGATCAATAATCCCCATAAATATGATTGTTTTTATGTGAACATGGGGATTAAAATACCCACTTACTTCATACAGGGTTCCCACACCTTGATTGACATCAAATTCAAGCACTTTTCGAGCACTTTCCAGAACCAATTCCCTCAAATACAAGGACAAGGAAATATCAACTTCACTTCTTTCTTGCACAGAATCGAATTCTGTCAGAATTCAATAACTTTTAAGGGCCTTGAAAAACAATGTTCAAATTCAAAAACTTAGGCCTTAAAGGAGCCATGAGAACCCTTAAGGGGACACCAGTGGCTGGAGACATTTACCGAAATATCAACTTCATGTCTTTCCTGCAAAAAATTCAAGCTCTTTCAGTGACCCATGTCTATTTAAGGGCAATTTTTTAAAACATTCAAGGCATGGAAAGTTTCCCATTTGGGGTATTTTTTTCCCAAAATTCCTGAACTACAGTTCCCAAGGAAAGATTCTGGAAATTTTGCAGCCTGAGTTGCCAAAATTGCTGCCAGTTTCCTCGAAGGACTTTGCTGTCACTCAAAGATGAAAGAAAAAGAAAAAGCTCCACGACTCATCGTTTAATCGACTGCAGCTGGATTAAGACGTGTTTTTGGTTTTTTTCCCACATCCAAAACACTCATGGCTCAGATCTCACGGCTGCATCAGCTGCAGAGACGTGGACACACGTGGACTTACTGCGTAGCAGGACGCGTCCGAACACGGTGTGGTCGCGGTCCAGCGTGCTGCAGTTCCAGCGGTGGTGTCTGAACTGGTGCTGGCACTCCCTGATCCACTCCTTGGTTCCCTCGCCGATGGCCTGCATGATGTCCGGGTGACGCTGGCACAGTTGCCGCTGCTTGTTCACCAAACCTGGAATGTTGTCGCAGATGACGCGGGCCCCGAGAGCACCGATGTACCTGAGGATGCGGGGAACACCAGAGAGTGCCCGGTGGTTTCACGTCACAGTTATCCTCATAAATCATGATATTAGTGCAGAAATGTCAACGATATCTACGTCACATGTTCACATCTTTATCTCACTTATCCAACTGAAGTTTGAAAACCACTCACTCTCCCACACCAAAGTCAGTGATTTAAGCTGCGGGGACACAGGAGCTGCTGGTCCTCTGCTGCCTCGTGTGGTCACTTTGTGTCAATCTGAATGAAAGATTTTAAAAGCCGAATTTCACAAAATCAGACATTTAAACTGAGTGACGGAGGCAGCAGTGGATCAACAACTCCTGTGTGCTGAGATGTTTAAATCACTGGTTTTCTCTCTGGGGTTTGGTGTGGGAGAGTTTGTCGGTTTACCCTCAGTTTCCAGGTCAAAGAAGTCTATAGTTTATTTAAATATATCATCGACATAAGCTGGTGTAGATTTTATGAGGCCAGACCTTTTTTTTTAAGTGGCTAAAACCAGATCGCTCCATCCCTAATCTGCACTGGAACTGGATTACAGTGTGATGCAGTGACTTACAGCTAAATAGATAAACTGTAAGTGCCCTCACACACACACACATACACACTCACTCAGAGGTGGTGAGTGGCAGTAACAGTCCTATATGAGTCACAGTTCACTTAACAGTTTAAGGTTTTTGTGAGTAGGAGGAGAGTGGAAACCATTTACTCTGCTCTCCAAATAAATAAGCACTTAACCTCTCCCCACAGGACCTGTGTGTGTGTGTCTGTGTGTGTGTGAGAGAGAGAGATCACGTCATAAATCAGAGATCAGAGGAGTCCGACGTCTCCAATAACCCTGTCAAACCAAGACGGCGTCCCTCTCTGTCCTCGCTGTCCCTGATCACTTCCTCCAGTCTCTGATTTTCTTTACAGAATCAACATCACATACTTTTCCAAAACACGCTTAAAAAACCCTGATCTCCATCTCGTGAGATCTTCTTTGCCGAGGTCACGGGGAGCGTTAGCTGTGTGGTCGTGTTTTACGAGGCTGGTGGAGAGGCTCCCTGCTCCCCAGAGGAGGAGGAGGAGGAGGAGGAGAAGGAAGACGAGAGTGCTCATCAAAGGAGGAAAAAAAAGCCAGAGCAGCGAGTCACACTTAATTTTCTCTCTGTGAATCGTAGGTTTTATAGCAGCGTAAATCTGCATCCACGAGTCTGAAACAACACGCTCTCGTGATGTGACTGCAATCATCTTAAAATTCTGCTTTGAAGCAGACTAAGATTATTTATTTACCCTGTTTATGATAATCCAGATTATGGTCATTCACCAGAATGAAGTTTGAATGAATTAAACATGCTAATTTTTATGTCAGGAGCAGCTAACAGCTGCTAGGGATGTTAGCTACAGCAACAGCTACTGCAGCTACAGTAACCACATCAGTGTTTGACATTAGCAGCTAAACTAGCTAGGTACTGTAGCATACGCATTAGACAGTAGCAGCTAATGTAGCCACACGCCGCGGCAATAGCAGCTAATACAGCCAGATACTTGATGTTTAAAGTTTACATTTGCATCTCCTGCAGCTCGACACCTAAAACCTTCTTGTTTGATATTAGCTGCTACTTTTGTCAGAAATTGTGTCGTTAGCAGCTAATGTAGCCAGATACTGTGACAGTGATGTTTGACGTTAGCAGCTAATGTAGCCAGATACTGTAACAGTGATGTTTGACGTTAGCAGCTAATGTATCTTAAAACTGTGACAGTGATGTTTGACGTTAGCAGCTAATGTAGCCAGATACTGTGACAGTGATGTTTGACGTTAGCAGCTAATGTAGCCAGATACTCTGACAGTGATGTTTGACATTAGCAGCTAATGTAGCCGAATACTGTGACAGTGATGTTTGACATTAGCAGCTAATGTAGCCAGACACTGTGACAGTGATGTTTGACATTAGCAGCTAATGTAGCCGAATAGGTACTGTGACAGTGATGTTTGACATTAGCAGCTAATGTAGCCAGATACTGGGACAGGGATGTTTGATGTTAGCAGCTAATGTAGCCAGATACTGTGACAATGATGTTTGACAATAGCAGCTAATGTAGCCAGAAACTGTGACAGTGATGTTTGACGTTAGCAGCTAATGTAGCCAGATACTGTGACAATGATGTTTGACAATAGCAGCTAATGTAGCCAGATACTGTGACAGTGATTTTTGACGTTAGCAGCTAATGTAGCCAGATACTAGTACAGTGATGTTTGACGTTAGCAGCTAATGTAGCCAGATACTGTGACAGTGATGTTTGACGTTAGCAGCTAATGTAGCCAGATACTGTGACAGTGATGTTTGACATTAGCAGCTAATGTAGCCAGATACTGTGACAGTGATGTTTGACATTAGCAGCTAATGTAGCCAGATACTGTGACAGTGATGTTTGACGTTAGCAGCTAATGTAGCCAGATACTGTGACAGTGATGTTTGACGTTAGCAGCTAATGTAGCCAGATACTGTGACAGTGATGTTTGACATTAGCAGCTAATGTAGCCAGATACTGTGACAGTGATGTTTGACATTAGCAGCTAATGTAGCCAGATACTATGACAGTGATGTTTGACATTAGCAGCTAATGTAGCCAGATACTGTGACAGTGATGTTTGACGTTAGCAGCTAATGTAGCCAGATACTACGGCATCTACGTGCGATTTGAGCAGCTTTAGCCTCAGTAGCTGCTACAGAATTAGCTCAATAACGATTTCTGCCCATTTGAATCGACTTATTGTGACATTTTTAACATTTTGTGATCCTTGAGCTTTGCCTGATGTTTTGTGATATTTTTCGCTGCATTATAAATAAAATCAGTCATATAATAAATAAAAACATTTTTGGATGTCATACTTTACAGGTTTTTTTGGGCCTCATCTTTTTAGGTCATACCGGACACCTTATTTGTTTCCTAACGTCATATACAGTACGTCTCACTTTATGATGACGTTTGTGTGATGTTTTTGCCGCGTCATGATTTATTTAAGATGCTTTTGACACTTTACCAGATGAGAAAATATTGATGTCTCTCAGCAAAACGTTAAAATACAGCAGTGTAAACAGAGCGAGGCAGATTTCTCCTCTCATCATCATCCTCTTCCTCACATATACCTCTCAGAGATAAGATGTTTTATTTTGTTCCTCAGCTCCTCTTTGATCATATACCCTGGTTTATACAGTCGAACAGTATTCATGATTTTCTTTTCCACCAGAGGAAGCTCATGTACCACTGGTGGTACATGTACCACAGTGTGAGAACCATGTCATTAGATAATTCAAAGTGCTTGTAATCATGACACCGTCCACCAACTGGTGCAAATGCAACAAAACTAAAACTTTTCTTTTTACTTTTTTTCCCCTTTTAAGCAAATGGGACATCCCATAATAATAATATCTGAGGTGTAGAACACACGCACACACACACACACACATCATTTCATGTATGTTTTTGGGCAGTGAGATCGTTGGTTCCCTCTCATCTATGATCTACATGACTGACTGTGTGGTATTTAAGTGAAGTTATTAGTGTGTGTGTGTGTGTGTGCGCGTGCGCCTGTGTGTACCTGGTGAATTAATGACTTGTCTCCAGCTGAGCTGAACACACACATTCAGTCAACAGCAGCACTCATAAACTGCGTTTATCACTTTATTAGTATAACACACTGAAACAAGAAGAAACTAAGTCATAATCAAATAAAGCTTATTTATTCTCATTTAACTGGATTTTTGCTTTAACTTTAAAAGAAAGTGTGTTTTTTAAATAAATTCAATTTAAAAAAGAAAAAAGCCTAATCATTTTAATTTTAATGTGAGGAAAACTTTCTGCTTCAATAAATTAAAGGATACAAATCCTTATTTAATGGAAAAAATATTTCGCTGTGAAATAATTGGAATGTGTTTTTTTGGAAAATGGTTTAAAATCATGAGATTTAGAGATTCGAGTTCAACTCCATGACAGGTCGAGGATTAAAGGCTCAGAAACAGTCTAGACTCTAAATGATTATAAATATCATAATAATTGTTTCAAAATAAAATAAAGAAGCTTGTGATGATGGTGATGATGATGATGAAGACTCACCACCATGAAGAGTCCACGCGCGGTGTGAGCAGCAGCAGCAGCAGCAAACACGCACAGTAAATCCTCGAGCTGGCACCAGGGCTTTGGCACGAAGGAGCCCGGGATGAGAGTCTGACTCCCGGGGAAGCGCAGCTCCGCGTCCGCGGCGCCCGGAGGCTCAGAATGTGCTTTAACCGCAACATGGATCACTCTGCGCTCTTTTTTTCCTTTTCAACCTTCCACAAAAAAGCCCCCAAAATGTTTAAAAAAAAAAAAAAAAAAAAAAAAAGTTTAGTTCAGCAGCTTTGATTCTCCAGCGCGAGGCTCCATGCTGCGCGCGCGCTGCGTCCAAGGTGCCATGTGCGCACCAGACTGAGCCAGAGCGTCTGCGTTTACCTGACGACAGAACAACAAGTGTCCGCTTCACACACACCTTTACACACAGACACACACACACACTTTAATACTCTAACCCACACACACACACACACACACACACTGTAACACTGTAACACACACAAAGTGATGTGAAGACAGAGGCTGGAACAGATGCTGCTCAGAGAGTGCGCGCGCGCTGAGATGATCCACACCGGAGCTCTGCTTTATCAGAGGACAGAGTCAGAGCTGAGGGAGAGAGAGGGAGAGAGAGGGAGAGAGATGAGGGAGGGATGAGTGCTGAGAGCTGCTGTCTCTCATTGGACAGAGCAGATTACAAACTTTATCAGACAGGTTTTTTGAGGACATTAAACACAAATATGACTTAAAATGTCCACTAATTATGTGCTCAACATTTGTATACATATGTACAGTATACAGTATGTATATAAAGGTGAACAGGGCCGGCCCAAACCTTTATGTGGCCCAAAGCTTAATCTGAATCTCAAAATAAAACCCAATACATATAGATATTGACATATATTATAGTGACAGGTTTTTTTGGACGTTAAACACAAATTATGACTTAAAACATTGGCAAATTGTGACTTAAGTTAAAAAAAAAATCAATACCACAGGGAACAGGACACAATGAGGACACACCTGAGAGACCACGAGACACAGGTGAGAGTGATGAGGGTGGGCAGGTCATCAGGAGACGACCATGTGTCAAAATAAAAGCACAAAATAAAAAACTCAAACCAAAAAATAAATGAAAATAAAAGTCTTTGTTTTTGTAAGTAATGACATAAATATCACGATAAAAAACACATTATGAGGCAAAAATCGATCAATAAATAAAATAACTCGTTATATAATTATAATTAATGATATTAACATGTCACTAAACCCATCAACCAGTTCATCAAATAAATAATATATAGTATCTACTGCCCTCTCTGGGCAATCAGCAGCTACTGCATTCAAATTTTGCCATTGGTTATTTTAGTCACCTCTTTCTTCACTCGTTATTATTGATCTTATTGGAATTCCTGAAATTATTCTTTGTTCTCTGGCAACGATTGCATTTTTTGAGGCACTAAACAATGGTGAAATCGGACGAAAATTGGCACGCAAATCAGAACTGCCGCAAAATTTCATAAAGTAAGGGTAATATGTAAAAAAGGTGCAAAATGCCTCAGTAGCGCCCCCATAGGTGAAACCCAGTAGGACAAAGCCAAAACTAAGTTGCACTAAATTTCACAACTTGGTGGAAACATGTCATATCCCGAGACAAACAAAAAAGTCTATTGGGACTATGGCCTCAACTCAACAGGAAGTCAGCCATTTTGAATTTTGTTGTCCAATTTGCACGTTCGGTAAATGAAGACGCCCGTGCGTTGATCTCACCAACTTAAAAAAAAGTGTCAATTTGTACTACGACACATCAACGATGAAAAGTTACCAAAAGGTCTCGCAAATTCAAAAGGAGGCGAGGGCTACGGCAAACAGGAACATATATTTCTACTTTAATCCTTTTTTTGTTACGTCAAGCTGCAAAATGACATGTTTACGTCACAAAGTAGCGCAAATCTATGACACCGTCTCATCTTTCAACATGTGCTTGTTTAAATATTTGTCGTGTGGCACCTGAGGCCGAATGTTAAAGCGAGAGAAAAAAGAAAAGAATGTGGGAGAATGTGTGTGGTTAAATATGAACCACATGTGTAAGAGACGGGAGTGCTTTGACAGCACACACACACACACACTGTACATTGTATCATCTTTACCTTTTGTTCCCACACGTTTCAGGTCGTCCTCAGGCCTGGACATTTAAAATCTCTGATGTTTCTGCTTGGTTCCTGAATGCCTCGTCAAACTTGATCGCAGTCAACAATTTGTGGTTATTTTTTCCTCCTCGCCGACTTCAGAACACCAGAGTGGATTCAGCTGAGATTCCAGTCCCACAAACACACCAGGAAACAAAAATCAGGAAAAAAAATCCCTGTCGGAATTGAAAGTATTAGAATTATTAGTGTTAGCTGTCGCATGTGGGTAATTTGTCAAAAAGCCTGAGAAAACAGCTCCAGTGTTTACCTCAAAGTGGCTGTTGATGCTAAGCTGCTTTTCAGAAACACACACACACACACACACACACATTCTTATACAGACATAATGCATTCTCTAACCCCTTACCCTAACCCTAACCATGACAACTAAATGCCTAACCCTTAACTTAAACTTAATTCCAGCCCTAAAACCAGGTCTTAACCCTGAAAGAAGCCCTTTACAGTTGTGTGATAGGTTTGTATGTGTCGACCTCACAAAGATACAAAGATGCAAATACACACGTACACAAGTACACACTCACATTTACAGATATAATGCATTCTTACATGCTTACCTGAAACTTAACCATCGCAACTAAATATCTAACACTAACCCTTAACCTAAACTCAGTACTAACCCAAACCATGAAACCAGATCAGTACCCTAACCCACCCCCAAAAAAGCCCTTTAAAGTTGTAAGGACTAAACAAAATGTCCTCGCGTTCCCAAAATGTTCTCACAAGATCAAAATGTCCTCACTACAATGGATTATCAGGGCTGTCCATCTGTCCGTCAGTCCGTCCATGGGGGTAGCAGCTCTAGCAGGAGGCACTTCCCTTCCCTGGCCACATCGTCCAACTCTGGTTGGGGGATCCCCAGGTTCTCCCTGGCCAGCGAGGAGATATAATCTCTCCACCTAGTCCTTGGACATTTGGACGTGTCCAGAACACGCAATACCGCTCGCACTGCTCCGATTCTCCCTCACTCTTGAACAAGAACATCCATCCATCTCTCCATCCATTTTCTACCACTTACCCGAGGTCAGGTTGTGGGGTTAGCAGCTTGAACAGAGAAGCCCACACTTCTCTCTCCCCGGCTACATCGTCCAGCTCTTCCGGAGGAATCCCGAGGCATTCCCAACCGAGAGACAGAGTCTCTCCAGCGAGTCCTGGGTCTCCCCTGAGGCCTCCTTCCAGTGGGACGTGCCCGGAAAACCTCACCAGGGAGGCGTCCAGGAGGCATCCTAACCAGGTGCCCTGAGCCACCTCATCTGGCATTGAACAAGATCATACAGAAGAAATAAAATAATAATGTTACTGGGGGAAAAAAAGTCACATTATTACAAGAATAAAGTCGTAATATTCTCAAGCAAAATCAGCTTCAACCTGCGACAAGACGAGGTAACTGTGAAGTCCTACTTTGGTTTGGTTCTTCATAAATCTTTGGTCACAGCTTCACAATCACTGACGTGGAGGAAATGGCCTGTGGTGGTCAAATGTGAGGCTGATTGTTTGGATAAAGTGAAGATCTTGGGGCATACATGGCAACCCACAGCCAAGCAGAAAGAGAACTGGGTTTGTGACCGACGGGTTGCCAGTTCGAGTCCCCGCGAGGTCAAGGGCTGGTGTACGATGGCGAGCAGTTTTAACATTTGCTACAGTTACAGACAGACGGATATCTACAACATCGTTGTGACAATGGGAAACTTAATTAAAGATATCTACAGAGGAAAGTGTAGATATCGTCTAAAGAATTAAAGATATCCTGAACTATCTGCAGTTCACTCACAGATATCTGCAACTGAACTGCTGTTAGATATCGGTAGTGAAATGTTAAAACAGTGCGCCACAGTGGTACCGCTGAGCAAGGCACCCAGTCCCCAGTGGACCCCAGCAGTCCTCGTCCTGGACCCTGACCTGCATAAAAACCTCTGCCAAATCCAACATGTGGATCATTCTTCAAAGAAAAAAATTCAAATCAAGCAATGGATGGACCAAAGGGAACCAACACAGACATCGAGGAGGCGGGGACAAAAGACACTGAGGAGGCGGGGACAATCAAACACAGGTGAGACAAACAAGACACAGGTGGAATTTATGAGGGCGGGGCAACAATCAGGGAAGACAGGACACGAAGCAAAGCTGGACAAGGTACGCACAAGGGAAAACATCCCCCTGAATTCAGTTTCATGTCGCTCTTTATATAATCAGACTGTAGAAATGCTTCATTATATACAAACGCCTGCGTCACTGCATCAGACAAAGACACACAAAAAAACTTCACTTCACAACACCTTGTAATTAAATCCCAATACCTGAAAATAATCTCTTTATGTTGTAGTTCCACACACACACACACACACACACACACTGAGTGTGGAGTGGGCAGAGGTTTGTGAAAACTAAGCCCTGGTGAATATTCTCTGCGCTGCAGCTCCACTCACAGTTTTCTGTTAAATCAGAAGGAATTAGGGAAGCACAAACACAGCTGAGTTATGTTCTGTCTCATGAGGCTGGAGCTGGAACACATTCTCTCTCTCTCTCTCTCTCTGTGAACTTGACCTCTTCGCTTTCTCTTCGTAAACAATAACAGAGTGGAGCACCTTCTCGTCAGACGGAGGAGAAGTTTGGTCTTAAAGGTTGTGTCGAGGTGAACGAGGGATAAAGGTGAGATTTACACGGCACTGGACTTTTCCTCACTAATCCAATTGATTTCTGTGCTGATACATTCTAATCATTCAGGATTATTTCTGAAAGGAAAGTTGCACTTAGTCAAAGGCTGAAGGAGGCCAGAGTCCGTCTGTGTGTGTGTGTGTGTGTGTGTGTGTGTGTGTTAGACACAGAAAAGGCAGAGCAGGTCCATGAAAGGTGTGAGGACCAGGGACAAGGACCACACAGAAGACCACATCCACAATCACTTTCCAACCAGAGAAAACTCTCCAGTCTTAATGTAAGGAGGAACCTTGAAGTCCTCATCAGTCCTCGCCAGCTTCGTCATCCTCTTTTACGAGTCTTCATACATCCTCACACGTGCTCACAAGTCCTCATAAGCTGTGACAAGTGCTTGTAAGTCCTCATGAAATGTATACCAGTCTCATTAGGTGCTGACCAGTCCTGTCTTTGTAAGTGTGTTGTGACTCGTGACGAAGCTGCTAAAAATGCCACGAGGACAAAGTGTGGCTCCATTTCAACAAAAGTAATACACGCAATATTTGTAAAATAGATATCGCCACTAAGGTTCGGCAACACGACATATTTCCTCAGAGCAGGAAGTTGCTTAGTATTTGAATGTAAGAAGAGCGGAGCGCAGACATCCACCTGTTCCACCACCATCCGGCCAGATTTAAAACCACCACCAGACTCCACAGTTCTGACGGCGCTGTGTCGGGGTTTCAACAGGTGAGTTTACGTGTTACTGCAGATATGAGTGTGTAGTTTTATGTTATGGCTATATAGCTCACTAAATGAAAAGCTAACTGAATATAGACAGTAACTGATAAAGTGGAGCCTGTTAAACAGCTCACTGTTATGTTTATCTTGTCCTCACAGTGACCTCTGACCCTGGTGTGAGGAGGAGGAAGAGGTCAGAAAAAGAAAATGAGTAAAGAAAAATAAGACGAGTGCCACAGTCACAACTTTATTGTTAAAGGTTTTCACCCGTTTCTACAGTGGAGGTGAGTAAACGGTTGCTATTGTTGACCAGTTAAGCCTAGATTATCATAGATTATGGTTTTTGAGTAATAATAATACAACCATGTTATTGTTATGTTTTATGTTCTAATGTCAAATAGGGAGATGATAAGACATTGATTTTACCTCTGTAAGTTTCTGTGAGATCTTAAGTGAAAATGACTTGTCACTTTTTTGCGATTGTTCTTTTTGCACTGAAAATAATTTGTAGTTCATTTCTTTTTATGTAAAAAAAAAAAACCTGCATTGAGTGTAAAAATGTTAAAACTGAAAAATAAAAACTAAGGATGGATTTTTACCATATTGTGTAATTTTTAGAAAACTGGTATCGAAAAAAGTATCGACCAGGAACCAGTATCGAAATGAAAGTATCGGTATTGATACAGGTATCGAAAATGTTTGATTGCTACTCAGCCCTCGTCCTCATAAGTCCTCAGTTTCAAATGAAACAATGAAACATAAATGTTAACTGAGGTGAGAAACACAATCTTTGTCAATTCTCACCTTTGCATTGACTTTGTTTGTCGTGTGTCATCCTCCACACGGCCACCAGAGGTCACTTTTCCACATCTTAGAGCCGGATTGAACTCCACAATTAGTGTCGAGGAAGAAAACGCTACTCGTGAGCAGCGACTGTTTAGTAAATAGTCAGCTGAATCAGCTGAAAATCCTGCGACAAGGTCAGAGCACATGACCCGCGACAGAGGTCAAACACAGCGGACAGTGACTGTCTGTGACTGTCAGTGACTGTCTGTGACTGCGGTGACGCTGTCGGCCTCCACGGCACTGAGCTCTGCGCTTCACCAGGATTCCCCGTCATTAATAGATCTTATATAGAGCTGCTGTGCTGCGATGTTCTGCTGATAACTAAGATGGACGTGTTCATGCTGTCATGCCGGACACACCCAGCGCCTGAACACACACTGACTCACACTTAGACTGTGGTTTTACGAGGATAGTTGAAATAGATTGTTTGAAATGTGTGTGTGTGAGGTTCTGAAAACAGGAGGATCCCTCACTCTGTCCAACTAACTGAGTTTAGCCACTTAACAGAAGATTCAGTGAATAAAATCTACGTCAGTTTAAGTCTGCGATGTCTTAAGAACATGTTCATGTCTTTATCTCACTGTGAGACAGACTTTTCCTACAGGAAAGTCAGTGATTTCAACTGCGGGGACACAGGAGCTGCTGCTCCTCTGCTGCCTCGTGTGGTCACTTTGTGTCACTGAGGTCAGTCTGAACAAAGGATTTCAAACACAGAATTTGCTTAATAAGACATTTGAACTTAGTGATGGAGGCAGCAGTGGATCAACAACTCCTGTGTGTGTGACGTTAAAATCATTGATTTTCTCTCTGGCCTTTGGTGTGGGAGAGTGAGCAGTTTACAAACTTCAGAAAATCAGTTATTTAAACAGAAATAATAAACAAAAAAAATCGACTTATTTAACTCTAATTTAACACTTTAAAAAATGTTTAAACGGCACGGCAACCATCGGAATTTTGGCAAAGCCGAACTTCAGTTCCACCAAATGTAACAACACTTGGTGCAAACGTGTCACACAAATGTGTCAAATGACATCAAAGATGAAAAGTTACCAAAAGGTCTTACAGATTCAAAAGGGAATTTTGACCATTTGCCACGAAACAGGAAGTGGCCTGTAACTTCGCCGTACATTGACCAATCAAGCCATGACCTCCCAACAGGAAGTCAGTTATCCGAAACAGGAAGTGCAGTGTAATTTTAGTGTGCATTGACCACTCTGCACAAAACTTTACGCACATGAAAACTGAGTTAAGAGTATAGTGCCACCTGCTGGTAAGCAGCTTTAATTCTGCAGGTTCCCGTGACTCCTGTGCTGAAGGATCCAGATCCTTTTGTGAGGCTAGTATTAGCTGTAGTTGTCATATGTTAATACGTTGAAATATGACAACAAATATCTGAGTTTCACTACTTTACACTACTATAAAGTATTTTTATTTCATGTATGTTGTGATTTACAATGTGTACTTGTTTATATGCAGACGTGAAACCCCGAGTGTCGTCTTATTCTGTTTGGACGTTTTGTTCTGTTTTATTTACAGTTCCTTGTTTCCTGTTTTATTTTGAAGTTTTTCCTTGTGTGTGCCTTGTCCACTTCCTGTCCTGTCTTCCCTGATTGTCTGTGTTGGTGCATTTTGATTTACTTGTTGATTTGTCTGTTCTTTCAGTTCATGTTTGAATCTTTTCGTTTTTCTTGATTAAAGACTCTGTTTGTTCATGTTTGAAATGTGCGTGTGTGTCCGGTGACGGCGATCCCGGTCCTGTGTGAGCTGTGATTGGACGATGCCTCGACGCTGCTGCGCTCGCAGCGTGTGACTGACATTCAGCTGTGCAGTAAAAAGCTGCGTGGGATACCTCGTGTTTCTGGTTGAGTTCTTGGTCGCGGGCCATCATGGCCGTGTGGTGGTGAGGGCTCAGTTGTAGCAGAGGTTCTCTCCGCTCTCTCTGAGTGATGAGAGCAGGGTTTAACCGGGTGCAGGTGCGCTCGAGACGGGCGGATCGGGCCTTTTGAAGTGGAGGCCAACTGGGACGGCGGCCCATCTCTGACCAGCAGCCAGCAAAGACACATTCGCTTTCAATTAACACTCTCCCTTCCCCCGAGATCGCAGCTCTCTTCTCTGTGTTCTTGTCTTCTTCTTCTCTTTTTTTTGTGCATATGTTAAGACGAGAATCATTCAGTCTGAACACAAAGGTGCAGTCGGTGCGGTTGGGTGCCTGGCATCCTTCATTAGCGAGGCGGTGAACGCGGCCCTGGCATCGCGACGGCAGGATTCCTCCTCAGAAGTTCTTTGACCGTCTAACTGCATTTTATGTGAGGGTGTGTGCTCATTTCTTCACCTCTCCTTCTGACTCCATGAATCTTCCCGCGTGTCAGAGCCAGCGGCTGCACATCCAGAAAACTGCGAGTCCTCAAAGCCCCGAACTGTTCTCTCTCATTTATCTTCATGTGATGAAATCATGAAGCTCCTCGCTCTCATGCTCTCTGTGTCATTCTGGACACAACACATCCTGTCTTCCACCACTTCTATCACCTGATAAAGAATAACGCAAAGCTGTTTTTACTTGTACTTTTATCATTTAAAGTTTACGATATCTTGATAATATATCCAGACTTTTCCAACAGGAAACTGAGGTTTGTAAACCACTCACTCTCCCACACCAAACCCCAGAGAGAAAATCAGTGATTTTAACATCACACACACAGGAGCTGTTGATCCACTGCTGCCTCCATCACTAAGTTCCAATGTCTTATTTTGTCACTTCGGTTTTTAAAATTCTTCCTTCAGATTGACCTCAGTGACACAAAGTGACCACACGAGGCAGCAGCGGTCCAGCAGCTCCTGTGTCTGCATGAGCTTAAATCACTGATTTTCTCTCTGGACTTTGGTGTGGGAGAGTGAAAAAGTAAAATACAGCTTCTGACATCAGTCTTTGTCACGTATCTAAAATTCCATGATTGACTGCTAGCGAGTGAGCGAGCGGGAGCTAAGTGAAGATGGCGCTCACAGCGTCAGTACCTCTCACAAACCACACTCCAAAAGAACTTTAAACATACGTACATGTGTGAATGTAAGCACGCATACATGCACACATCTCATTAAAACAGAGAAAAAGGAGAAATAAATGGCTGTTTGGATGGTAAAGCTCCCTGGAGGCAACAACATCTGGCTCCTGTTAGCCACAAGCGTATAAAAATCAAATGTGGTTTACTCCCAGGCATTCTATACTACACACACACACACACACTGGGAGGTGGGACTCCAGCATGGTGGTCACCCCCACCAGTGGCACCGAGGCTCAGACAGGAGCAACTGCTCATATACTGAACTGTTTCTATACAGAAAGTTGAACCTGTGGATCCTGAAGTCTGACTGAAAGTCACCAATAATTAAATGGGCGAGCAGCATCGTTGTGGGCCCTCGCAGCCGCCGCCCTGCCAGCAGGTGGCACTATGGCCATCACTCAGATTTCACATGCCGATGTTTTCTGTCCAGTGTGAAGTTTTGCACAGATCAGTCAATGTACAGCAAAGTTGCACTTCCTGTTTTGTATGGCCGACTTCCCGTTGGCAGGTCATGGCTTGCAGATGTGTTAACAGTCGGTCTCTTGTCTCACATTTCAAAGTTTTAATCGATCGGTCAACGTACGCCGAAGTTACAGGCCAAAGGCCACTTCCTGTTTCCTGGCGAATGACCAAAATTCGCTCCAAATTCTAATGTTTGCAGTGGCCACGCCCTTTTGAATCTGCAAGACCTTTCGCTAACTTTTCATCTCTGATGTGTCTACTACGAACTGACGCAATTTTTATGTTGATACAATAAAGGTGCACAGGCGAGTTTCTCATTCACGAAACATGCGAATTGCCAAGAAGGACGCCAAATTCAAAATGATTGACTTCCTGTTTGAGTTGAGGACACGGTCCCCGAGGACTTTTTTGTCCTTCCCAAAGACTTCACAGATGGGTCATGAGAGCTATTTTAGGGTCAGTTTCCTGTAAATAATTATTACCTGTGAAGTGTAATTGTGAACATTTTTAAGGAAAAACTGATTTTAGCCTCTTAACAAAAGACTCAGTTCACAAAATCTACGTCAGTTTAAGTATACAAAATCTTTAAGAACATGTTCATATCTTTATCTCACTGTTACACAGACTTTTCCAACAGGAAACTGAAGTTTGTAAACCACTGACTCTCCCACACCAAAGTCCAGAGAGAAAATCCGTGATTTTAGCTCATGGGGACACAGGAGCTGCCTCGTGTGGTCACTTTGTGTCACTGCAGTAAACCCCAATATAGGATTTCAAATTCCATTGACAGAATAAGACATTTGAACTTAGTGACGGAGGCAGCAGTGGATCAACAACTCCTGTGTGTGTGTGATGTTAAAATCACTGATTTTCTCTATGAGGTTTGGTGTGGGAGAGTGAGTGGTTTAAAAACCACGGAGGCTCCATGAAAAACACATTTTACTTAAAAAAAACTTACCTTATAAAATCTATGTCAATTTAAGTCTACAAAATCTTAAGTTTGTTGTCCAACAGGAAACTGAAGTGGAAACATTGCTACGCTGTTGTTGTGTGCAAGAAAACCCCAAAACACCCAGATTGTTGTTATAGACTTGTGTTACTAACAGCGGCTTTCCACCTTCTCAACCGGAACGTCGAGTAACTTTGATGCAGCATTGGGCACAGGGGGGCGCTCACATGCCGCCAAAGAACCTGATCTATCACGAGACGTCTTCACCGTCAGTTTATAAAGTGGCGTTGAACAGAATCTGGACACTTTCATGCTTCTCTAGCCGTGTGTTAATGTCAGCGAGGTCATGTCGGCTCGTCCTGTGTGTTCCTCCAAAGCCCGGCAGGCATGTCTCAAAGACTCTGAGACCCTGTGAGTCCGACGCTGCCTTTCAATTTCCTACCGTAGTAAATCCTGGATACAAAAAAAAAAGAGTTTGATGTCAGCTTGGGTGGGATGGGGAAGCTCTGTATTACTAATATCAGCAGTATGCAAACATCCTGGTTCTATGTCTCGATGATATTTGTGTTTTTGACGCAGTCTCGGTTGCACGCGCTGCCCTCTGGTTAACCAGATCCATGCAGAAGCCTGAGGATCTGCCAGGCTCACGTCTGAGATTCTCTTTGTGGAGAACATTGACTTTCACGCCATATTTGTGCAATAGTTGTGCCGTGGCCGACTGAAGGTGTCCAGTCGGAGCTGGCGCGGCCGTGGCAGCTGGTTGGCTCCGGTCCTGGACTGTCAGAGTGAAATGTTGCCCTGATGTCAGATGTGAACTCTACCATCTCTGACGGTGATGTATGATTCCTCTCATCGTCTCTGGACATCTGACACACAGCGAGATACACCAGCGCTTAGATCAGACTCTGGACCGACACGAGAGCCTGAAATCGTCTCCCGACCACTTGTTGCCAGTTTCCAGTCCCCGATGAGGATGAGAGAGTTTGACGGCTGCTTCTTTTTGTCCTGTTGCTATGTGCTCATATTTTATTTAACCTTTAATCATATTGAGATTACAGCCTTGAGTGGGACCCAGACTTTGTCCCTCACTCCTGCTAATCTACAACCTGGGTTTAAAGAAGAATCAAAGTCATCTTTAGCCACCAGGGGGCGACTCCACTGCAAAAAGAGCTCAGTTTACTTCTCTGGATTTCTGTAAAGCAGAACTTTGCGAGTCATGGTCGGTTTTTCGCCTTCTTCTGTACGGAGCTCCCCCGTGAGTCCACCGCTTTGTCCTCACTGTTGTAAAAAACTCACCACTAACTAAGGTCATCACGTCGTCATTTTCTCTCTCTTTCTTAGCTTTACTCGCTCATTGTTCTGCACGGAATCTCAAGTCAACGGCGGAGAGAGAGACAGTGGACAGTGAGTCATGATGTCTCCAAGTCTGTCCTGCGTCGTCTCGTCTACGTACATCAAGCAACGCAGGGCATCAAACACTAGGCGCGTGGTCACAAACAAGGGAGACATTTACCTAAATATCAACTTCACTTCTTTACTGCACAAAATTCAAGCACTTTCAATGACCCATGTTTGTTTTGGGCAAAAACTTTCAAGGACCTTGAAATTTGTTTTTCAAATTCAAACTTTCAAGGATTTCAAGAACCCATGTCTGTTTCGGGCAAAAACTTTCAAGGACCTTGAAATTTGTTTTTCAAATTCAAACTTTCAAGGATTTCAAGAACCCATGTCTGTTTAGGGCAAAAACTTTCAAGGACCTTGAAATTGTTTTTCAAATTCAAACTTTCAAGGCTTTCAAGAACCCATGTCTGTTAAGGGCAAAAACTTTCAAGGACCTTGAAATTAGTTTTTCCAATTCAAACTTTCAAGGATTTCAAGAACCCATGTCTGTTTAGGGCAAAAACTTTCAAGGACATGGAAATTATTTTTTTCATATTCAAACTTTCAAAGATTTCAAGAACCCATGTCTGTTTAGGGCAAAAACTTTCAAGGACCTTGAAATTTGTTTTTCAAATTCAAACTTTCAAGGATTTCAAGAACCCGTAGGAACCCTGAAGGTTTTTTTTCCTTTCAGCTTCAAATTTGCTGTCCGTCTGGAACTCGTCGCCTTTCCGACAAAATAATTGTAAATATCTAACGTTTGTCAAATTCTTACAATTATTTTATCAGATGTTGACGGGGGAAAACTTGGGAAACGAGTTGCAGACAGACAGTTACTCCAAGCCTGGGACGACTTCTGGTTCATTGAGTGGTCGCTCCAAAACACAGTAGCCAATCAGCAGGCAGCATCCTTAAAACGATATTTTTTGTTGTTTGAAAATATTGACACAAATCTAATTCCATGCACCTACTGGCCAGACATGTGTACTGCAGCGTTTAGACCTTTTCAAACTGACTTTGTTCTATATCAAGCTTACCTATTTTTTTTGCAATGAGCCTTTATGATGATTAATCATTTCTGCTGTAGACGTCTGAGCTCCTCCTCGCTCTCGTTTCACCATGTGCTTCTAATTGTCCTCAGTGTCCTCATCGTCCTCTCTGGTGGTCAATCAAAGTCTCCCAGTGGGATGTCAAACCAAACCCCCCACCACCACCACCACCACTGTCCCCTGACCACACACACACACACACAGGACTCTTCATTATTGAAAAAATCCACAGTTTGATATTTTTTGATTGACAGCAAAAATAGTTTTTCATATGAAAATGAAATAAACCTAATTTCTGGGAACTGGGAAATTGTTCTTTTTTCTTGTTTTTTGCCTAAAAAGGAAAATAAATATTTTGGCGAGCAGATTCTGCATTAGAAATATAATCTATTATCTAAGAAAAATATGTAAATACACATATTACAGCTTATATTAAGCTGTTTATGTGTTAAATCACTGCAACAACGGCCCATAACAAACAGGTCAAACTTTCTTCAATGAACATGTTTTAAAGGATTTTATTGTCTGGAATACTTAGCGCTGTAAATTTAAAACCTTAAAAAAAAAAACAAAGCAATTTCCCTGAAACAATAATCAATTTTTTGTTATCGATGAAATCTATTTTTGGTTGACCCCTACTCTACATTTGCTTTACTTCAGTCTTTAAAGGAAAAATACAGGCGTTTTCTCCTCTACCCTACTCTACTCTACTCTACTCTACTCTTACTCTACCCTACCCTACTAGGTCGTCCCCAAAGTACACAGCGAGAATCGTGAGAACTATGGTGCGTTACATGAACTCTCTGTTTGTGTGGATTTGAAACAGACGCTGCAGTTTTCCTTGTTCGGTGTATGTACATGTGTGTGTGGCAGCCTGGTAACGGGGGGGGGGGAGAACACATGTCCGCATTAAGCACTTGCACTGATCACGCCGATACGACTGGAGATGAAAGAGGAGAGCGGGTTCTCGTCCCCCTCCTCCACCAGAGCTGCTGCTGCTGCCGCTGCCAGCTGTCAGCAGCAATCCTCGCCGAGGCTACTCATGTTTTCATTAAAAGTAAAAGTCAATTTAACAGTGCCGCTTACAAGGCGGAATAAAATACAACAGAGGCACGATCAAGGTAGCGATCATCCGCTTGGATTCGAGTGTCTGCGGAGCATCTGATTTTCATTGTTTGTGGCAAAAAGACAAGAACCATCATGAGGTTTTGGTGGACGTCTCCAGAACGAGAACAATGAGGAGGAAAGACAGAGCGGAGTGGTGACTGATCGCAGGGCGTCCGACCAAATGGGACCAGAAACTGTGAGATGTCAAAGCTGTGCTGGATTTATAAGTTACCTGCTCCCATGAGATCTGCCACACATACACCCCATTCTGAACAGAACAAAAACGAGTGGAGGGAGGTTGGGGTTGGGAGGTAAGGGGGAGCTAGAGACGTGAACAAGTTAGGGCACTGAGTCAGAGGTCAGACAATGCCAGAGGATTAGCATAAGAGGCCCAAAAAGATGAGTGAGAGATGAAGGAGCGGAGAACCAGAGCAGAAAACAACTTCAGCTCAGCTGGCTCTTATTTAGATAAAACTTTTGTTCTATGATACGAGCCTCGCCGCTACAGCACCCGCCGCTACAGCACCCGCCGCTACATCTGCCCTCCGCATGTTGGACTGCGATGGGTGGGCTGCCCAGTTCTGCCTCTGCCCTCTCCACGCTTTGCCCTGGGGTACAGTCCTCGTCAAAGCACCCAAATAATTTCAATTACCTACAAATTCTGATAGTTCTGATTCAATATTTAACCGCTAAGCAACCTCTGTGGTCCTTCTACGAGGGTAAATAAAATAAAATAACATGAAATAACATTATCAATTGCACCTTGTGTTGGTGGCTTTTTACATCCTTGTGTGTTTTATGTGTATTTGTGGTTGTACTAAAAATAGTTACATTCATCACCTTAAGTACATAAATGTACCCAATGAAATCCATTACAAACATAATTTGAACATTAAAAAAATAAATTCAACATAATTTTGACCAGGCACAGTTGTTTAAGCTTATAAGCTAGTAATTAAAGTTTAAAGTAAGATGTTATATCTCATTAAAACAATGTTATTTTTTTAAGCTTATTTTAGTCTTGAAAAAAATGTGTTTTGCAGTTTAGAAAGGATTTACAAGAACTATTAGAAATTAGAAGGTGGTCCTTCTACAAAGGTAAATAAAATAAAATATGGGTAAATAACATAAAATAACATCATCAGTGGCACTTTGTGTTGATGGCTCTTTACATTCTTGTGTGTTTTATGTGTATTTTTGGCTGTACTTGTTGTATGTGGGGTGGAGTGGCTCAGTGGTTAAGACCGGTACCCTGTGTGCGAAAGACATCAAGGATTCCAATGGTCACAAGTAATGAAATTTGGTTTGCAGTTTTTGTGATTCTTTAAAACTGAAACTACTCTTCCTAAGATGCTTGTTAACTAGTAATTATGACAACATCAGAACATTTTTTTAGGCAAAAATGTTGTAATTTTTTTATTTTACAGTCTTGACTACTAGAAATTCTGCTACTTCTGATTCAGTATTTAACCCTCAAGCAACCTCTGTGCTCCTTTTACGATTGTTTATTTTTGGTTTTTAGTTTTTATGATAATCTAAAATTGAAGCTACTCTTCCGAGGATGCGTCTAGACTAAACCACAATAAAGTAATAGTTACATTCATCACCTTAAGTACATAAATGTACCCATTGAAATAATCCATGAAAAACATAATTTTAACATAAGGTGTTTTAGCTTATTAGCTATTAATTGTGTAAAATGTTTAGGCAAAAAAAGAAAGAATTTCCCAGAAACTAAGCTTATTTTACAGTCTTGAAAAATATTATAATTATTATTATTATTTTTCAGTTTAAAAATTCTAGAAGGATCTAGAAAAACGACTAGAAATTCTGGTACTTCTGATATTTAACTCTCAAGCAATCTCAGTCCTGCTACATTTTTTCATCTTTGATTTGTTTATATATACGTATAAATATATATTTATACATATACAGTACATGGTTATATTTGTCCGTGTTAATGCACCAACCGTGATATGTTTTGGTTTGTAGTTTTTGTGATACTTATATAATAAAATAACAGTTCATTCATCACCTCAAGTACATAAATGTACCCATTGAAATCCATTAAAAATACAATTTATAATAAGTTTAAATATAGTATATAAATATAGTAATTAAAGCATAAAACAAGATGTTATAACTTATTAAGACAACGTTCGATTCTTCTTTTTAGGCAAAAAAAGAAAGGATTTCCCAGAAACTAAGATTATTGTTTTGTCTTGAGAAGACAGACACAGTCTGAGTGTGATTGACAGGGTTTATGTGATTGACGGGGTTTGTGTGATTGACAGGGTTTGTCCCGGCACCGACAGCTTGTTGGACAAAACCACGGAGTGTAACTGACAGACACACATGACAGGACATGACCCGCTCCACCAGCTAACACAGCGTGGAGCTGCTACTTTGACTGAAGCCTGGTCTGAATTAGAGCTCCTCACCTCCTCCACAGACCCCGCCCCCCATCCAAACCTATACCTTCTGTATGTACGTAAATCAGGTGATTTCTAAATCCTGACATGTGTTTCTTGTCAATGGCTTAACTTAATCTATCTTCTCTCGAGCTCCATCTCAATCACTACTTTTTTCAGGCTAAGGTTGAGTCTGTCCACCAGCAGCTACAATCATCTCCCTCTACCTCCTGGGTGTCTCTGTCCCAGGATGTAACTTCCGCTGTCTCTTCTCCTTCCCTTTCCTCCCTAAATCCAGTTGAGGCCAGCTATATTGCTGAGTTGGTCACCAAGGCTAAGGCCTCCACATGCTCTCTTGACCTTATGCCCCCTGTTTTGGTCAAAGCCTGCCTTCCCTCTGTCTGCTGTCACATTCGAGACATGGTTAATTCATCTCTCCAACTCGGTACTGTACCCATTAGCCTGAAAACCGCCTATGTCACCCCCAATCCTGGAAAGGGCCAGGATCGGCCAATCTCCAACCTCCTGTTTCTCAGCAAGATCATCAAAAGAGTAGTTGCTGCCCAGCTCCACCATCACATGTTCAACAATGAGCTCTATGAATCATTCCAATCTTATGATCACATATGATCTTATGATGGCTGCCAACTCTGGTTGCATCAACATCCTGGTCTTGCTGGATCTCACCGCAGCCTTCGACACTGTTTCCCACTCTATTCTGCTGAAGGGCCTTTCCACTCACCTTGGACTCAACGGTACTGCTCTGTCCTGGTTCCACTCCTACCTCTCTGACAGGAATCAATTTGTCTCCATTCATGGTTCATGCTCCCACCCCGCCCCAGTCAACCATGGTGTTCCACAAGGTTCTGTCCTCGGCCCTCTCCTCTTCTCCATATACATGCTCCCGCGCGGACAGATTATTTGCCACCATGGTCTTAACTTCCACTGCTATGCTGATGATACTCAACTGTACCTCAGCACATCTCCATCCACTCAGCTCCCTCCACAATCACTCATCAACTGTTTACAGGAAATTAAATCTTGGTTGACCTCTAACCTGCTCCAACTATAGAGCCTAAAAATAGAGTTGATAGTGGTTGGTCCAAAGTCTCTCAACAAGGTGGGAGATCTGGTCCTCTCTGTCGATGACATCACCACTTCACTTTCTACAGAGGTTCAACCTGGGTGTCATTCTGAACTCAATCTATCATTCAACACACACATCACAAAATCTGCATTTTTCCACCTCAAAAATATCTCCCGACTCCGGCCATCGCTCATTGACTCTGTCGCTGAAACCCTCATCCATTCCTTCATCACATCACACCTGGACTACTGCAATGCCGTCCTATTTTGGGTCCCAAAGAAAACCCTGGACAGGCTCCAACACGTCCAGAACTCTGCTGCTAGGGTTCTCACTCAGACCAAACCTTGGTAACACATCACCCCCACACTGAAACAACTGCACTGGCTCCCCTTCAAGCTTCTCCTCTTTTACTACAGGTCTCTCCATTCACTTGCTCCACATTATCTCTCCGACCTCCTCCATGTGCACCGCCCCTCCCGGAACCTGCGGTCTGCTGACCTCGGTCTCCTCTCCGTTCCACGCACATGCAGACAAAGCTTTGGCAACAGGGCGACAAGTGAAGCAACACTGGTCCCAGCAAGCTCTTGCCACCTGATTGTTTGTTTGTTTGTTTGTTAGTGTTTGTGTTTTCTGGTTTTCTTTTTTTTGATCTGTTCTCACCTGTACAGTGACCTTGGGTTTCGTGAAAGGCGCTTTATAAATCGAAGTTATTATTATTTATTATTATTATTACATTTTCAGTCCATCGTCCGATTCAATCCAACTTATTTTGTGAAGCACTTTAAAACAACCACAGTGAACCAATGGATAATAAATACAACGACATAAAATCTCTGTAATACAAAGCAATAAAATAAATCATAGAACAATCAAATAAAATAAAATCACGTCATCAATGGCACTTTTATTTGTATGTGTATTTGTGGTTGTATTTGGTGTGTGTCACTACAGGTAACCATTGGCAACTTTATGTGACATTGATTTTTTCATTTTCTAAAAATAACATATCTGATCAAATATAACAGTTTAAGTTTGATGACAATAAATGCAAAAAAAAATAAAAAAAACATTTTATTGAAAACATTTAAGTTTTAGTGACGTTTGTGATGTTTCTGATTTCTTTACAAACTTCAGTTCCTGTTGGAAAAGTCTGTCTCACAGTGCGATAAAGACGTGAACGTGTTCAGAAGACATCGCAGACTTTACGAGGTGAGACTGTTGGACTCGACACTTTCAGGCTGATTATATGTCAGAGTCTCATAAAATCACACATCAGAAAACCTGAACCCGTGTGACAAAGTGTGACAACGATTTATCGTGAAACCTGTGGACATGAGAGCGTGCAGGTGTGTGTGTGTGTGTGTGTGTGTGTCCTCAGACAGTATGAAAAGGTCACATGGAGTGGCAGAGTGTGTGCAGCGGTGACTGTTTGAGGGGAAGCATATCCAGATGTGTGTGAGTACACATGCGTGCAGAGGCCTAATGGCCAACAGTGAATTTCTCCAATTACACAACACACACACACACACACCAGAGTTCCGTCAACAGAAACTCCTCAGGCCGCCTCACAGGAAGACCCCATTACAGCGCGTGCAGCGATAAAAACGGTCCCCCCATCTGCCCCGTGGCGTCCGATAGCCATCTCTTCCCCTTGGTGGGTTCCTACTCAGGCCGCGCAGCAGCTCTGACCGCCGAGCAGCAACTTAATGGAGTTAAAGAGCCACTTTATGCTCCAGCTAAAACAAATTTACCCTTTACTTAGTGCCAGATTCACCAGTGTCGCTCGTGGGCACACACACATATTAGCATATGCTGCGATTTACGATGTCTTCAGTGATGATTAAATAAATTCTACCCTTGGATTTGAAGTGATAATTCATTTTTATATGCACTCAAAAATAGGGATACAAGACAGATAACATTTCTGTACCTGTACAGGTACACATTTGAAGAATGTTTTCTCACGAGTATGCGATCTTTGGACTTTGAGAAAAAGTCTACAAAGTGAATTAAATCAAAACAAGGTACATAAAAGCTCACACGAGGCCAAGAAATGCATAAAAATCAACTGAGATAAATGAAAAATGTGTAAAAGTAACAGCCATGCAATAACACGCAATTAATACAAATAAAAGAATCATCTGCAGTGGCTAATTATGATTAATTAATCAGCCAATTATTACAAATGACACTTTTTTGTTCTCATAAACTTGATAAATGGCACTCAAACCTTGACTGAACCATGTTACATTCAAATCTACACCATCTGGTCTGGTAGTAGAGTGTGTGATTCTGTACACACTCTACTACTGTTTTACAGTTTTGTCGATTATAAAGAGATGAGGATTTTGTTGATGATTTTTAAGATTAATTTTATTCCAGAATATTTTGCGATGTCATTAATGGGAAAATTCTTTCCAGAATTGAATCCCCCAAAAAAATCAGATTTGGTCAAACCTTTTGTTAAAATACAACTTTTATATGATGATTATTGTGCCTGCAAAAAAGATTCCACATAGTGTCGTCATACTTTAACCTAGAGATGTGACACGAGACTTGGGACTTTTCTCACCTAAGTCAAAGTTTTGATATTGATTACAGTTTAAAAACAATCGCAGTTTAAGTTTTGTACTTTTTTTGGATGATTTCAGATTTTATAATGAGTGTGTGTGGCGTGACACAATCTGCTGACACAGGTGCGGAAAAATAATTACAAAAATCTCTAAACATATTCTCCTCCCGGCCACAATTTCCAACCTACACAGACAGTTTTTACATCAAAAGGTTCCTATGGTTGTCGTCTAACCCTGTGTGTTGTTTTCATTCTCATATAACTTGCAGTTTTTCTTAAAATCACCTAAAAGAGAGTTCTGCTCAAACCTCCCATTCACTCTCATGTTAAAAATCTGCTCTGGAGTTTTTAAAAATGAAGACGAGGCTGATTTTAAAACTGTCGTTTCTCTGTCAGTTCACAGCCGTTTGTCACAGATGTAAATGTGGGAGTGGCTTAAAGCCTCCTGAAGCCAAACATTTACTCTCTGTCATCAACTGTTCTTGAAATACGGCAACTTTAAAACATTGATTTCTCTGTTTCTCACCGGTTTTGGACAGTTAGAAACAGGTGTTTGGAAGGGGAAGGGCGGGAATCAGGCAGGGGGAGGGGCTTGTGAGTCAGTTTTAAAGGGTGATTCCACAAAAATACTACTTTGTCTAAATACTTCAACTTTTAAAGGTTCAATCCACCCAACTCTGCATCAAGAAGCAGGCACAATCAAAATGTTATTTCACAGAATTTCAAAATAAAAGTACATTTGCTGCTGTGGAATGATGTATAGTTTACAATAAAAATGCATTTATGTTGTAAAATGAATCTTGACACAAAGAAACATAACAGTAATAACTTATTCTAACTTGATATGAAGTGACGTGAGACGTCTGTGGCGACACGACACTGACGCCGCTGCGTACATTGATCAGTGATGTTGGGGAGACGTGAACTCTCACGTAGCCTGGACTCCAGGTCTCAGCGGGACGCGGTCCTGTGATGTCTCGTTGCCGTGGGGATTGAAGTGGGAGCCTGTGTTTCTTCCCGTCAGCTGCAGCGATCTCATCATGACATGCTAATGTAGATGAATGGCTCTGACCTGGCAGACTCTGCTCCATCACTGCTAATGGAAGAGAAAAGTCATATTTCACCTCTTGTGCAACTTCTGCTGGCAATCACGCTGAATTACAAGGCCGTGCTTCTTTTTTTCTTTTATCGATCGGTCAAAAAAGGCGATTCTCAAGAAGCAGTATGTCATACATGTTGGTATCTGTGGAAACCTTCCACCCTCCATAGATCTGTCTCTCCTGACATCTGAGTGCTTCTAATCACACGTCGGATCAGGTTTTATCCTCATTTGACGTCGAAAGCCTCAGTAAATCAAAGTGCTTTGAAGCGGCAGCTCTTTGGTTCGGAGCGGACTCTGATTCTGACAAGATTGTAATGCTGTAGTTTGAGGATTCTGGTTTTTGAGATGTGTCTGATCAGGTCTGAACTCAGACTAGTGCTGGAGCTTCAGTGATTTACTGAAACCGAGTGTGGAGACCACCTGTCTGTCTGTCTGTCTATCTATCTGTCTGTCTGTCTGTCTGTCTGTTGGTCTGTCGGTCGGTCGGTTGATCTATCTATCTATCTATCTATCTATCTATCTATCTATCTGGCTCTTTGGTCACCTCCACCTTTTCCCAGAATGACGCACGTTGAACCCCTCGGCGAGGCTCGGCACAGGCTCGTACCATGGCTAAGACCTGGCTACCGAGGTTTAGCAGCAGCTGTTCCCTGAACCCGACTCACCGGCCGCTTGCTTTCAACGCCCTTCTGGCGAACAGAGAGCGAAGAGCGGCCCACGAGCCCTGCGATACGCGCTTCTGAATTATACCCACTGGGATATTTCACAAAAAGGCCAGCTGGGAAGACGTTGCGAGCCAAGTGGAAGGAGAGAAAGGTTGAAGGAGAGGGTAGATGGAGAAAAGCAGAGGAGAAAGAGATTATTATGGGTAACACATGGAGGAGGATTAAAGACAACATGAAGGTTCTGGTGTGAGTGTGAGAATGATGAGGGAGAGTGGGAGTTTCCGGGGAAGACAGAGCTGGACCAGAGCACGAACAAGGATGAAGACAGACCGACTCCGAGGGTCTCTTTGGTCTCTGAAACCTATGATGTCACTCAAAGATGATTCAAAGTCTTCTCAACCAGAGAAAGCTCTAGAGAATGGAGAGAAACCTGTTTTACTGAATGACCATGAGGGGGCGAGTCTGTCAGAATATTACGCACAGTTGTGGTCAACTACTGAGGTCAGCTAACGCGAAATATTGACTATTTTATTTTATTTTATTATTTTGCTAACTTAGCTTGTAAAGCTAACGATGTGTTGCTAACTCTATCTAAATCCAAACCTGGTCTGCAGCTCTCATTTAGATAACTTAGCTTGTAAAGCTAACAATGTGTAGCTAACTTTATTTAAATCCTAATCCTGGCCTGCAGCTCTTATTTAGCTAACTTAGCTTGTAACGCTAATAATGTGTTGCTAACATTTGTTGCTAACAGCATTTTATGAAAATAAATAAGTTTTTCGTATATGTAGCTGACAATGAAGGAAGATTAGCCTTCAGAGTCAGAAAGTGGGGTAATGCTTCTGGGCGTGGCTCTGGCTTGATTGACAGCTAATCGTCCAGGTGTTATTAATCCCCACCCTCTCATCCATGTGTGGTCTCTTGACAATGCAGAACTGCTGAAAACTCAAATGGCCTGCCATTTTGGGTCGTTCTCAGGCTCGGTAATTGAAGAGAAACGAGTGCGTGGGCATTTCCTGCCTGTGTCGGTGTGTGGCGTACCTCAGGGATCGATAACTGGACCACTTCTGCTCTCATCGTAACACCTGACAACGAGGTCATCTGCTACGCTGACGAATTGCCGTTAAATCTCTCTGATTTTGAAGAAGCTGGACTCAGAACAGAGTGTTCGCAGCTGAAGTGCGAAACTTTCTCACCAGATTCTTTCGCAGTAAAACGTAGACTTTATCTTTGACCCTGAACACCACCTTGAACAAATCCAGCCACTGCCTGGCCGCCTCCGCGCCGCACTCCACATATCATTTATGTCCTTTCGCAATACGAGGAAGAGAAATCAGGTTTTTATATCTTCACGCCTGGATTGTTGTAGCTCTTTATTTACCTGCTGTTGCCTCAGACTGAGCAGAACTTTTACGACCAGACTCCCTGCTGAGACTTTTCACATCACCTCGTGTGAACTATTTTGTTCTTTGTTCGTAGAATCCAAACTAACGTCCTGTTCTTTACGAACACGATGTACCAGAGAAGACGAGTGAATGAATCCCTCAGGTCAAACACAATCTCATCTTAGACCACGTGTAATGGACTCGTCCTCTCGTCTCTCAGCTCGTCCAACACGTCTCCAGCAGGATAAGACTCTGTTTAGCGTCTGTCAGTCGTTTTTATATGCAATTGTCTCCAAAGTGTGTACCTTGTGTACAAATATATATATATATATATATATATATATATATATATATATATATATATATATATATATCTTATTTAAGAAAAGTACCACTTTCTTAAATTTTTCAGTATTTCCACGTTTTTTAGGAACATTTACAAGCTAGTTTTAATATTCTTGTTGCACGTTAGATATTCTAAGGTTTAAATTCCTAAATTCAGCTTAAATAAATTAAGAAAAACTAATTTTAAATAAACATTTCACACATAATTATGACTTTTTATCTCATAATTTTGACTTTTTATCTCATAATTTCGACTTTCTATCTCTTAATTTCGACTTTTTATCTCATCATTTCGATTTTCTATCTCATAATTTCGACTTTCTATCTCATAATTTCGATTTTCTATCTCTTAATTTTGACTTTTTATCTCATAATTTCGACTTTCTATCTCATAATTTTGACTTTTTATCTCATAATTTCGACTTTCTATCTCTTAATTTCGACTTTTTATCTCATCATTTCGACTTTTTATCTCATAATTTTGACTTTTTATCTCATCATTTCGACTTTCTATCTCATAATTTCGACTTTCTATCTCATAATTTCGACTTTCTAGCTCATAATTTCGACTTTCTATCTCATAATTTCGACTTTCTGTCTCATAATTTCGACTTTCTAGCTCATAATTTCGACTTTCTATCTCATAATTTCGACTTTCTGTCTCATGATTTCGACTTTCTATCTCATAATTTCGACTTTCTATCTCATATCGACTTTTCATCTCATCATTTCGACTTTCTATCTCATAACTATGACTTTTTATCTCATCATTTCGACCTTTTATCCCATAATTATGACTCTTTATCTCATCATTTCGACTTTCTATCTCATAACTATGACTTTTTATCTCATCATTTCGACCTTTTATCCCATAATTATGACTTTTTATTTCATAATTAGCACTTCCCAAAACTCTTTCATCTGTAAATGTTCAGTTCAGTCACTCCAAAGATCTAAATTTAAAGTAAAGATTGTCTATGTTGATGGTGAACAGTAAAGGGACAATGCAACCTTTCCTGAATATAAACAGAGAATGATTTCAACTCACTGAACACATGACGACGACGAGATGCTGTCACCTTAGCTCATATTTACTAGGGAGAGAGTGACCCCTATTGGTGACTTGTGATATGAACAGAATTAAATGGGAAGATAGGGCAATATTGTTCAGTTTGGTTCATACTTTGTCCTGTTTTAAGGTCTAAGATGTTGATTAATGGATTTAAAATGATTAGAATATAATTGAAAGCATTTAAAGTTGAATGCAGGTGAGGGTTTTTTCACAACCTGGCAACCCAAATGTTGTGCTGTTATTTAAGGCTCATGACTTTCATTCAAAAATATATGTGGGGGGAAAAAATGATCATATGTAAATGATTTTGAGTACATTTCTTTTAAAAAGTGTTTGTTTGTTTGTTGTCAGTGGTAACATCGTCGTCGTCGCTGCTGCAGCTTTATTTACGTGCGTCCTTGTAAAGATCAAACAGTGTGAGATTTTATCTGAGATGACGTTCACTCACACACACGCACACACACGCACACACACCCCTAATGGTTTCCAGCGGACGTGGCACTAACTCACAGTGACAGCACAGATTAACACAGAGGACTTAAACCTGAGTGGTGTCAGTCAAAGGTCAACACACACTGACACTGTGTGCATGCGTGCATTTGTGTGTGTGTGTGTGCGCAGTGTTGTAATGTAACAAAGTACAAATACTTACTGTACTTAAGTACAACACTCACTCACTTTGTTATTTATATTTACTTTTACTCCACTACATTTCCTCTCACTTTCTTTGTTCCTCGTTACTACCAAAGACGAGAGTTTGTATTATGGTCTGTATTTATATAGAGCTTTTCTAGTCTTGATGAACTGCTTTACACTACAGATTTCACCCATTCACACATTCACACGCTGCAACATGGACTTAAGTGGTTTAGCTCAAAGACACATGTAGTTGAGCAGAGACTTGAATCCACAACTGGCCTGGCTCCACCACTGATCCGCCATGGTTCAATCCTAACTCCTACTTTTACTTCTAAAACTTAACAACATTTAATATCAGAAAATTACTTTTGATACTTAAGTACAGTAACTGTCATAAACTTTAAGACTTATACTTTTTTTTTACTTTAACTTCTACCAAAGTAATTTATTAGACTTAAAAGACTTAAAAGACACAAAACAGTAACAACACAACTACAAGTGTACAAGACGTGACATGAACACGTCCCAAAACCCAAAGAGTGACTCAGGGGACTAAAGGTTTATAAATAAATGAATAAATGAAATAAATATCATACAGAATGTACAGTACACGTACAGTGGGTTAAACTGTAGTAATGAACTGTCGCCAGTAAGCGGCAGTAACGGAACTCTGGGGACTAAAGCTGCCGTAAATCTGTGAAGAAGAAGAAAAGCAGGAAAATGAACGGCATCAACAGCAGGAGCTCGTGTTTACTTGTTTTCTGACGTGTTTTCTTGATTTCTGGCGCATTTCTTGTCGTGGGATAAACATTATTTTATATCGTGTTTATAAATGAGGTAAGAGAGAAAGTTTAAAGTCATTTGCTGCTCGTGAAACGAAGAATAAAGACATTTTCGAGGCTGTAGTTTCTGCTCTTTAGCTTCGACGCTGATGCTAATTAACGCTAAAGCGAGACAAAACCTCTCGTTTTATTCACCAAAACCCGTTTTGGTGAATAAAACTGTGAAATTTAACTGTGAGTCTCATAGTTTAATTTGTTTATCTCGTCAGGTTTTGCCTGAATACATTTGTTGCTGTAGCTGAAGTAAAAATAAACCTTTGTAAAGTCACAATATTCTGTAAGTCAGGTTTTGTTAACTTATAAACTTAATTAACTTAATGTGTTTTACAACTGAACTTAATTCGAACTTTAAATTCGATTTTTGTAAAAAAAAAAAAAAATAAATAACAACACTCTTAATCATAATTTCAAGATACTTTCAGCATGTTTTGTTTATACAGAGATGATTTTCTGTTATTTATATAGACTTAACTGTTGTTGCTTGTTGTGGACGTTTAAAACAGTTCATTAATAGTTTGTTGGTGGGTAGATGGAACAGCTCCCTGTAAGAGTGGCCACAGTGTCTTCTCCCTTGCGTCCTCTTCTGTCACACAAACTGTCCTCATGTCCTCTTCCTTCACAACACCCGACACATTCATTGATTATGAAAATAACTGTTGGCTGCAGAGCGGTGGTGTGGTCCTTAACGTGGATTTATAGAAACTGAAATAGTTTCTATATGAGCTTGTGTGTGTGTTTTTGTTTGAATCAGTGATGGAATCAGTTCACCCTCCCGTCCATGATGGCGCTGATGTCACTTCCTGGGTGTCGGTTTGTCCTGGAGGCCTCTGGAATGTGCAGCTGAAGCGAAAACTTACAAAAAGTCAAAGTCTGTCAAACTCTGGTGACGTTACAGGTACATTTCTACCATCACCTTAAAGAAATGGTCCTTGTCTGCATGAATAGAAACATGTTTAAGCGTCTCTGTCTCCTCCAGCGCGTTTGTCCAGTCCCCGTCCACAGCTGGGGTCACTGTGTTACGTCCGAGTGCAGCTCAAAGCTGACACGGGTGAAACTGAGAGTTCAGAGTCTGAGCCCGTCGATGAGAAACTGTCAGTCACTGAGGTAGCAGCGGCAGAGGTCACCACCTTCCCGAGGAGCCAGGACTCTGTGCTGCAGGTCCCACTGGGCCACTGGATGACGCTGAGGCTGGGGGAGGGTCAGTGTGATGTCACAGAAGCGTGTGTGGAGGGAATGAGGGCCAGAGAGACGTGTGAGGTAACTGTCCAAGCTGTCAGCGCCCCCATGAGTTCAAATGTAGCTGCCAGTGGGAACACAAACAAACACAGACTGATTTAAATCTGATGAATGAATGAATGAATGACATTTGAACTTAGTGATGGAGGCAGCTGAGGACCTGCACCTCCTGTGTCCCCACAAGCTTAAATCACTGATTTCCTCTATGGACTTTGGTGTGGGAGAGTGAGTGGTTTACAAAACTGACATAAACCTATGTCAGTTCAAGTCTACGATGTCTTAAGAACATGTTCACGTCATTATCTCACTGTTAGACAGACTTTTCCAACAAGAAACTGAAGTTTGTAAACCACTCACTAAAGAGAGCTAAAATGTGAGTGGTTTACAAACTTCAGTTTTCCATTTAAACATTGAGATAATGTGGCTAAAGTTGTTTTGCTGTTTTTTATAAAAACTGGTCCTTTAATGTGTCTGATTGTTGTTTTCTCAGATTCTGCTCTCACCGGTTGGAAATGGAGTCGATCGCTGTCCTTCGCGAGCCACAGTTGAACTCCGTGGTTTCACGCCAGGCAAGGAATCCTGGGAAATGTCAGCGGGGGACAAGTGGGAGTGGGTGAGGTCACACAAACAGAGGGGAGGAGTGAGGTTCAGGAGCGGGGACGTGTGGGGTGCTGCGGACAGCTACAGCCGAGCACTGAAGCTGCTCATTGCTCTCTACGGCCACGCCACGTCGATGGAGGAGGCGGAGTCTAGAGACCCGACGACGACACAGCAGCGACAGGAACTTCCCTCCACGGACGAATTAAAACAAGTCAAAGCGGAGTTACACTCTAACCTGTCTCAGTGTCAACTCAAACTCAGCCGTCCACTGCGAGCCCGAGCGAACGCGGCCAGAGCCTCGGAGCTGGAGCCAGGTGGCGCTAAAGCCTGGTACCGCCTGGGTCAGGCATGTTTGACGCTGAGCGAGCTGGAGGAGGCGAGGCGGGCGTTTGGGCGCCTGCTGCAGCTGCAGCCGCAGTCGCCTGCCGCACTGAGGGCACTGAAGGACGTGGAGAGGAAAGAGAAGGAGACGGACGCAGAATTAGGACAGCGACTCAGCAAAATGTTCAGCTGAAGGCCACAAAATCTACGCGGGCGTGACTCCATTCCTTCGTTGTGAGGAATAGGGAAAGCTGAGTCGCAGTGCATTCCATTTATGTCGGAATGACATCGGATTTATCTCAGGCTAGCCATCATTAGCTTCTGTTAGCACACTAAATGGTATCAGTTGTAAATGAGAACACGTTAATCTCTGTTAGCGGGGTATGCTAAGTCACCAACCCAACTATGTTTGTTTTCATTATTAGTTGGGAATGCGGAGTCAGCATTCCATTAATGACGGCGGTCGGAACTGGGAATGTCAGATGTCTCTCAGGCTAGCCATAGTTAGCCTCTGTTAGCGCCTTACATCAGATACTGTGAATGGTTCCTCTGTTAGCGGGGTATGCTATGCTATGTCACCATCCCCTTAGCACGATAACGCAGTAACATCCAGATATGACCCAGCATATCTGGATGCTGTTTTTAAAAACTTAAAAGTAAATTATTATTAAAAATCTGTTCTTCTCAAAAAATGCTTGTGTTTTATCTGGAATAATCAGGATTAAGTAATAAAGTTTTCTGAAATGCAGGAACTGTATGTGGATGTTTTTGTATTTAATAATTGGTTTGAGTTTCTTTTTTCCCAATGCTTAAAACCAGTTTGTGTGATTTTTCAGCTTCTGAAATGTGAATATTTTCTTTGTTTCTTTGGGAAGTTTAACATCACATAGTAAAGTCCTCTCAGGTTTTTATGAAATAATAAAATGTATATTTATTTCCCTTTCAGGCTCCACACAGTTTGAAAAAAGCTTTATTATCACATGGAAAAGGACAAATAAGTTTTGTTTGCATTGAGTTGTATTCATGTGTGTGTATTCTGTCCCTCTGTGTCCCCCGGTTTGTCCACAGTTCTCTGTCTCCGCCGCTCACTTCCTCTTGGCCTTGTGCGTCCTGTCGGCGAACGTCTGTGCCGTGGACATCTGCCTCCACGCGTCCACGATGAGCAGCAGCGGGATGACGACCCACAGCGCGTTCATGAACACAAAGTAGAACCAGAAGTAGACCGGGTGTCCGTACTCGCTGTGGACGTAGCTGTCTCTGTGCTCCGTGAAGAAGTAGAGCACGGCACCGTACAGCTGACCTGTCAATCACACGGTGAGGTCACGCCCACAAAAAAGTATGTACGATACGATATGAACTTTGACCTACTTTATAGATGAGATAATATAATCCTTTTTATCAATGTCCAAGGTAAAGGTAATAAACAATGTGTTTTCACATTTCTGAATTTAAAATGCCGGGCGATAAAAAATCTTATCAGATATATTTTATCATTCTAAAAGATCAACATTTCTATATGTCTTATAAATAATCTGTATATTTTGAGTCTATATCCTGATAAAGGAGATAAATGTGGATATAAAGCTGTGCACAGGTTTCTCTGGACTCATGAAACGTTTGAGAGTGACAATACACCCCTGTCTACACTGTAAAATACTCAGGAATCCTGGGAAATGTCATCCTGTAAATACACTGTAAAATACTCTGTAAATATACTGTAAAATACTCTCTTCTTACCTAATGAAATGATGAGCTGCAGGACAAATCTGTAGGGCTTGTTGTTTAAAAAGGCAAACACGGTCCAGAGGCTGAACGGTCCCCAGAACCAGGCCGTGATGGTCTCCATGCAGATGGTAAAGTTGTCGGCTCTGCACAGAAAACCACAAACGTGAGTTTGCTTTTTTTGTCTTTCTGCTAAATCTGAACACAAACAAGTCGTTAACAAAACTCACATCACATATCGACTGTCTCCTTTAGAATATTCTTTCCCTGTGAGGGGAAAAAAACAAAACACACCATTAACGTCCAACCAGATTCTGCCTTTTATTTTGAAACACAAGTTTCCGGTTTCATCCACTCACACAGCTGCGACAGGAAGCTCTGGTCTCCCGGGATGACGTCGTAGTAGAGCGAGAACCAGCCCTCAATGACGCCGTGGATAAAGCCACACACGGCGAACCAGCACACAGCCAGACGCCGCCACGTCCCGAGCTGACCGCTGCTTCCTGTGACGAGCCACGTGACGAGCAGGAGGAGGCCGGACACGGAGAACAGGAAGACCAGGATCTCCGACATGGAGCGGTCATTGGCAACGTACGAGGGGATGAGGAGGTCCCGAGGCCAGAAGGGATGAAGAGGAGCGGAGGGGGAGGCGGCGGCGTCCATGATCTGTTTAAAGACAACAATTCAATAAAAAGAAGTCAATTTAAAGAGACAGTTGAGTGACATAGTGACACATGCTGCGCTCCATTTATGTTACAGATGGGAGTGATGTGAGCGCCCCCTGCTGCTGATGATGCTTTTTTAATCTTTGCTGAAAACTGCTAACGTTAGCAACTCTGCTAAGGTTAGCAAATGTCGCCACATTGCTAAATCTGGCTAATGTCTATAACTGTTGCTAATGTTAGCAATGTTGCTTCTGTTGGCAATTTTGCTAACATTAGCAAGCGTTAATACCATTAACAACTTTGCCAATGTTGGCAAAAGCTGCTACAGTTAGCAAAGCTGCTAATGTAGCTCACACTGGCTAATGTCTAAAACTATTGCTACTGTTAGCAATGTTGCTACCGCAATAAACTTTGCTGATGTTGGCTACGTTGCTTGCTAATACTAGCAATGTAGCTTCTGTTGCACATTAGCAACTTTGCCAATGTTAGCAAATGTTGCTATAGTTAGCATAGCTGCTAATGTTTCTCAAATTGGCTAATGTCATAAACTATTGCTATAGCAAACAACTGCTAATGCTGGCTATTGTCACTGACTACGGTCTTTAAAGCGGTTGCTAATGTTAGCAAACGTTGCAACAGTTACCAAAGTTGATCATGTTGTTAAAGCTGGCTAACATTGACAACTGTTGCTAACGTTAGCAATGTTGCTACCATTTACACTTTGCTAATGCTGGCTAAAGTCTATAATATCAACAATAATTGCTAATGCTAGCAATGTTGCTACCACTAGCGACTTTATTCTGGATGACATATCAGGACATACGGAATATTTAATTTAGAGCAAATTCCAGATTAAAACCTGGATGTAATCTGGGTTTAAATAAAAACAGAACAGAATTCAGATGGATCATTAAATCCAGATGAACCTGGACCAGGTAAGCACAGGTGAGGGTTTAATTCCATGTGTCTTACCTGTGCTGCAGGAGAGTTTCACCCTTTAGTCTTGAATAAAAACACTAGAACATGAAAACATGGAAAAACTCACTGTGGATCCACAATGGGCGGGGACTTGTTCCAACACAGACCAATCACAGCGCAGCATGAATATAGCTACACTGGCGCGTGTGATCTGGTCCCTTCTCTGATTGGCTCCTCATCTCGGAACATTAAAGCTGACGCCGGCGGCCACCAATGACAGCACGTCCCTAGTTTCCCCACAGACACCCCCCCTGCGTCCAGGAGCAGAACGAAGACACATTGCACACGATGGTTCTCATCTCATTCATTACTAAATGCATGAAACATGCTTCACCTTGGTTCACATCGCCAACTAGAGTTCTTTTATTTGTTTTACTTTATATAAGCCAATAAATGACCATGTTGTTGCTGTTAAATCCAGGATAAAAAAAAATCCCACACCAAAGTCCATAGAGAAAATCAATGATTTTAGCTCGCGGGGACACAGGAGCTGCTGGTCCTCTGCTGCCGCGTGCGGTCATTTTGCGTCGCTGAGACGAATTTGAACAAAGGATTTCAAACACCAAAGTGACAAAATAAGACATTTGAATTTCGTGATGGAGGCAGCAGTGGATCAACAACTCCTGTGTGCTGTGATGTAAAAATCAACGATTTTCTCTATGGACTTCAGTGTGGGGGAGGCAGCGGTTTACAAACTTCAGTTTCCTGTTGGAAAAGTCCAACTCTCCGATACAGCAGTGAATATAATTCTCAGATATTTCAACAGTAGGAGGAGATTAAACAATCCACATCTTGTCGAACAATTCCCATCAGAAAATGTTCCGACTATGTTGCAATTGTCAACATAACAGTCCGTAGAGTGGGATTAAATAGGCTTTATCTTGCCAGTACGTCATCACTCCCGGTAGCTCGCCGTGATCGTATAGTGGTTAGTACTCTGCGTTGTGGCCGCAGCAACCCCGGTTCGAATCCGGGTCACGGCAGGGAAGATTCCCTGACACGGCATGGGAGAAATTTTCTTGCTTTAGGAGCATTATTTAAAACAACTGACGATGAATATTAAAGTACTATATGACATATATGTCTACTTTCAACTTGCTTTAAGTTGCTTTCAAGATAAAAGGCATTTTGGGAAAGTAGTTGGAATAGTTACATTACTATTACTCTTACAACATTGTAACTTGTAATTGTACCAACACTAACTATTGGCTGTTACATGTTGTACAGCAATTTAAGTGTTACCCAAAATGCCTTTTATCTTGAAAGCAACTCGGAAAATGAAAGAGGACATATATGTTATAATATGTAAATTATTACTTTAATAATCATCGTCAGTTGTTTTAAATAATGCTCCAAAAACAAGAAAAGAGTTCTCATGCCGTGTCAGGGAATCTTCCCTGCCGTGACCCGGATTCGAACCGGGGTTGCTGCGGCCACAACGCAGAGTACTAACCACTATACGATCACGGCGAGCTACTGAGAACGATGTCACGAGGCCGACAGGGTCGTGTTATGTAGCAATAGAATGGGGGTGAGTTCGGTCGTGTAAAATAAAGACCATCTAGGTTTAGGAATCTTCAACTATATGGATATGGAGTATGGAGGACGAAACCTGACTTATGTATAAATAAATACAGAAATAAAGTATAAATACAGAAATAAATAAATGCATAAATAAATGTAGAAATAAATACATTTAAAAAATAAATTAATAAATACAGGAATACATAAATCAATAAATGCATAAATAAATTAATAAGTGCATAAATAAATGTATACATAAATACATGTATAAATAAATGCAGGAATAAATACATGAATAAATGAATTAAAAAAGAATAAATAAACGCTTCACATTTATTTCTATTTATTCATTTATGTATCACATTTTTTTCAATAGTTGCACAATAGCTCCCATATGGTCTAGCGGTTAGGATTCCTGGTTTTCACCCAGGCGGCCCGGGTTCGACTCCCGGTATGGGAACTAGTTTTTTGTGTTTGTTTTGAAAACGTATGCATATTACAGAGGCGAGATGTCAACACCTTTGTGTCACAATAATAACACATTCTTCTTCAGCATATATTTGATTGTATATATAGAACACATATATATAATGAGAAACAACATTGTTCCTCTTTGAAAACATTGTTGTGTAGTTGTGTAGAATCGATATTGTGCATGGATGACATTTCCTGGTTGCAAACGTTGCGTTAGCATTCCCAACTGCATTTTCTGGAGACATGTGCATATCTAATTGTTTTTATTTTATTTTTTTAAGCGGATTCGGAAAGCGGAAGAAGAGAGGAAGATGGGAGCGTGCACGTGATCTGGATCTGTCACCTGACGCGGAAACAGAGCAACGCAGTTTGTTGTGTTTCCACGTACATTTCTCCCTTTTAACGCGTCGTTCTTTGTGGTGAATGTTTTAAAGGATAACCCCGGAATAAAAGCGAACATGGTTCTGTCAGAAGCACAGGAAAGTTCGGCGTCTGTGGATGAAAAACTGCTGTTGTTCATGGAGCAGCTGCAGATTCTGGAGGAGAAACGAGCAGCTGTGAACTCTCTCATCGAACACGTGAGTTCACACGAAAACAACGAGATTTGAGTTTATTCAACTTTACCTTCAACACACACACACAGACCGACAGACATATGTTTGCTAGATAGCATTGCTAGCACAGGTTAGATTGCTAGCATAAGATAGGTAGTAGCCTGCTAGCATAGGTAGTGGATTGCTAGCATAAGATAGGTAGTAGCTTGCTAGCATAAGATAGGTAGTAGCTTGCTAGCATAGACAGGTAGTGATTGCTAGCATAGATAGTAGCTTGCTAGCATAAGATAGGTAGTAGCTTGCTAGCATAGACAGGTAGTGATTGCTAGCATAGATAGTAGCTTGCTAGCATAAGATAGGTAGTAGATTGCTAGCATTGTTAGCATAGAAGTTGTGATTGTCTTCTATGAAACTTTACTGATTCTTTTTGGTTTGTGGACAAAACTAAATATTGGATGTCGTTAATTTTGCAGTTTTTGACATTTTCTGCTTTTTATTTCCTTCACTAAGATCACCTGATCGGTGGCTCTTGCTCACTGTTGAGGATTTTTCGAGGTGCTGGGCCATCTTGGCCCTAACCCTAACCTCACTTCTTCTCCATGCCTAACCCTAAACCCCAGGTTGCTATTTTCCCCGGAATTAAGTTGTTTCTTGTACATAATATATACTTGGAAGCAGTCACTTCTTCCACTTTTCTGGAAATCCTTAATTGTAGTGAAAACTTTGGGACTTCTTGCTTGGGGAACAGTTGCCGGCGCCAGCTTTTCATTGGCAGCCGGCCCTCAGTACATCACTTCCGGCACCACAGCCCTTCACTTCCTGTTTCTCTTATAAACTCTTCCTGTGTTGTGTGTGTATTGCGCTGTTTGTGTTTCATGTTTTTAAGCAATTTGTTTTTTATTGTACTTTGGTCAACAATGTGGTTTTTAAATGTGCTTTCATAAATAAATGTGATTTTAGTATTGGGTTAGTTAGTATTGTTAGTTCTCACTGCCTCTACGTGACGAAATGAATCTCCTTATCTGTTGTTTTCTTGATCTTTTCAGGGTTTTCTGACTCTGTCGGTCTCTGTGGGTCCATCTCACCCTGAACCTTCTTCATTTACATATAAATATACTCAGGTTCTGTGTTGTGTGTTGCTCACAGGGATGGTTCTCCATGTCCAAGGCACGATACTCCATGGGAAACAAACAGGTTTGTTCGCTTCAGTACGCCAGTGACATCGAGCCTCTGGTGTGTGTCCATGTCAGGTGAGGAATCGGTCAACTGATTTCTGATTTATGTGTTGATTTTTCATGATTGGTATAACTGTGTGTGTGTGTGTGTGTGACAGATCACATGACAGTGGTGAGGTGGAGTTCTGCACTGAGTCTGGAGACGACGTGAGGTCAGTGGTGGATATCGGACCTCAGGAAGAAGGTTAGTCTGTGATGGCACACGTTTTCCTCCATTATTATTATTATTATTATTATTATTATTATTATTATTATAATATTATTACTTTACATGATACTACTGACTGTCGCAGGCATCAGGAGGAGAAACAAACCTAAAGACGTGGTCGCAGAAAAAGAGGAAAGTGACGAGGTCGGCAGTGAGAAAGCAACAGTGAAGAAGAACGAACAGGATCCTCGACAAGACCCGCTGAGGTGGTTCGGGATTCTGGTTCCACAGTCTCTCAAACAAGCGCAGGCTGCATTCAAGCAAGGTTTGATCTCATACTTTCAATACAAACATCTGAGGACTGATTTAAAGCGAGAGGAACGCGATTAACTCTGAATATTTACATGAATAAACACAAAAAGAAGAGTAACATAAACCACTCACTCAAAGTCCATAGAGAAACTCGCTGATTTTAACATCGCAGCACACAGGAGTTGTTGATCCATCACTAAGTTTGAATGTCTCATTTTGTCACGTCTGTGTTTGAAAACCTGTATTTGGATTAACCTCAGTGACACAAAGTGACCACACGAGGCAGCAGAGCTGCAGCTTAAATCACTGATTTTCTCTATGGGGTTTGGTGTGGGAGAGTGAGTGGTTTACAAACGTGTTTCCTGTTGGAAAAGTCTGTCTCACAGTGAGATAAAGACGTGAATGTGTTTTTAAATAGATAAAGACTTAAACTGATGTAGATGAGCCTTTTATGAGTCTTTTGTTAAGTGGCTAAAATCGTTGTTTTGCTCTGTCCCTGCCGGCAGCCATGTTTTCACTCGTGCTTGTTCTGTACTGGCTCACAGCAGCAGGTGGCGCTGACACAGCACAGCATCTTCATTTCTGTGTCCTGATCTGAAAAAATCTCCTAAAATTACAACTTGAACATTGATATTTTCGTAGATACTGATAAAAAAAGGTGGTGACACTGATGGTCTTGTGTTGTGGTGTCGCAGCGATCGAGCTGTCAGCAGAGGTCGCCACTCTTCAGACGTCAGTGTTGAAGAGCAGACAGGAACTGAAGGACGGCCTGAGACAGAAGCAGGTGGACGCCGTGTCACAGTCCTGACACTGAGCCAGTGAACTCTGACCCAGTGGGTTCATATCATATGTTGTTTGCTGAGTGTGTGAAGATCAGTCGTGTTGTGATTTAAATGATTAAGTTCATTTCAGTTTGTGTTTTATTAGATTAAAGCTCAGCTCTGTCATTTGTTAGTGACGCACTTTTGATTTCTCTGTTGTCCTGAAAGCAGCACCAGCAACTGACTCACGACACTAGAACGATTCATCCATTAACCAAGTATTCATTGATTACTAAATTAATTGTCAACTATTTTGTTTTTTGTGGGGTTTTTTCATGATTAAAACCAGTTTGTAAATTTTTCAGCTTCTTCAACGTGAATATTTTGAGAAACATCATCATGTCCATGTACAGGAGTGTTTGACCTCGACCTCAACTGTGAGATATTAAGTTACAACTGTGAGAAACTGACTCAGCATCTTCTAAATATGACTCGGCATCTATTATCATATACTATCTCAAAATTGACTTGGCATCCCATAATTATGACTAAGTATCTTATAATTATGACGTGGGTGTGGCTTTTTATTTAAGTTTACTGTGTTGTATTCCATTTTTTCATGTTGTATTTGTGTGTAAGCTGATGCCAGCAAATAAAATGTATTATTATTTTATTAACAGGGCTGAACGATTTTGAATAAACATCTAATTGTGATTATTTTGACAGGAATTGCGATATGATTCGTGATAGGATGGTAATTTGACATCATTATTATCGTTTTAATTTGAAAACTGTGATATTTGTGCAGACGTGTGAGAAACAAAGATGTTCTCTTCCGTCTGTAGAATAAGATTTGTTTAGATCAAGACAATAATTCATCAAAAGTCATATCTTGACACTTGGGTGTCCATAGTTCTGGTGTGGATCATTAAGAAATGATTTCACCTTTATTATTGAATGTTTTCATATCTGTAAAAGTCTTTGAACTGAGTTTAATTTAAACACAGAGTAACTGTCATGGTCCAGTGTTGCTTTGAACTGTTAGGATGGACTTCCTGCTCCATTATTATAACAATGATTAGAAGCCCAGTGTTTTCCGCGCGCCTCCCTTCGCAGACGCGGCGGACGCAGCGGCAGCGTCAGTGTTGTTATTGACGCGCGCAGACATCCGCAGCGGTGCGACGCGTCAGCGACGCTCACTTTCCTTTTGTCTGTCAGAGACATCGAGACATCAGCTGATGTCTGAGCGCGGAGCCGAGCTCAGGGACGTAAACACGCCGGCCTGCGCGCACTGGCTCCCGGCTTCTTCCCCGAGCCTTCATCGCTGCTGAGCTCGCTCAGCGGCAGAAGAAGCGTCCGCGCTCATGGCGTCGAAGGTGTCGATCCTGGATTATTTCAACATCGTGTTCGAAGGAGAAAATGGCAAAATCGAGTCCAACTGCAAAGCGTGTGGCACCAGGATCCAGGCGAAGAGAAGCGTCACGTCCAACTTCGTCACGCACCTGAAGGTAATGACGTCACAATGAAACACTGACATTAAACACTCCGAATCTCTGTGTGTGTTCGTGTGCGTGTCAGCATGAGAGCAGGGCCGCTGCCAGCGAGTTAGAGGGCTTCAGGGAAAAGGGATCTGGACCCTGAACCATAGAACCTGAACTACAGACCCTAATCCACAAAGCCTGAAATGAAGAACCTAAACAATAGAAGCAGAGCCACCAGAATACGTTTTCATTGAAAACAAGAAGTGCAAGTGACAGATTCACATCCATGTCTGTATAGAAAGAACAACTAATGACAGATATTGTGATCATAAATGAACATGAATTAAATTCCTCCAATGAAGAGAAATTAGCATAAATCTTTGAATAGAAATCCAAAAATCACACTGATTATGTTATTGTGATTTGTTTTGTATTTATTCGTATTATTGTCCGATAGATTGATGTACTGCCGTGAGTTGACCTTTCTGAGCTTCTCTCCCATGCAGAGGAAACACCAGGCGATGTACGAGGACTTTGTGAAGAGAAAGGATATGAAGAGAGAGGGATACTCGACTGGACCTCTGCACAGTTTCACCAGCAATGGAGGGAATCCACGCTTCACGTTACCTGTCAGTACTGGAGGAGGAGGAGGAGGAGGAGGAGGAGTAGGAGTGGGAGTGGGAACTCCAGAGGGAGGAGTAGGTGGAGGCTCTGGAGGAGGAGTGAGCAAGTTTGACAGACATGACCCACGTCAGGTGGGACTTACATTCATTACATAAAATCGTCTTTATCGTTTCCAACAGGAAACTGAAGTTTGTAGATTTTATTTGATGAGCCAGGTTTTCACTAAGCGCACAACAACTAGGTTGTTTCAGTGTTTCATATTATAGCAATTCAAAAAACCTGAATTATCAATTGAAGTGATAAGATTCACACAGGTTTTTGTCCCCACAGGTCTTGATCTCTGAGGCCATAGCTAAGATGATCGTGCTGGATCTGCAGCCAGTGTCCATCGTGGAAAACCAGGGCTTCAGAGAGCTGCTGCAGTTCTTGGAGCCACGTTACTCCCCGGAGCCTCAGCACTACATCCAGAGTCAGCTCCTCCCAGCCTACGCCTACCAGGTCCAGCTGAGCACCCGTCAGGCGCTGGCCTCAGCACAGGCACTCAGTCTGAGTCTAGATCTGTGGAGGGGCTTTTCTGGAGCCACATCAGGGTAGAGACTGTTGTAACTGTACATGGAACGTATCACACGTGAATGCTTTTGTGGTATCTACCAAACATCCTCTGTATCATAATGTGTTGCTGTTCATTCATTCATTCAGTCATTCATTCATTCATTTATTCATCCATTTATTGTCTCCTGTTTTATCCTCCATGTGAGGGTGGTGGGGCGGCTGAAGCCAATCCCAGGGTCACAGATCACCAGTTCATCTCAGGGCAAACACACAGACACTGTGTTTCCATCATGGTACGGTTCAGTTTGGTACAGTACGCTACGTTTGGAAAGTGTGTCAAGAACTGGAACAGGGTCTGGTTATTTTGGTACTATACTATCTAAACTGTGTCATACTGTACCCAACCAAACGTTCCACGGGAAAAACATGGCGTGGGACGTACAACCATTCACTCTCTCATTTTACACCTGCCAGCAATTTAGAGTGTCCATTTAATCTCTGCATGTTTTTGGACACTTGCGGGAAACTGGAGAACTGGAGAAAAAGCCACATGCACATGGGAAGAACATGGAAACTCCATACAGAGAGGCCCTTGGTTGCACCGCGTGGCAAACCTGGGTCTTTTTGTTGTCAGACAAAAGTGCTAGCCACCATGTGTTGCCATTTCATATTAAATTTCAGTACCTGCACAGTTATAAGGTTTGACAAAAAAGTAGTACATTGAATAGATATATAGATAGATAGCGAAGAAAAAGTTGCTCCATGTTCGACTGCAAGAAGACGACTAGGCAAGATAAACCAAAAAAAAACTGCGTGTAGGTATCAAAGTCCAGGTATTGATACAGGATTGACCATTTGTGTTCAATACCCAGCTCTATTCCCAAATCTCTCTCTCTTCTCTTCGTAGATACCTTGGTGTCACCTGCCATTTTCTTACATCTGATTGGCAGATGTGTTCCGCTCTGCTGGCGTGCCTTCCCCTGACCACGGGCATCTCCAAGAATTGCGTGCTGTCGGAGTTTGATGAAGTATGTCACGCACACAGCGTGTCAGGAAGAGCGTTTCGTGTCGTCGCGGATCCTTCGCTGGCAACGGCGACCACAAAGCCGTGCTGTCTTCCTGGTTTCCTGGTGTTGTCTCCTCTTGCTAACGCGCAAGACGACAATGACGAAGAAGAGGTGGAGAACAGTAACGGTGTGGAGGAAGGGATGAGGAATGGCCATGGTGGAAGAGATGAAGGAGAATGGGAGGATTCGTGGGAGCAGGGTTTGGGGGTTTGTCGGGTGGACTGTTTCTCTCGTGCTCTTGAACAGTGTGTAAGACACGGGTTACGCTCCTGTCCGCAGTTCTCGTCTGCACTGGCTAAGGCCGCCTCTTTCTATAACTACATTACCTCTGCTGTCCCGTCTGAGAAATTGAGCCAGGTGTTTGACGGAACTGGACTGACCATGGGGGGAACAAGAAACTCCCATCCTGCGGTCAGAGACTGGGCTGCCCAGCTGAAGGTACGTGTCAATCAACTGTAATAACATTCACCCTGAGGTACCTGTAAGTCATTAACTCAGGGGTGGGCAATTATTTTCCCCAAGGGGTTTCATGAGAAACAAGAAATATTGTTGAGGGCCGGGCCAAATTTGAATTCATTTTAATTTAATTGTATCACTTTTATTTATATGACAGACACTGGTCTGGTACCATTCGAAAGCCCCTTTCAGCACCAGGCTGAAGTCAGGTCTTAAAACACGTACACCTACATGTGAAGACATACTTGCTGATCTGAGGCCTTCAGGCTCATTTATGCTTAATGCTAGAGTCGGTCCCTTCATTCAGTATAAAGATATGCGCAAAAGCCATTTCAGTGAAAGGTCTTCAAGAAACTCCTAGCAAGTCCTTCTGCTGAACCACAGAAAGTGTGAACACTCAAAGTATGAGCAGAGTTTTTCTCACTCTTGAGACTAACTGTGTTTCCATGGATATAAAGATGTTAACATCCCTGTTTTATTTTTCATGCAGGTGCTTCGGCGGCTTCTGGACTCGGTGGACTTCCTGGAGGAGATGAGCGGTCCAGGAGAACTGTCACTGGGCGCTGCAGAGCGAGCTCTCCTGAAGGAGCTTACTGACACTCTGGAACCCTTTGCTGAAGCATGGGACATGGTGCATGGGGACAGACAGGAGGACATGCACGCAGACAGACACGTGTCCATAAGTCTCGGTTTGCCATGCGTCCTGGGTCTTCGCAAACACCTCTCTGAGACAACGACCCTCCATTGCCCCTCTCTCCTGGCGGCCCTCAGTCAGGCAGTGGAACGTCGACTGGCCCCCATCCTGGATGACCCACTCTATATCGCTGCCACCACACTGGACCCCCAGTTCAAGCTCACCTGGAGCAACAACCCTGACTGGCACAGACAAGTTCTCATAGAGGAATTATCTAAATATTCCACAGCCTCCAGCCCCACACACCCCAACACAGATGTTCACACACTGTCCCAGACCCCTCCTGCTCCTGCACCATCACCGGTCTCTTCGCTCTCTCGGTCCTGCAAGTTGTTCTCTTTCATTAAGCAGAGACCCACAACGCAGGCCAAGAGCCTGGAGCAGGAGCTGAATGTTTATCTACGAGAGGAACCCACTGATGAGGATGCGTTGCATTACTGGCGGCGTAAAGCAATTGACTTTCCTCTTCTGGCCCAAGTGGCCAAGAGGGCGTTTACCGTACCTGCCTGTGGTACTGTGGTGGGGAATGTTTTCACGACTGCTGAATGCTGCCTGCGGCCAGGACGAGGCCACGTCCTACCAAAGAACCTGGAGACACTCATCTACCTCAAAGCAAACTACAGATTGTTATGGAGTCGGAGCTAATTTAACCGAGCAGCATCTCAAGACTTTGTAGCTTGACTTTGTCCATTCACTTCTTGGACACTGATCTCACTGAGACCACTAGAAGAAAACATTGTTTTCCTATGATGCAGCACTCCTGCTGCCTGGTCTTGGTCTTTTTTCCAACAGTTTTTCAACACACATTTATATTTTCAACTTTTCATTGGAAGGTACAAAGGCCGCAGCACTCATCACGTGAGCTTTCCAACCCAAAACCTGCACTTTTTATTAACTTTTAACCCCGTCTCCATCAAAATAAGGAAAGACCCTGAACAGGCATGGCTTGGTTCAGCATTTTAACTGTATGATATCATGGTTTCACATCCTTTGGCCATCATTGGGGAAGGTGTCATGTTGCTCAGCCAACTGGACTCATTTCTGCTCTGTTATTTTATCCATCCACCATCATCCGCTTATCCGTGATTGGGTTGTGGGGGTAGCAGCTCTAGCAGCAGGCCCCAGACTTTCCTTTCCCTGGCCACATTGTCCATCTCTTACTGAGGCAGCCCCAGGCGCTCCCAGGCGAGGAGATATAATCTCTCCACCTAGTCCTTGGTCTGCCCCAAGGCCTCCTTCCAGTTGGATGTGCCAGGAACACCTCCCGAAGGAGGCACCCCCAGTTTATTTGTTTCATTTTCTACGCACTCTGCTCAGAATTCCTCTGCTCGGCTCCGATCACATACCCTGGTGTATACAGGAGAACAGTATTTCTGATTTCCTCCTGGGGACCCATGACAACAACCCAACAGGAAGGCGGCCATTTTGGTTGAAATTACCTTTTGGCCATGAAACTGTTGTAACTTCTCAAGGTGTCAGCGGGTAAAATGTTACATCGTAATGTTATTATTCATGTATGAAAACATCACCACGACGATGTGATTATAATAAATGACTTTCTGACACAGGTGTGTGTTCTTTTATTTGTGGCTTTGTGAGGACATTTTGGCTGGTCCTCACATCTTTAAAGGGCTTTTTGGGGGGTTTAGACCTGGTTTTAGGGTTAGGGTTATAATGGTTATTGACCTTCTTTTGGTTTAATTCTCTGCGTCTGATTACCTCACCACCTGTGTGTCAGCCTGAATATAAACCTTACAGGACTAGGGCAGGGTACCGAACTTCGGTTCTTTTATGGTACCGTCCAAAATGCTTCGATACTACCCGAGAACAAACGATCGTTTTCCTTAACATGCTTAACATAAAACAACATGTGACAACATGCACACTTGTACTTACAGGCATATATGTCCTAAACTGTGGGAACGAAGTTATGACTGCAACTTTTCACTGCTTGTCCAGTCTGCTGCTTCAGCACTCACAGTAACTAGCTATGGCAGCCTAAAGGTGTCACACCCAAATTGAACATGTGTGCCAGGAAAGGGCATCACATACATACATACATACCTATTATACCCTGATGACACTATGATATATATATACTGTATATAGGATGTATAGGATTGATTTATAGATTCATTACAAAATTAAGAAAATGATCAGATCACATCAGGTTCTCATCATTTCTTCTGTCAGACAGTGAACAACTGAAGTCACATGAAAAAGGCTGCCTCTATCTTATGTCTTATTTAAATGTCTTATTTTTAGTACAGTATTTTATGCATCCATCCATCCATCCTTGGAGGAGGTGCTAGAAGGGTTAGTGCTGGGGATTCCTTTGTTCTGCTTGGGGACTTCAAAGCTCACATTGGCATTGACAGTGAGACCTGGACAGGTGTGATTGGGAGGAACGGCCCCTCCGATCTAAACCAGAGTGGTGCTTTGTTGTTGGACTTATGTTCTCATCATATTGTCCATAACAAACACCATGTTCAGGCATAAGGGTGTCCATATGTGCACTTGGCACCAGGGGGGTATTCCATCAACGTAGCTAAGAATTGCCAGATTTAGGTGTAAGCTTGAAGCTTGACTAAGCTCCATCTCCCAATCTAGCTCCAAGCCGTTCCATCAAGTGAAATCAGCTGGCTCCACTTGACGCTTAGTCAAGCCTCAACTGTTAAGCCTCAACTTGTGCACGCCCACAGGGAAAATAAAAAGCCCATTCTAGTCGAGCGCGGAAACTGTGAAAAATGCCGAAAAGCAAGGGAAAAGAACGTGCAGAGATGTTCTCTGCAGCGGAGCACCCCCCCCCCCCCCCCCATGGAGGTATATGAGGATTACAGCCACATAATCCCAAAGAAGGGCAATACCACGGCAATCAATAAAGCGAGGGATGTGGCGTGGCAGAATATTGCCGACAGGCTGAATGCGTAAGTGACAAAGAAAATGAAGTATTTCAGCATCATCATGTTATATAAATCCTCCTGGGGGGTATTCCGTCAAGCAGGCTAAAGGCAAAGCCAAGCTTAAATGGCCAAGTCTGGCTAATATGAGTGAGTGTCCGGTTCCATCAAAGAGGCTGAGATTAGCCCCAACTCAGTAACCATGGAAACTATGACTCTGGCTAAGCCTCAACCATGGCTAAGCCATAACTGTGGCTCAGGTTTCCGTTCCATCAATCTGAGCCTCAACCCTGTTCCACCAAGGTGGCTAATGTGAATGCCAGCCATGTAACCATGGTAACTTATGCTGCCGGGCAAACCTGGTCTGTAGCAGGCTAAAAGTGAAGCTTAGCACCATCTATGATCAAAGAATGTCCAATAGACAGAAACAGAGACACACAACTGTCATGGAATGATAAAATAATATGTAAAACATAAAATGTATTAAAGAAATGATAACTAATAATCATATATTATCTATAAGTACATTAAAGAACACTATCACCAAAATAAAATATAATAAAAAAGAGACACAAATAAATACAAAATTAAACTAATTAGCAAAAAAATATAATAAAAGGAAATCGTCATTCTTTTGATGTAACAAGGGTTAGGGCCTCCGATTGATAGGAGATAGATGATTGATTTGCTGTCACCTGCATTCACTTACTGTAATAGGGGTCCTCGTCTCCATTGAATTGCTTGATTTGCTGAATGATTCTAGATAAATAATAACTTTTTTACAAACAATAGATCTGTCATGTGATTATTTCCTATAGAATGATAACCAACATTGCATTTCTTCATGTAATAATCTACCATCAATTGTATGATAAATGTGATGAGTCATGTAAAATACTTTGATTAAATGTAGCCTATTATTATCAAAAATGTAGGCAAGGCTACTTTATATAGCACATTTTAGCACAAGGTGATTCAAAGTGCTTTACATAAAATAAAATGAAAATACAACAATTCAACATATAGCATCTGGGACAAAATACAGAAGTAGCACAAATACAGCATGTAAAAATGACAGGCTTAAATGAAAAGGATATCAATTCTATACAATTGGCCATGCAGGAAATAAATGAAAGCTATCCCATCGATTTGCATAACATTCAGTTGATAAATGTGATGAATATCACTTTCTAACATTACTACTAGGGCTGCCAAATGATCAAATATGGAGAATTTCACATAAATTGCAGTGAAACAATAATGCTATTTTAATTATGTTCATATGAATGTTACATATTAGGGCTGTCTTTTTGTTCTTTGGGGATTTTCCTTTAAATTGTAGGGATTTGGTTGCATTAATAGGTCCACATAATTGATTAGTTTAAAACAAAAACCATCAAGAAATCAATTGGTAGATTATTGTCTACATATATGTTGTCCCTTTGATGGAGGATTTATATAACATGATGATGCTGAAATACTTCATTTTCTTTGTCACTTACGCATTCAGCCTGTCGGCAATATTCTGCCACGCCACATCCCTCGCCTTATTGATTGCTGCGGTATTGCCCTTCTTTGGGATTATGTGGCTGTAATCCTCATATACCTCCATGAGGGGGGGTTGCTCCGCTGCAGAGAACATCTCTGCACGTTCTTTTCCCTTGCTTTTCGGCATTTTTCACAGTTTCCTCGCTCGACTAGAATGGGCTTTTTATTTTCCCTGTGGGCTTGCACAAGTTGAGGCTTAACAGTTGAGGCTTGACTAAGCGTCAAGTGGAGCCAGCTGATTTCACTTGATGGAACGGCTTGGAGCTAGATTGGGAGATGGAGCTTAGTCAAGCTTCAAGCTTACACCTAAGTCTGGCAATTCTTAGCTACGTTGATGGAATACCCCCCTGGTGGTGAGTTGGCTCTGCTGGCGGTCAGGCCTGGTAGACCCAAACTTATTATGAGGGACTGTCCCTCGGGGAGTCCTTTGGGGAGCGCTCATTCATGGGAAAACACAACATTTGTCAGTTTCATGTGATCACACACTAATGTACGGAGGAGGAGATGGGAAATAAAAAAAGTGAATTGTGAGATTCAGTTTGTTTAAAAACAAACTTGTCTGTTTTTATATTATTATTATTTTCTATGCGTGTTGTTCTTTGCTGCTGCTGCTGCTGTTGTTCCCCTACATGTGCATTTTCTGTCTTTTTTATTATTCCACACATAACTCCGTCCACGGTTTTCCTGATAGATTTAAACCAATCAATCGTAAGCATTATGGGATGTAGTCAGTTTTCCATAAAAACATATTTCTGACATAGTGAATATTATTGAATGAGTTTGAAGTGTCATTTGAGTCTATTTCAGCTTGGCCATTACAGAGCAATCTCACTGTCATTTCCTCACAAATGACGTTTTCTCCTGTGAATGGCGTCCTGTATGAAGCAGCTGCACTGAGCCTGACACTACAGCACATCATACAGTAATAAACACACACACACAGCAGCAGCCAGTTAATGAGCATCTCAGCTCTTTATTTCAGTGTGGTTCACATCACTTTCCTCCAACACTCCAGACTTCGTTCCCATCCTTGTCAAGAACCAGCCGACCGTCGTTTTGCATGGTCAGACGCATTCTTTGGGTGTGGCTGTTGGAGTGTGTTCCGCTGGCCCACACGGCTGCTCCTTTGTTGTTGTAAATGACCAGGTTGTTATCCGGCTGCAAAAGGAGACGGAGCGTATCTTCCGTATTTGTACTGGACGCCCAGGTGGGAGTCCATTTGTAGATGACAAAGTTGCCATCAGTCTGTTGGACGAGAAGAAATAACTCAGAGTTAGAAAGTTTACAAAGGTTTGTTTGTTTTCACTCACTCACTCACTCATTTATTGTCTGACTTTAGGGTCCCGGGGGGTGGAGCTAATCCCAGCTGATCTCATGATTTAGATTTTAGTTGAAAATTACCTTTAATTATTAAATTCAAGGTTAATTTATCATAATATCAATTTTGTTACTCATTCGCTCATCGTCTGGAAACACTCTAGTCTCTGGGGTTTTGTTATGGAAGGAGTTCTTAAATATCATCAAACACCAATTTCTTGAGTCATTGGAAGAATATTTGTCTCCTCACCTGGAGAATGGCTTGGTAATTACCATTCAGACTCATCAGGTGCTCCCCTTGACGCAGCTCCTGGTCAGTGCTGAGTGAGTTTCGGTTCATGGTTCTGGGAACACAGAGTTTGAGAAGGATTAAGAGACCCTCCAGGTGCAGTGCTGTTGGGGGGTTTGTACCAGTCCAGGACCCTTTTACCTGCAACCCCCAACACATTCATCTCTGCTGGGAGTGGAGCAAAGTGAGTCTGCTGCAAATTTTTTCAGATCCATCTTCAAATTTGCAGCAGAACTTAATTGAAGGAGTAAAATCCTAAATGAAATGTTGCTTGTTTAAGATTCAAAGGAAGTTTTAAGAAACTCACCAGCTGTAGCAGGTTCTTCTGTCAGAGAAAGAGCTGAGCAGGCTGAAGTGGTTCTGCTCTGAAACCAGCCCACTTTATATCAGCGCTGGATGAAACGGGGGTGGAGAGCGTCACCCAATCAGAGACATCTGATCGAATCTGGTGATGAAATCACTCCCCCCTCACTCAGGTAGAAATACCAGTTCAACAATGTCATAAAAACTTTCAAGGAAGTGAGGAGTGAGAAAATGTGATTAAAACAATTTAAAACATTTAATCAGTGAACCTATGTTTTCAGGCGTGGAGGACAACAGTGGAGGACGTCCAGCAGTCGGTCTGCGGCAGTGGGAGCAGAATATTTTTTGGGCCGGATCGCGTTTCGGACTGTTCTGTACCGTGTCGTACCTTTTTACAGTTGGGGCTGGATATTTTGGTACCATTCTTAATGGAATGTCCAAAATAATAATAAATAATAAGTACTGTACCAAAGCATTCCAGTGTTTATGACGCTGGGCTGTGAAACTGTGAGCGCTGACTCACATTGACTGAGCATTGTCATAAATTAGCTGGAACTGCCTCCACTTCGATCCTGTCCAAGTTCCACTACTCTTTGTCATCACACGAGCAGTTGTTTCACGTCGTTTGTATTGGACTGAGTGTTGTGAGTTTGCACTTAAACTTGAGTACAAGTTCACAGGTTGATTATTTATAACACAAATACAGCTCCATTCGTCCTTGTTTGCAGCCAGTAAATGCACTCAGTAAGGAGTTGTTTATGCACGCTGCAAAAATTCATTTTCAAGACAATAAAACAAGCCTCATTTTTGGAAAACTGTTGTGGGATAACTTTTGGGATTGTTTTTCATCCTTTCTGGTCGTTTGTAGAGTAAGAAGTAAAATTCACGAACACAGATCGGTGTGCATACATTTCTGACATGATTGTAACAAGGACAACTTTTTTTTGTCATTTCCGAGCTAATTAATTGTGGAGTAATGTGATATAAAAGCAGAACTTTTCCCTGCAGTTTGGGAGGACCTCTCAAGCTGCTAAATGAGGTTAAAGATCCTGCATCGTTCCACTTTAAGTCACTTTCACTCACACAGACATTTCCTCTTACATCACATGGTTCAACAAACAAAAAAACACTGACAATCTCCCTTTGACATTTCAACCACAACTGTGCATGTGCATCGTTGTGAGAACATGTGATAAATTCTCTTCATTCTCTGGAACAAGTTGATGGAACACAAGCCAAGACTGAGCTTCTCAGTGAAGCAGACGAGACAATGAAGGAATTCAACGCGACAAAGATGATGACGGAGCCCTGGTGCCCAGTTTTAGGGCCTTTACATTCATTTTTGCATGAATTATAGTTAAAAAACATACATGTTCTGCAGGAACGACACTCTTTTAGGTGCATTCGGTCCATGAAGATAACCTGCAAAGAATGTCGCTGTGCCAGCTACTGGCAACAGGAAGTAAGGCCGTCATCCAAAACAAACATGGTTTCAGTTACATGGAGCTTTCAGGGTGTGGTCTACATCTGCTGTACTCTGGATTATCGGTGGCCTCTCTCTGCCACTGCAGTCGCCCAAACCTCGACATGCGTACCTTTAACGAGTCACTGCAAACATTTAAAGTACCTGAACTGTTCCACTTAATAGAACATGTACTAGACATTGCATACATAGTACCACATTGTGCGTTAAAAATCAACAAAAGTACAGGGCATTGTATACAATTACTCAATATTGAGTTGATTACAAATGTATAAAAGTAGTAAATGTGAGTGTAGTAGTCAGTTTAAGGCGTTATTAACGGCGTTAACGCAAACCCATTTTAACGGCATACATTTTTTTATCGCCAGATGAACGTTCCTTTTCAACCCGCGAGCCGTAGTAAGGAGACCACCGAAGACCGCTAGCTGCTTTAGCTCAGATTAGCTCGCTACGGCAACAACACATTAAACCACGGGACTTTATTTACAGCCTCTCTTATTATTGTGCGGCTCTCAAAATAAGAGGAATAACTCACAATATGCAGGTGAGATATTGTCTCAATAAAAAAAACATTTGCACAAAGCGAGCAGATCCACTTTTCTATGTTGATACGAGCATTAAAATGAGAAAAAATAATGGGACAAAACGAAATCAAGGGACATTTAGAATAGATAAAAATGTGAGATTAATCGCGAGTTAACTATGACATTAATGCGATTAATCATGATTAAATATTTGAATAGTTTGACAGCACTAGTAAATATTGCACATCCTTTAAAAGGAGAAGCTGTGATCTGTCTTTGGTGGGTTTTACAGAAGCTGCAGTTGTTGTCGTTGACCTCTGACACGCACATGTTGTGTAACTGCGGGTGTCGTCTCCTCTCGCTCGTGTGTTTGTGCAGACATGTAGAGACAGTTTGCCATTGATTGCTGGGTTTTTTATGACATAAAAGTTTATGAGGTTTCTGGCATCAGGTGATGATCTGCCTCTACTTGTCGTGTCATGCTGATGAAATGTCACTGGCTGTCAGTCCATCTGATTTCAAACCTACAGGTTGATTATTTATAACACAACCAGTAAATGCACTCAGTAAGGAGTTGTTTCTGCACGCTGCAAAAATTCATTTTCAAGACAATAAAACAAGCCTCATTTTTGGAAAACTGTTGTGGGATAACTTTTGGGATTGTTTTTCATCCTTTCTGGTCGTTTGTAGAGTAAGAAGTAAAATTCACGAACACAGATCGGTGTGCAGACATTTCTGACATGATTGTAACAAGGACAACTTTTTTTTGTCATTTCCGAGCTAATTAATTGTGGAGTAATGTGATATAAAAGCAGAACTTTTCCCTGCAGTTTGGGAGGACCTCTCAAGCTGCTAAATGAGGGTAAAGATCCTGCATCGTTCCACTTTAAGTCACTTTCACTCACACAGACATTTCCTCTTGCATCACATGGTTCAACAAACAAAAAAACACTGACAATCTCCCTTTGACATTTCAACCACAACTGTGCATGTGCATCGTTGTGAGAACATGTGATAAATTCTCTTCAACGCAAACCCATTTTAACGGCATACATTTTTTTATCGCCAGATTAACGTTCTTTTTTGACCCGCGAGCCGGCCAGAAAGTAATAGTCTAACATTACGTTTTCAGTGGATGGCGAGCACTGTGCGCTTCTCCGTCTCCAGGTGGGCTCTCCGTCTCCAACGCAGCATGGATCATTTCTCCACGCACTCCCCACATCCAAGTCATGATGTATGCAGTGTTAGCAACCAAGCTGGCAGACCCCCGAACTGTAGTAAGGAGACCACCGAAGACCGCTAGCTGCTTTAGCTCAGATTAGCTCGCTACGGCAACAACACATTAAACCACGGGACTTTATTTACAGCCTCTCTTATTATTGTGCGGCTCTCACAATAAGAGGAATAACTCACAATATGCAGGTGAGATATTGTCTCAATAAAAAAAACATTTGCACAAAGCGAGCAGATCCACTTTTCTATGTTGATACGAGCATTAAAATGAGAAAAAATAATGGGACAAAACGAAATCAAGGGACATTTAGAATAGATATAAATTTGAGATTAATCGCGAGTTAACTATGACATTAATGCGATTAATCATGATTAAATATTTGAATAGTTTGACAGCACAAGTAAATATTGCACATCCTTTAAAAGGAGAATCTGTGATCTTTCTTTCTTATTTTTAGTTCAGTATTTTATGCATCCATCCATCCATCCTTGGAGGAGGTGCTAGAAAGTCTCCTGCTGGGGATTCCTTTGTTCTGCTTGGGGACTTCAAAGCTCACATGGGCAATGACAGTGAGACCTGGACAGGTGTGATTGGGAGGAACGGCCCCTCCGATCTAAACCAGAGTGGTGCTTTGTTGTTGGACTTATGTTCTCATCCTATTGTCCATAACAAACACCATGTTCAGGCATAAGGGTGTCCATATGTGCACTTGGCACCAGGTTGTGGCCACATGTCATGGACATTCAGGTGAACAGAGGGGGCAGAGCTGTCAACTAATCACCACCTGGTGGTGAGTTGGCTCTGCTGGCGGTCAGGCCTGGTAGACCCAAACTTATTATGAGGGACTGTCCCTCGGGGAGTCCTTTGGGGAGCGCTCCAGGAGTATGGGGTACTGGACCCTTTGATTCGGTCCCTGTAGGACCAGTGTCAGAGCTTGTCGTAAGTCGGATATGTTTCCAGTGAGGGTTGTTGTAACCAGTGTCTCGAAATGAGTACAACTGATAATTAATTTAGTCAACTTCAAATTAAAGCTAGGTTATTATCAGAAGATTCTAAGTACGACTATGGAGCCTGAAATAGTAAAAGGTCAGCAGTGAACACACATCACGAAACAGGTAAGTTTGAAATATGTATTGTACAAAATTATCAACAATATTTTACACTCCCTGCCTGTCTAAGCCGGCTTCCTGAGTGCACAGGCGCACAATTATGGGCTTAAGCTAAGTAATTTCAAAACAAACAAAAAAAAAATTGCTGCCTTTGGAGTTCATGGAAGATCTTGATGTTTGTGTGTGTGTCTGTGTGTTTCTTGGAGTATGAATGTCTTTTTTTACTACCCGGGCAGGTTTATGTATGATCTTATCTGTATCTCAGGTGAAGGAACGGAATGATGACGGTCCCAAGATGCCACAGCTGGCCACACTAGGCTCTTGGTCTGTTCGTTGTCGAGTTCTGTGGTTAGCTCGCCACTGACCATCAGGGTCAGGTTCAGTCGATCTCTTTCTCTCATCCAAAAAACCAATCTATGCATACAGTACAGAATACATTAGTTACTATTGTCTCATTTCAATTGAAATCCAAACAACTCATCTCCATCAAATCAATTAACAACCATTTGCAAATTATATAAAGACTCTAATCATTATATAAATGAAAAGACACACCACATAAAATGGGTCAGTTCTGATAAACAATCAATAAATCAATCATGTTCTTCCCATCTTACAGCATAAAAATAAAATCATGAAAGATCTGAAACAAGATATTTATGTTTCTGAACCCTTTAAATCTATTCATGCATCTTAATAATATTTTAAACATCACATTTTAATCAACCATTTAAAACATTAATTCTTTAACAGTTAAGATGAACTTCTGTCTTTCATGTCCACATTGAACATGTATATCGGCAATTAAAATAACTAAATCACCATCATCTTACAATATGACAAGAAAGAGAGTGAATACTATTAATATGAACTATTAAATTACTATAAAATGGTTTTAAGTCAACAAAACAAACTATAAAGGCAACTTTGACAGTATGAATACTACCAACATTTCCTACAAAAACCAAAACAACTCACATTTAATGTTAGCGATTAGCCCGCGGCTAACGCGATTAGCCCACGGCTAACGCGATTAGTTATCTTTTATAAACATTTCCAACAACATAAAACAATTTGAATCGGTGTCTATGTGATATTGAGCACAACGTATTAAGGTCACAACTCCGATTGTTTTTTTAAAAAAGAACAATGTTTCATAAC